>NC_049191.1:2802500-3112500 GCF_009769625.2 Cygnus olor
CTCTGTGAGCATGCATCATTTTTATTGTAGGAAAGATTAATAGATCCTGTGGTGGCTTGTGTTTTGTTTCAGTGGAAGGAAGTGTTTAAGTCACTGGTTTATTTCAAACCGTTTGAGTAATCTGGGGCTAATAAACCTTGCTGGAGTTGCAGGAGGCTTCAAAGGCTGCTCGTCTGGCTATCGGGCGCGTTAAGGATTTCTGGAGCCTGAAACACGGCTGCGTTGCGTGGGCTGTGAATTGAGCAAGGACTGCCACTTTTGGGCTTCTTTTCCTCTGTTCGTTGCCTCACACTGAAACCCTTTGATTACAGTTCCTATGGCACTTCTATAACAGACGGGCAATAATTGTGCTCACCTCTTTGCCTTTTTGATCAGGAACGAGCCTGCCTTAAACTGGGCCAGTTCACAGTCATCTCCAACGCCTATGTTTTATGTTTTTGCTGCTATCTTGTGCTCCAAGTCAGACTTTCAATTGGAAAGATTTCAAATCCTTTTCTAATAGAAATGCACCCTAAATGGACAGGTTTTTGCACAGTGTTTTATTTTTGGAAGAAAGGGTTTGTAGGTATTCTTTGGTGTCGATTTTCCTGGTTAGCCTTCTTGAGCAAAGAAACTCTTCGTACAAGTTTTATAAGAGTTTGTCCTAACTTCTGCGAAGTGGAAATTTTTTTTCTAAATTTGAAGTTCTTCTATTTAAAATTTTAAAGGTTTATGTCAAAGCAAAAATCTTTTGTTCCGAATTGCTTTGAGGTCAAGGTGTGAGAAACTTACTTGAACTGGTGACCAGCTGGAGGCATGTGGGGTTAGGGTACGAGCCTGCGGTGTTAGGTATCGAAGTCTGAACTAGTTCCTCCAAATTTTATAGACAAAAGGAAGAAACAGGATGGATCCAGAGGACAGTGTTTAGCCTGTTAATGTGCTAAGGTAGGTATCTGGACAGGTCAGATGGACCCATGGTCGGAGGTCAGTTCTCCTCCAGCATCTGTAAAGTGAGCGCTGTGACCAAGTCAGCATGAGGTGTCTCCAAGTTAGATGTGCCTTGCAGAGAGCGAGCCCTGCCATAAAGTTGTTCATTTCTGTTAGCAATATTGCACTGAGTTGGTTCCCTTTGTGGGCAGTGTAGAAACTCGGTTTGAGAAGTGTCATGCCAAAAATGTGATGGTGAGTTTCAAAAGTTCTGAGACGGCATCAAGAAACAAGTTTGTTCAGATTTCCCCGGGACACCCACCTCTGGAATGGGACCAACACACGGGAAACTTCAACCCAAAAGGAAAACTTCTCAGAAAGCTGAGTATACGAAATAGGAATTTACAGGGGGATCCACATGGAGCCCCTAATTCAAGCTTGGCCTGACATGAAGCGGTGTAAGCGCACTTCTATACAGTTCTGAGGCTTGTGATAAGAAAAATCCCCTGAAATTACCTCTCTCAAAATTGCCAAGCCATTCTGTTCCATTAAGGTATTGTTGAATCTAAATACTGCATAGAGTGTGCTGTGTCAGAGGAAGACACAGCCTGTTGTGCCCTGACCACAGTGTAGTCTGGGTCACGGAGTGAAGTGCAGAATCTTGGGGGAACTGGGCAGGCATAGTGCTGGGTTTGAAAAACAGCAAAGTCAAACGGGTAAACTACTCGTGAGCTTTTAAACTTCTGCCTTGCTTATGCTGACGCATTATTTCTTTTATTTTCAGCTAGTTTTGATCAGATTATTCTTTTTCTGAACGAAGTTGTCTTTTCAAAGCTAACCAGCTGGGATGCTCAGCGCTCCTCACCCAGTGCCATGAGTCTGTTGTTCAGTGAGCAGCAGAAGCTGGGTTCTGTTGGGGGCAGCTCAGCCGGTTGTTTTGAAGGGACGTGTGGAAGTACATGCTCCCTGTGTTAATAACGTTTTGTAGCTCTTGTGAATGAAATTTTCTTGGGAGGAATGCTATCTGATAACAGAGGGTTTCTAATTCCAACTCTGTTCAGTTTTGCTCTGGCTTTTCTTATCAAACTTGCCCGGACCACCAGCGCAGTGTTCCACCAAGCTTTCCCCTTTTCTCATCCCACTGGCACGTCAGACAGCATGGGAGCTGCCTGGTACCCTTTTGTCCATAACCCTCTTGTGGGCTGGGGGCAATAGATGGGATTTGGGACCTTGTGACAACACATGATAGCTTAACCCTCTGCAAGTCTTTAGCCTTGGCAAATGGCAGAATCCTGTCATTGCTTTGTGGTCACGTCTGAGGCTTCGTGTTCCTTTGCTGGGGCCGGATCTGGCCCAGGTGTCTCACCACCTCGCTCCTGCACGCTGCAGGTCCAGTCTCTCCTTTCATTCCCTTTGGCTATTCCAGGCCTGTCACGTGCGCTGCTGGATGTAATTTCAGGCTGTTGCAACATTAATCAGGGTTTTCCTTGCTGTACCTTGGGCCTTAACAGCATGGTTTTAAACATCAGATGAAACTAAATTAATCAATATATAAATTACCAAAAAATCACTTAGCCTCAGAGGCTGAAGCAGAGATGAGAGAAAGAAACCCAAATGCCAAAACTAAAATCTCAATTAAATTTTGCAAATAATGGATAATTACAGGGTGCTTCTTCTTTTTTTATGTTCATATTAAGTTGTAAGGAATTATTAGATATTTAACTGACATTTATCCAGATAGCCCACAGCAAGTTAGGTAGCAGTTACATGCTGTAATAAATGTCACCATTTAAAAATTAATTGCTATGCTATCTAACTTGCTGTGGGCTGTCTCATTAAATATTAATGCCGTGCCTAAAAATATGTTATGAGTTGAAAAGGATTATTTGGATTTGGGATGGCAGAGTTACAAAGCACCTGCTGCCTGGAGGGGGAAGGATGCTCGAGCATCACCAGTTCGCAGGGAGCGCTTCCTCGCGAGGCAGCTCCACCAACACGTGCTGCCTCCAGCCCGAGCAGGATTCCTGGAGCCCACGTGGGTGCGGAGGGCTGAGCCCTCCTGCCGAGGCCGTGGGGTGCCCTCTGGATGTAAATCTTCCAGGGCTGGGAAGAGAAACGTTGCACATCTCATCTTGTGCCCCCCTGTTCTCCAGGATGGGGCCCTTCCTTGCACTCAGGCTGGGGGAAAGTGGTTTGAGCACGGCCCTGCTGTTCCCTTGCATGCAGAGGTAGTACATGGTGGAGGAGGATGAAGGTGAACTAGGGAACAGGGGGATCCTGTCCACCAGGGCTACCTATATTTATTATTTTGAGCAAAATGTGCGCTAAGTGCTTTGCAGAGAAAACAGACCTAAGCATTCTAGGTGTTTAAAAAACAGTGCTAGCAGCAGGAGAAGCCTTTTGCAGCTCAATGATACAAACTGAAGGGATATTTTGTTCCGACTCTGTCTCCCCCTATGAATAATGCATGCTGGTCTCCCAGAAACACAAGGTAATCAGAAATATACCGTGTCCATGACAAACGCAGTGCACATTACTGTAATAGAGCTTAAGGACCATTCGCATTGACTCTTACTATTTAAAGCCAAGAAATGTGCGATGTGTTTTCCCAGCCAGCCACCACTTTAATGCTTTGCTATTCCCCATCCGCTAATGAAGTGTTCAGCGAGCGAGAGCTTCTGCACCGAGAGGAAAGGATGCCCGGGCCAGCTGGTGCTGTGGCTGGCGTGTCGGAGGGCGTACAGCTCCTTGCGGGGCTTCCCTGCTGAGCTCTTCTCCAGCAGATCTCTGGCAGAACTCATGACCTGTGCAGCCAAGGGGCCTCTGCTCAGGCAGGTAACAGCAGGGTCTCGCCCCGAAATAGGGCCTGTGCACGTCCCAGCGGCTGCTGCAGGTGAGCTGGTGGCTTGCATCTGGTCTTGTGCTCCTCCCTCTTGCTTGCAGCCCCTGAGATGAAGCATGTCCTGCTGTGTGTTTTCAGTCAGCTGAAGTTTGGGAGTCAGACCTGTGGGTTTTTCAGAGGTGCTACCTCAGATAGAAATCATGGAAATACTTGTGTATATCCTCTGCCTGCGCTGTGCATGAGAGGGACCCTGCACAACTTCTGTTCTTTCCAGCCTCTGTTCCCAGTGTGCTCTGTAACACCCTTACGAAGCAGAGTATCTGCTGTAGACAAAGCCTGCTGTGACACTTGTCCAGCAGGTCGACTTCTTGATTCAACAGAAAACTACAGAGAATGGCGTTTAAGATGCTTTGGAGGAATTTCCCCTTCCTTTCCCCTAAGCAGGACAAGAAATGCAATTTCATTCATCATGTACTCAGTTCAAAGCACCATTTTCTGCTGAAGATTGAGCAAATATAATTTAAGGTTCCACTGTGCATGTGACAGATTTAATTAGTGTACATGGGAGCTCAAAGTTGTTCAGAAAGTATTTGTTTGCATAAAAATAGGCCATGTCTGCAATTTAAACTGGAATAAAGTACTGCAGTTATGAAGAATTTAATGAGTTGTTGCGTAATGTTCTTTATAAACACCATCCTAGATGGGAAATTCTATTAGGAAATAAAAACTAGGTTAGTAAATGCAACGAAATCCACCCTTCTGTATCCTCTTGCTTACAGCAACCATAATTCGTTCTTAAAGCCAAATGGGAGCGGCGTGTCTGCGGTGCTTGTCAGAGGAGCAGGAGTGAACAAATCTTGCTGAAGGGTCAGGTTGGAGTGAAACGTGATGACACAGTGCACATTTAGGAGGAGACGAGGAAACAGCTTACAAGGCAACGATCCAGCTGCAGGCTGCAAGGGGAAGCTGGGGGGCTCTCAAGCAAGTCGCAGCTCGCAGGGATATTGGGCACACCTCTCTCGAGTGCGGTGCCATCAGGTGTCCATGAGGCCCGTGTGGCTCAGCAGGCGGGCGGTTTCTCTCCCCTCTGGCCTGGGGTTTCTGCTCCCTCGCAGGCTGAGTGCTTGGTGTAGCGGGACATGGGCGATGAGCACCCAGGTGGCATCCTCCAAGGGCACCCGAGCCCTCCGCTGCTGGGAGCTGGGCATCCACACGTCCAGTCTAAAGCAGCAAAACAAAAGGTGGGAGGAGAAGGGAAGGATTTCTTCCTTTCCTGTTTCATGCTGCTCAGCGATGTGCTCAGGATAACGAGGGCAGGCCCTGGCAGAGCCAGAGAGCCAGCCTGGCTCCTCCGAGCTGGACTGCAAAGCCCGCTCCTCTGGGAGAGCCCCGTTCCTCCAGGAGGCTCTGCAGTGCCACTACAGAGCTCTTCTGCTGTGACGTCGTAAGAGTGATGGTCCTTACCCTGTTCATTCAGCAACACAACATTTATTAAGGGGGAGCATTGTGTATTGTTCTGCTTTTTTCATCTGCCCTCCAACAGTCCCTGAGATGGTTAGGACACTGCTTCAGAGCTGGTAAGAGCTGTGGCAGGCAGGGGTGGAAGCAGCATTCAAACAGTGTCTTTAATTACAGAGCCTTGTTTGTAGGCAGGCTGTACGGATGGGGATGTGGCTTTTATTCCTGTAAACTTCTTAAAATAGAATTTCCATTTTACGCTGCTTGTGCGAAGCCCAGTTAGTGCTACATTGCTGCAGTTGTGGTCGTGGGAGTGAACTGTAGTTTCCTACTTGGGAACTTCAGTTGTTACCTCGTACCTCTGGAGGTCACTGTAACAAAGAAAAATATAGATACTGGAGATTGTTTTAAGGCTTTCATTTGGCTGCAGTCAAGATATTTTGTGTTACAGGCCGTGCACGTGTGAAACCGATCAGCTCATGCGCATGTTTTAATGATTGATTTTTGCATGCAAAGGTCTTAATCCTAGGAGATCTCAATACTTCAGCCCATGCTGCTCCTGAGTACAGCTGTAGCAAGATCTTGTTCCTCTGCTTAACTTCCCACTGCCTTGAACGGCAGAGCAAGTGTCGTGCTCGGAGGGCAGGCACTGTCAGAACTGGTTATGTGTGTAACTCTTGCAGGGCTTTCTGCAAAGGGCATTAAAAGTCCAAGTGCTTTTGAGGATCTGGGCAAATGTCTCTGGTACCTAAATAAAACATGACTGTGAAGGTTTCCTGTGCCCTTTCAGCACCAGTGCTCTGAGACTGGCACTGGAGTGGTGGTGCCAGTGCCACGGCTCCTGGTCTTGTGGTACAAAGGAGCTTGATGAGCGAGCGGAGCAGTTTCTTTTGGAAATGGTGCTCTGGTTCTGGCACTCTAGAGAACAGGTCTTTTTAATACACTATTATTTAAAGTATTTTTTTCCTTTTTTAGATGCTTGCCATTTAAGATGAAAAATATCTGAACTGCAATCTCCAGTCATTGCTGTGAAGGCAAAGGGGAAGTCCCGCTCTTTGCATTAAAATGCGCATCACCTGCCCAGTTTGAAGATTTTTTCCACTGGTCAGAAATGCGAGATCTAACCTGGCACTGGACGTCCTGCCCCTACTGGTTTAATGCATGCTAATCTGAGTGAAACACCTATGAGCTCTGATTTTTCCCTGGAGGGTGAGGATGTTGTGAAATAATTACATTTAGTGTTCTTCACACTGAGGCAAGAGAGCTGCAACATTGTTTTTTTAAGAAATGTAGTTGCAATTGGCAGAGTCTTAAGGCAAATTAACTCGAGATAGCAGCTAATCGCGCCTCCAATATGCGGTGTTAGCCACTGGAGTATCAATGGGTCCTTCTTAATAAAGCAAAGAGGTGTTGACAAATTGCAGCGTAATTCAGCAACTGCTAATTGTTTTTTGTAGTATGCAGTAAACCAAAAAGGGGTCTGATTCTCACAGCGTTTAGTTTGTTCAACGCTTCTTTATACTGCAGGGTGGTCTGAAAGAGCTCTCATCAGCCCCGGAGTCAGGGGTGTCCAGTGCCCATCAGACTGTCAACATTGCTTCTGGAAACTGGCTCAAACCTTCATTTTATTGACAGTGTTCCTCCAGCCTTGACTTTGGCGTTGGCATAATTGCATTTTGAAAGCTCACCCTTTTCCCCTCAGTGGGTTGAAAATCCTAATCCATGAGTGTAATGAAAACACGGTGTTCCATGAACAGCTGAACTAATGAGGCCCGTGTATTGATTCTTGTTTATAGGTGCACGCCTTGTGGTTGGATTCTCCGCTGTCTAATGAGGCATGAGCTCTGATGTGCAGCCTTCTGCCTGGAGCACTCAAAGCGCCCCTCCTTGCTCTGCCCCTTGTCCCCGTGGGTTCGTTGGTGGTTGGTAAAGCAAAGCCCCAAGCAAAAGCTGAAGCCTTTCTTTCCATTACACCCCCTCTGCACAAACACCTTTTAAGAACTCAGTTACAAAGAAGGCTGATCTCTGCACTCTGTCAGGTGTGGCTGAAATAGACTAATGAATTAAGCAGTTCCTGGGGGAGGAAGAAATGAAAAGCCTCCCATATAGACAGCATTAAGTCGTGTTGCCTCATCTCCCTAGCAGAGCCAGCTAGCAGTGTTTACTTGAACCGGAAAAAATAGGATAGAAGGCTTGCGTGTGTCCCTGGGTACAGGTGTGAGGAGCCTATGTCCCTACAGACAGAATTTCCACTAACGCTGCTATGTAAAGCATTTTTTGTTTGAAAGGAACGCTGATGGAGCAATTTTCACTGGTTAGCATTCATTAAGTTTAGTGCTCACCAGCAGAAAGATCGGGATGCCCAGAAGATCTCATCAGCTGTTTCACACCGTTTGTGCCTTTTAATCCAGTGTATGCAATCGCAGCGACGGTCAGAAGGGATTACTCTAGCACTTTCTGTGAGAAATGAGAATTTTTCATTCTGGTGATACACAGCATGACCTTCAACTCTTAATGCCCTAAAATAAAGTTTGTCTGAACTTTCCAATTGATATAACCAGGCTGCAGTATAAAGCAAGAAGATTTCTCATGATCTGAAGCCTGTGCTCTCCCAGTTGTTTATCACCTGGAAAGTACAATGTCTATTCCCTGATATGTCAGGGTATAGACACTATTTTTGTTTGATGGCTCAGCTTGACTTTTCAATGACTAAAATTTACATCATGGGTTTTCAATCATGTAAGTTCTTAGCCAAACTTCAGATGCCTTTGATCTGTGTCCATGGGTTAACTGCTTTGAGGAGTCTCAAAATGTTGGTATTGTTAAACAGACGACATATTTTTCTTTTGATTAGACACTGAGGCTAGCACAACTGTCTGCTTTTCAGAATTATCTGAGCAGCTTTCTCAAGTGCTGGAAGTTTACCCTTGAATATGACAGGTATAAAACATGTTTTCTGTGTCTGTGTATCTTTCAGTCAAGTGATCGATCTACTGCATTAGTGCAAGCTTCAGCTTTGTCACCCTGACACTTGTAGGCTGAGCTATATACTCTGCAAAGGGAGACGACTGAGTATGAGATTACCAAGGACACTCCTAGGGTGCAGTAATCACCTATAGAAACCTTTACATCATTTGCAAATATATGAATTTGCTTTCTTTAATACGCACAAAGTACCCATAACAGAAATTGCTTTCAAGGACGAGCACAGATCACAGAGGAAATACTCCTGCAGCTTGCAACCTGAGTCATGTCACTTAGCATCTTCTTGTCAATTTATATTAGCTTTTCAGAGGTGTTATCAGCCAGCTGGTTAAAAACCTCGGCAAGTACTATTTCAACAGATCTATAAGGACACACAGCAAATACACGAGGAATTCTGCTATGAGCTGTGGTTTTGTAATTTTTCCTTAAATTATTAAAAAAAAAATGCCAAAAAGATGAGACATTTCAGAATTAGGATAGAGCATAACATTCATTCATTTTATTCAGGATGGTGATAGAACCTAATGAGGGCAGGCAGGAGAGCAAGGCACGTCTGGTTGATGTCGCACGGTTGTTCTTTCCAGAACATAGGCGACGCTGGGAGGCCCCGTGGCTGCTGCTTCCTTGGGTGTCTTCTGGAAGAGCTGCCGAGGGAGCTGCATGCTCTCAGCACGCAGGTAAAGCGCTCTCCCTTGGCACAAAAGCAGGGTTGCTGGTGACCCTGCAGTGCCGCATGTGGGTGAGGATTCCTGTCCCAGGCAGCTGAAGCATGAGGATGCTGAACCCCGTGTGGAGGTGGGCTGCATGTTCAGAGTGCTGATAGTGAGGTGGCTTTTGTCTGAAGGGGTAATCAGCAAAATGCCACCTGGCTTTGCAAATCGAATGGTTGGTGTGGAATTTCCCACTTGCAGCTGCATGCCTCATGGCGTGTTTTGTCCAGTGTTTGGGGCCCACCAGTGCAGAAGTTTGCATAACCGACCAGTTCTGTCTCATGCTTTGCCATTGTTCATTCCCCCAAATCTGGGAAGCTACTGTTGCTCCAGTATCTGGTTAGTAATCTAATTTACTGTGTTTAAAGGTTTTAACCAGCCCTAAGTGTAGAGTAACCTTCCTTAGTGAGAACAATCACGGTGTGGAGTAAACAGCGAGCGTTCAGCGTGGGGAGATGGTCTCGCTTGTTTTGCCTTGTAGTCATTGCATGAATGCAAAAAAAAAGGAAGAAAACTCAGAGTTAAACAATACTCTTAGCACCTGCGAAGAAATAGTAAATAGCAATTATTGTAAAAAGGATTTTTTTACTCTGGCATTTGAAAATGATTTATTTGGAAATGAGCACTTAGAGAAACAAAGCTTACTGTAAGGAAACGGAGGCAGAATTTTACATAAAAGACAGCGCTGCAGTACCTGCACCTCGCTGAGCCAGGTGGAGGCATACACCGTGTTCGTCCCTCACCCCATTGCTGATTCGGTGCCTGCTCTGTGCGACTGCAACATTAATTCAGGATTTGGGCCCTTTCTGCTGAGTGCCGTGGTATCATGGCAGCGGGTGGCATCGACCTCCTGGAAACTCAGCAGCATATGAATCCCCAAATGCAGGGGAAAGAGATATCAAGGAGGTATGAATGGCAGCTGTCAAGTGTGCAACTGAGACCAATCTCTGTTTAATTTGCCTTGAGAGATGAGAAATTCCTTGGTGACATTTAGTTATGTCTCCAAAGGTGGTAGAGGTTAGGTTTTTTTGGAGACCACTTCTCTGAAGTGCCACAGAATAAGTATTCAATTTTCTTTTCTCTCCAGAGACTCCGGGCATCTTGTTGAAATACCAAGAAGAGAAAAGTAGAGACACGTAAAAGGTCATTAGAAAAATTTAAGAAAGTGGCATTTCACAAGTGTAATGGACTTACGTCAGATGAAATGCTAGCCTTTTTCCTGGCTAATTGTTGCTCGTAAAGATCACCGGGAATGTTTTTAGAGAACATCTGTGAAATGTTGCAACTCTTCTGATTTGGCAGCAGGTTTTAAGGTGCTATTCCTCGAGGAAAACCCAGACCTTAACCTAACTCTCATATGTCTTAGGATCTCTTGAGTGAATGAATTCTTTGAATTTACAATAGGAATTGCAAACACTAATAGATAATTCCCAACTTAATTGCTAGAAGTGCCGACAGGGAGAAACCTCTGGAGACAGCCTCCTTGGCTGGGAGCCACGTGGTGTCTGCGTTAGCGCAGATGTGGAGGGGCTGCCCCGACGAACGTCTCATTGCCGAGTGCCTTCTGGAACCAGCTGGCTGCGCAGCATTGCAGCTCCAGGTGATGTGAATGGGCACCCTGACCAAGAGCAAGCCCTAGGTGCTGCTGGTGGTGTGCTGGCGTGGTTGTTTTTGAAAAAAAAAATTTTAAGGAAATTTGGAAATTTTCATTAATATTTTAGCTTAAAAACACACAACAACAACAACAACAAAAAACGAACCAGACAGTCAAAGATCTCTGTCAAGGGAGAAATATTCCCATTTGGGATTATTCCCTGGCACTAATATGCTGACTAGCAGAGAGGAAAGCTCGTTACGGGGATTTTCCCCAAGCTCCTCCAGCTCTCCTCCTTACCCCTACTTGATGTGGGCAGATCTGGTAGGAACTCAAATTCACCTTCAGTACTTAGGAAGTGCCAGTATCTGAGAGGTAATGAATTAAATTGCCAGCGTGAAGCTTTTTTCACCTTTATGATGTGTATGTTTAATTATTAGATGGTTTTTGATAGAAAAGACATGCAAGTGGCTGTGTATTCCTTGCATGTGGTTCAACAAAATGATCTTTATGTATTCATGCCTTACAAACGGCTTTGAATGCACTTCTAACACGGGACTGTATTAGGCATAATAGGATAGGTTTAGTGGAAAGGAGAACGCTTCAATTGGCATCTAAAAAGGCATCAGGTTCTGTATGGGATGACAGTGTGAAAGTGCCTCTTAGAATAACCCACGGAAAATGCAAGAGATGAGTTAAATGTGAACCCAGGAGGAAGGTCTTGAAGATTGTGCTTGCAGCAAAAATCTGATCAGTCGAGAACAGAAAGCGAAACAATGGTAAAGCCTCCCAGCTAAGTAGGTCACCAGTTAACAAGACAGTGACTCATGCAGAGAGGGAGAATTTAATTTTTAAACACCAAGCCCTGGGTTCGCTTGAAATAAAAAGTATATATAAATTTAGCAGCCAGTCAAATATGATAAAAATATTTATATTTCATTCTACTGTTTGAAGTTTTTATTATATTTACTTACACAGTGCTTTAATAACTTAACATTTAAACCTTGGCTATATAGACAAATTCTGCGTTGCTGCTCTTCCTACCTACCCAGCTCAGGGCTCACGTGAACCAGTGGAGAATTTAATGGTAGCTGTTCTCACACCCAGTCTTCCACTTCAGATGGTATAGTATGTGAGCACATTTGTCCCTGAGGAAAGATGCTTTGTTTTCTGCTGATGTTGGTCTGTGTCCCTTAGGTGCCACGCGGCGTGCCAAAGCGCTTCCATGGGCTGCACGAACGCCCCAGTGCTGATTTCTGTGCTACGTACAGTTTCAAGTTCTGCACCCTATCTATTTATGCATCCGTATCAGGATGTGGTTATATAAAAAGCATGATATATAAAACAAGCCAAAAAAGTGACTGCCTTATAGATTCAATTAGTATATCCTCTATGTAGCCTAACGGATGTAGAAAGTGTAACTGAGGTGACCTAATTCAGATCAGTGTTTTCCTAACATATATTTGAACAGTCAATGTTGTAATACATTGCTGTGTCTCTGAGAACAGAACTGTGTTCGCTCAAATTCCAGTAAAAAACCTTTCTGTGGTTATAATTAGTATTTTGTCTTATTGATTAATGGAGGAAGATTTATAAGGCATATCTTAAAATCTTTCAACAATAAAACACTGTAATAATAGTGTCTTTGAAATATTTTTAATAATGACACAGAACTTATTCTTCCTTCTCAGATGTCAACACTGGATTTATTTTAATGAGAGGGAAATTGATTGTGGACCCATCCAGCCACGCAGTCAGCGCTTCTGGCAGTCCATAGCCTGGGCAGCTCAGCCGTTTGCAGCTAAGGGTTCGACCCTGGCAGTGCTCAATACTATCCACTGCTATAGGATATCTAGACCTACTGTTTTCTTTTACCAGCTTCACAGTTTTGTGTTTAAAACAAAAAACAACCTCATCCAATTTTTATGCCTGCACCTTTTTCCACTGAGCAAGTTCTTTCTGCAGTAGTGCTTTTAATTGTTGTATCTCTTAGTTGGGAGGGGGCCTGGCAGTGCATTGAAGCAGCCCCTCAATCTACAGACCTGGGCAACAAATGGACCAGAAGCAAAAAGGCAAGGAAGGGAAGTCATTGTCCACACAGGTCCAGTGGAAAACTCCCCAGTCCCCGTTTGCCGGGGTGCACTGTTGGAAAATGTAGGTGTGCCAGGTAGAGGATGCTCCTCTGGTCTACGGGCCTATCTTGTTATTTCTTGGGCCCAAGTTGAGTTAAATTTGCATCACCCCCTTTAATCTAAAATGTCCGTGCGAAGCTGTGCAGCGGTATAATCAGAATAGCTCTTCTGAGCTGTTGGATTCTAAATGACTAGGTGACTAAAGGTGAAATTCCTACTATTGTGTCTTTAGTCTTCTGCCTTATCCGGACTAAGTCATTCTCCTGAGGCTGTTAGAAGAATCCTTCAGAGAAGAGTACAAATACTAGATGGTGAAAGGAAATGGGCTAGCAGTAAAATGTTTTTATGCCTGAAAAATGTTTGGAAAGAGAAGGCTGAAGCCTCACCGACCTTTGCTGGAGGCTGGCAAAAGACATCTTTGCAGGCACCCTTTGGTGGGGAAGGAATGGAACAGGAACCAGGAGAGCATTTTAAACAAAAGTAATTTTTGTGTAATACTTCAAACAAGCTGCATGCAAGCAGCTTCTCATTTGCACCTTTCCAATCACAACCATCTGTTCTGTGTTAGCCAGTCCTTGGGCAGATGCTCTGTTTAACTTCCTAGTGCATGGCAGTGCCAGACTTTCTCAAATCACAGGTTTCTTTCAGAAGCTCTCTCTTGCCTTTTCTCTGTCACTCCTACACTCCCTGCTAGTGGCTAATAACCTGGCAGGCTAAATTGGAGGAAGGTTTTTGGAGCTGGAGCTGGAGACACTCTTCCTCTGTATGCATGGCACTCGGCTGGGCAGCGAGCTTGTAATCTCCTGGCATCACAGGGCTGCACTGGTCAGTGACAATAATGTCAGAGCTCCGAAACATGGCCTCGGCGAGCTACAGGTGCGGGGTGGCCTTCAGCAGAATCGCTCCTCCATGGAGCTGCACCACAGCTGTGAGCTATGGGGGTCCTTGGCCATTGCAAAGGTGAAGGCAGGGGCGAGGAGCAAGTGCAGCCGCTTCTGGTAGATGTTTTTGCAGGTGTATGCTCCTAGGCATTGGTCTAAAATAATGAAATGCATATGTATTTTTGGAGACGATGTGAATTTTGGATTAATTAAGAATGCAAGTTTCAAACTCCTTTAGATGTGAGCTCTTATTAATATTTATAAAAAACGATTATATATTAATACATTCATAATACATAAGATATATGTGGTACTATCAGATTTAATAGATTTTTTTTAGAACATCATTATAACTGGGGATTGTTCTCCACTGTCCTTCTTAGAGTTTAAAGAGTAATCTTATGGATTTATTCCCCCAATGTTGATACAAGTTTTTTTTTGAAAAACCTCCTTTTTAATTACCTTGCCAGTCTATCAATAAAAGACTGTAGGCAATGTAATTTCAGCTGCAAGTAGTTGTATAAACTGCAATCAGAACACTCAAGGAGCAAAATGGCTGTAGGTGGGGATGTGATTGAATCCAATATACAGCCCTGGTGCAGAAGAATGCAAATGAGAGCAGGGTTTGGGCAGGTGACTCCTCAAAGTCAGAGCTGGGCTCAGGAGTGGCGTACAGCTGGTGACTTTCCTGCAGGCCAGATATGACTTTGGCCTTGTTAGCTGGGAGCGAGTTGCTTTTTTCTATTTTAGTCCTTCAGGAAGTGTCTGCTTTAAAAAAGCAGCTACGGCCCGGGTCTTTTTTTATCAGTTTCCATCCCCATTTGTGTCAGTGTTTGGCTAACCTTTGCCAAACGTCTTCCTCTGCAGTGATTAGGATTCCATATTTTTTTTAAATCTCTTTAGCATTCCTCATTTCAGAGTTAATTTGCTTTCAGAACAACCCAATTAGAGGTGAATCACTTTATATATGTGCAATTCCGCACTAATTGCTTTATTCGATCATTTTATATTTATAAGGTAAATGCCTTATTTTCCTTAAAAGCGAGCTATCATTGCATCCCACCTACCGCATCTCAAGGTCTTTTCCATTTTGCGGTTGAGTATTAGCAATAAAGAGTGTTATTGCAGGGCTGTTCAGAGAATTGTCTAATTTGAGAGGAATCGCACTGAGAAGCCCTTGCTGGCGGAGGCAGGCTGCCTGCAGCACTGGGTGCCGAGGGACACGGCTGCGCCTCTCAGTCCTGTCCTGTCGGGCATCCTGGCGAGGAAGCTGGGAGCATGCTGCGGCTCCTGCACCCAAGAGGGGATGGCTTCGGTGCTCATGTGTCCCTGGTGCTGTGGGGAGACCTGATACCTTACCCCTTCTGGCCCAGATCATCGTAATACTAACCTCTAAGTGTGCACCTGGTCCCTCGTCCTGGGCATGGAATTGAGATACCTGTTAAAATATGCACCTCCGTTCTCAAAGCAAAAAAATAGTTAAGGGCAAGCCCACTTTTCTGTGTTGCTGTGTGAATTAGAGATTAATTTTGAATTGGTCCACAGTGGTGTTAAAATAAAAATTGTTTTAAAATGTTTTGCTATTAACATATGTTGGCAAGAACCGTGCAGCCAAGCCTGATTTCAGTCAGCCTCACAGCATGGGAGCTCCAGCTCTAAATGTTCCCAGCGTGTTTCTTAGGCTGTGTTAATGTACATCAATTCTCACAGACAAATTAACATTGAACACTTGCAGTAAGAAGGTTTATTAGCTGGGTCAGCTGCAGTAATCTTATTTTAAGTGTGATAGCTCTCAACATTATTTTACCCAAACCTCTCCTCTGACTTCTGGTCCTCTCTTTGGAGGGAGTCGTGCTGACTGTGCCCTCGCACCTTTCTTCCAGATCCATCAAACCAGATGCAGACTGAGCAGGCTTTAAGTCTAGACCAAGGAAGAGATTAAAATCGTCTGCAATCTGAATCTTTGAGTAGTTGAGGTAAAAGCAAAGCACCGAGTAGGTGCAATGCCAGATCATGACTACTGGAAGTAGCTAATGAACCAGTCCCAGGAAAGCAGATGAATATGCTAAGCCATGCTCATGTGGCATTAAAAATGTCTGTTTCCTAATAAAATAAAATGAAAGGTAATATTTTGAAACCTGCAGCAAATTTTCATGGGAGAAAAAGAAAGGAAAATGTTCTTTTTTAATCAATTTAATAAGTTTTCCGGTAGTATTTGCAACATTGACACTTAACCTTTTGATTAATTTCTCATTTCAGGGATAGTGTAGCCAAATTAGTAATACAAAAATTGCTGTCTTTGTAACAGTTCAAAGTTGTAGACAGCACCATCCACTTCCAACAGAATGCCATCTAACAAGCCAGCAGCAAGGCAAAATTGGTACAGATTCAATTCATTGGGGCTGGAAATAAGATTGAGCAATACCATCACCTTAATTCATTATTATTTCACCGTGTGAATTGTAATCTTGTCATTATCCTTTATGCTGCCTTTAAGATAATTCTGTTCTCTAGGGAGTTTCAAATGCTTCTTGCCAGGTAGCAGTGCTAGAAATATATGTTACATATCAGTACACTGAGCTCTGTATTATAATTACAGGGGACATGCAATCTTATTTAAAACCTGGGGAGCACCTGTATAACTAGGAAAGGTGCTGTGCTCATTATGCCGCATGGCAACTACTAATGTTGTTATACAGGTGTGTATTAGATTAAACTGTTTGCTCATTCCATTATGCATTTTCCTGGCAATCATAACTACAGGCACAGAAAGCTCCTGGGATACTAGCAGGCCGTAAGAAAGCATTGAAATGCAGTTCCTTGCCACCAGCTGTGTTTGAAATAAGAAGCTTTTGTGAGTAATTTCCAAACCCACTGGACCAAACACAACTGAACAGTGAGACCCCTGTGCCCGCGGAACAGGGAAAGCTCGAGAAGTGCATTTGAAACTTGTTTTTTCCTGTGGCCTTGATTCAGCAAAGCAGCAGGGATCTAGCGTTAGGGGCTGGGCTGCCATTCCCCGTTGCAGGGACTAAGAGCCGGGTCTGTTCCCCAGGTGTTTGAAAGACAGGGACCTGCAGGCACTGCGCGAGGAGCGGGGTGTGTCGAGCACAGAGGGCAACACGTTAGCTGGCCAGAGGCAGGGTTCTGTCTGCACCGAGAGCAGGGTCCCTGGGAGCGGGCACAGCACAGCTGGAGAGGCCCCAGCCCGCAGAGCCGAGGGCAGGCCCTTCCTTCCAGGGCCAGATCAACGCCCGAGGCCAAGCAGCTCCTTTTAGCCCAGGGCAGGGATGTGGGAGGGCGGCCGGTGCCCACCATGGGCTGCGTGCCCCAGCTCGGCTCTGTCTGGACCTGGTGCCCTTCCTCGCCCTCCTCTCATAGTCTCTAAACAGCATAGGAGGAGGAAGAGGGGAAGGAGGAGGAGGAGGTGGAGGAAGAGGTGGAAGAGGATAAGGAGAAGAGCACCTTCACTGCACTGGCACAGTGGAAGGCACCTGCCTGCAGGGGTGTTGGAGGTCCTGGCCAGCTTTCCCCTGCTGCCTGCTCCTCCCTGCAGGCTTTGTCCCGGTTCGGTCATTGGGGGTGCTGTGCTGAGACACGGCCTGATGAAAAACCCACGGTGTGTAGGACAAAATGCCGTAGCACAGCCGAGCTAATAGGTTGTAAAGCAGAGGGAAAATAAAGCCGCCACCACCTGGACAGTGCGGTGAGCCTGGTGCTGGAGCCAGGGGCTGGGGTCTTGTGGGTGCAGCCCCCGTGGCTGCCCCAGGCTCCCACTGCCTGGCAGAGCAGAAACCACCTGAGTCCAGATGGCTGTAAAAACATGATGGGGAGTGTCTGTGCGAGCATCAATCTTCCTGAGTGAGGAGAGGATGGAGTAGGGTAGTCACAAGTGAGTTATCCTGTCACTGCTGACAAATGAAGATAAATTGTGTGACACTGGCTATTTATTTACACACTGTGCTGGGTATGCATATGGGTACGGGCAGGAGAAGCAGCACTGTCACACGTGTAATTGTATGCTGGAAAGGGCTTTTGTAAGGGTGAGCGTTGGGTGGTTATCGCTGCGTACGGCCAGAAGAGCCGAGGATGTGTTTCTGCAGAAAGCTTCCCCCTGTCCGTTAGTGGGCAAAGGGGGAGGTTCATAGGCAAACTAGGAAAGGGACTGGCAAGGCCCCCTGTCTTTGAAAAACAAGTAAGCAGTGGATGAAAAAGAGGTGGCGTGTTGTGAAATATTCTTTTTCTTTGTTAAGCAGCCTGCATGCACGTTTCCGCTGGTTTACAGCTAACTGGCCCCTGGAAAAAAATACATATAAGTACAAATGCTGCACTGACGCACAGAATTTGACACCTAACAGCTGACACAGACCCTGTCTGGTTGGCTAATACCTCGCTTTTACGAGGAAATGAGGGGGTGGGAGAAGCTCTTTTTGAATGGATGCGGTACTTGGGTGTCAGGAAGGGATTTCTGAAGGGAGACAGCCTGGCTTTGTGCTGGGGCAGGCTCGGGGAGAGCCGTGCAGCTCTGCCGAGCATCCCCCGGAGGACCCGGAGGGCTGGGGCTGTGCCCTTGGGCGCGCTCTGCCCACGACTGCATTTCCAGGCTTGTGCTGCTCTCGGCCCCGTCTGGCAGGGCTGCTTTATAAAGATATTTCTGAGCAGAGGGAGGTGGTTAGGGAAAAAATCCTCCTATCTGTGCTGGAGCTATAGTCTGATCAGAGCTAAAGTGATAGAGTTAAACTCCTGTTGTCTCTCACCTGAGCAAAAAAGCTCCTTTTGTGCAGATTGCTTTCCTGTAGACGTGTCTCAGAAGGAGCTGAAGATGCAAATAACACTTGTGTCTCTCATCCTAGTTGTTTTCAGCAGCTGACTAGCTGGAGTATAAACATGCATTAAAAGGAACACGGGCCGTAGCTGGTGACAAGGGTTGGAAACTGGACCCATAGCACTGAAATCCTTTCCCATGTGGTGTCTGAAAATCCCTGGTCAAGCAAAATAGAAAACTTAGCCAATACAGTCAGTGTCAGTGGAGAAACTGAAATAAAACGGAAATGCAGCTATTTAAACTCCCAGATAATATTAATGCAAAACAGATGGGCATAAACAGGCCAAGAATAAGTTTAGACAGAAAAATCAGGCTGTCAGAGGAGACAGGACCTGGAACAGCCTTCCAGAAGAAATAACGGGGAGGGAAAAACTGGCATCGGCAATTATGCAGTGCATCTTTATGCATTACATGTCAGGGTTGCATGGCAGGTCTGAAGGATCGTAGGAGACTTTCTAGCTGGTGCTTTCTAGGATGGATTTGTGTGTTCTCCTGAAGCCCCCGGAACTGAGAAGATCAGAATGTGTAATTCTGAGGAAATCCATGTTGTTGGAAGAAGGACTGGTAAGAGTAGCCTCCGATATTTTGCAGTTTGCAGCACATCTGGTTGTGGGAGTGGTGAAGACACAGGGCGTATGGGCCTGGGAGCGCGCCCTGCATGCACTTCAGAATTTGTGTCCTTATAGAAGCAAATCTGTTTTCAGCTTATCCCTCAGCTCAGTGCAGTCCCAGTAACCCACTTACAAAGGGGTGAACTGCTAATCCAGGTCCTGCGCTGGATGTGCTGCTGTTCAAACAGCCACCTGGATCAGGTTTTGGTTTTAGAACAAAATTTGTATTAATTGTACCAAGTTGGGGTTGCCTTTTTGCTGCTTTGGTCAGGCTTCCTGGGAGAGAGCTAGCATGAAACCTTCCTCCCAGCCTGCTTCCTGAAATAGAAGGCTGTGGCAGCCGAGCTAGTGTGTCCTTCAGTTGCCGGGGGTGTGGGTTACAGCTGCCTTCTGCTTACGGAAAGTAAAAAGGTGTTACGCTAATACAGGATCATGACTTTTGCCTGCGGCAGATAGTGCAAATGGGGATTAAGGTGGGGAGGGGAGACCGCCGTGGTACGGGCCTGGAATAGCTGACAAGCGACACGCTGAAGGAGGCGTGCACATGGATGTCTCTGATGGTAACCCATTATCTTCCATCAGGACGTTGATAAACTGTTATCAATAAATTTTCCTCACCCTACCATCAGCTTTACATCAGGCGGGTATGAAATCCATTGCTGTCTGTCATACCTCTTGGCTATTGGAAAGAGATGGTTTTCTCCATTAGATTTTGGTTGGATTTCTTTATCTGCCCATTGCTTTTCCTGCAACTCCTTCTAATGGAATCAGACTAATACAAAATGACAAAAAATCAAAAAAGGATACCCAAATGGGGGGAGCTGTAAAAGCCTGCATTGCCCTTGCTTGGCCCTGTTAAGGAGCACCAAGTCTGAATTAGTTCGGGTTGTCTGTGCAGGGACTGATCCCATGAGCTCGTTCTTTTTGCTTAAAAAGTTAAAAGTAATTTTTGCTTTACAGTCAGCTTGGTATACAAATGTCACAACATAGAAAAAAACATTTGTCATGATTAGTGCTGTAGCTTCCCTGACCCTTTGTCTCTATTAAAGCAGGTGGCGTGGCTGCCCTATAACTTACTGGTTTTTAGTAATCTCACTGTTCTTCCAGCAGTCATTCCTGCCAAAACTCTGGGCATTAGAAAACGAAGCTAGGAGGGCTTGCTGCTGCATGGCACAGCCTTCTCTGCCAGGTAATAGCACAGGGGAAGAAATGCTCTGCGGGCAGCCTACATCCTGCCGGCTCCCATCTCAGCGGCAGCAGAGCCTCTGCTTTACTGCGAGTAGCGCATAAAGTGTCTCATAAAAAAACGGGTAGGGAGTGCTGCCTTCAGGGAAGGAGCCCTGCTGCCTGGTTAACAAAAATACTACCTCTCCTGGCAATCCTTGCCTCTCTGCTTGAGTGGAATAGCTTTCTAACATCTCTGTCTGGAGTTTTTAAAGATTTAGCCCTTCTTTTTTAGTGTTCCCTAGGCACACAAAGTGAGACCAAGGCTGCACCTTCCCACTCCCGTGGTGCAGTCACTGAGTTTGCCTTAATCTCCTGCACCAGTGCCCATGGACTGGGAGCTGGGTTCTGCCACCGGTGCTGTTCACAAGCTCAGGTGCTTAACGCGGTCAGACTCCAGCTAGGCGCAGAAAAGTGCGTTTTCTCACGTGTATCCTCTGCCTACCTCTGTATAATGCAGCAAAAAGACGTGGGATTTGGGTCGATGCAGGGGGCTGCAGAATCCCTTCAGATGCCATCACCATTTTGGTCTGCAGCAAAGCAGAGCCCCAGAGGGTGGGTTTGGGCACGCAGGACAGCCAAATAGCGCCTGTCTGGGGCAGAGCTGGCTGCAGAGGAGCTCCTGATTTCTTAGCAAGAATGTAATCCTGATCAAAGCCCCCTTCTTTCTGTCCTGACTGAGGGGAGAGCCCACCCTGACAAACCTAAGTAGCCCTCCTTTTCCTCCCTTTGCTTGCACTTTTCGCTTCACAAGCCCTTTTCTCACGCTTTGGTTGCGTATTTGTGAGGCTCCCCAGGGTGCTCTGTGGAGGAAGCCAGGACAAGGCGCGTGCAGCGCTGGCACGCCGCTAACGAGGTGTTGGATGCCGTGGGCAGCAGCTGTGCCAGCAGGGCCGGGAGGGAGGAGGAATGAGGTCGGTTCCAACTCCCCGGGATCTCCCCTTCCCTCTTCAGCCTCCGGCTCCTGCCCTAGGAGGCCCTCAGTGTGCCCGGGCCGTCGGAGTCTGTGTCCTTGCCTCCAGAGGAGTGCTAGAATTTAATATAAATAAGGTAAATGAAGAGAGTTTCACGGGCAATTGGAAGGTCAGCACAGCTCACGCAGTACCATTTGCTGCTCTTCAAAGATTCTTTCCTGGCTTCTTGTTAATCCTCAGGCAGACAAGCCACAAGCACGTTGGTTTTCTCTCCCCCTTCCTTTCCTGTTTTGTTCTCCCAGGCAGCACCCACGAGGCTGCTGGATTGTCACCGCTGTACCCAGTTGTATACTCTTCTGCTGCAGATATTAATTTTTTGTTTATAGAAAAATCAATAAGGTTTGAGTTATCAAAAGATGTGTGCACTAGTGGGAAAGACACAAAATCAATGCTGAAATATTGCCTTATTTAATGGCTGCTGTAAATAGCTCTGTTATGATTCTTTAGTAGAGGTAAATTATGAAAGCACAACAGAGGTCAGTTGAACGTACTTGTTTGCAGCCTACACCCCAGCAAGCCCATTCAGCTTACCTTGCCCTCCTAGGCAGTAGCTGACAGAAGTTTGAGGTATCTTAGCTCGTGGCTTTGCCATCACTCGTGTGAGAAAACGGAGCAGCGCTGGCTGGCTTTGCTGGGCCCTTGCAGGGGTTGCCCTGTTTCTGGGCTCCCTCCTCCTGGCCACGTCCTGCACCGGCAGCTGCTTCACAGGGGCTCAGCGGCTTTCCTGGGGCCCAGCACAGCTCCGGGGAGGAATTTCGGCTCACGTTCCTCCTTCTTAAGGCATGTTTTCAGAAACGTCATCGAGGTTTATAAATGAGGCTTTTAAAAGGCTTTAAACACCCATCATTTTTAATGGTTTATTTCTGTGTTACTGAATGTAATTATCTCCAGTAGTTCTTTCTAGAACGCGTTGTGGTGCTTCGGAAAGCACTGGCATTTTCCCCACGTTCCTGGAAAGCCGAGTCCTGGGCTTGGGGTTACTGTGGCAACACAGCTGCTTCCACCGGCACAGATAATTCCTACAGATGAGAGGGAAAACAGCAAGCAGCCTGGAACGCCTTTGGAAGTGGCAAGGAACTGGGAAGCTCGGCCTCGCCTGGCTTCCTGAAGGAGCAGCAGGCCGGCTCTGCGCACGCATCGTCCAGCCCACGCACGGAGGACTCACCCACAGCCCAGGGGGGTTTTCCCCGAAGCGCTGCTGCTGCAGGCAGGCGGATAGCGCACATCATCGCGTCAGTATTTCACTCTGGGTCAATACAGCTTGGCGTTTGGCTTAACAGAAGTTACTGTCTGCCTGGTGTCAGCAAAGTTCTGACAACCGGACCTGTGTGCTGCCCCAGGTCTGCGAGGAAGGGGCTGCTGAGGAGCTGCGGAGCCGTCAGGACGCCGGGCTGGAAGTGGCGAGGAGTCACTGCTGTGGCTGCGCAGGCAGCTCTGTCTGGTTCATGACCTGACCCAGCCCGTGGGGATGTGCTGTTCAGGAGCAGGGCAGGATGGGCAGCAAGCCTGCTGCAGCTTCAGTGATTCTGCGCATGCTGGCTAGCGCCCTGGGGCGTTAATGCTATTTAAAATAAAGGAGAGAAATAGAAGCAGTGTCAAAATACTGTTTTCATATCTAGCTGCATGGTCCAAGAATGCTGAAATGGGCCACGAGTGAGGGTTCAGGCTCCAGGTGTTCCAAGTATTTGGTGCCTGTCCTATGTTGAGCCACGTCCCTGGGCAGGCTCAGCCGGGAGCTGGGATCCAGCCTGGCCATGTGTGAAACCTGCAGAGCTGGGCAGGAGACAAGTGGCATCGGAATGAAGCGATCGGTTTCTAAATGTGTTCAAATGGGTGTCGTGGAGCTGAAATCTGCTCCCAGCAGACTCTAAAGTGAGTTTTAAAGAGGAGCAACATGTATCCTTGGGAGAGAAAATGGCATAGCTCCCATCTGTGTCTTCACAGCGATCCCTAACCCCAAATCCTCCTCACCCGCTGTCAGGGAAGGGCTGTCGTTCTCTGGCATCAGGGCTCAGCTCCTGGTCTGAACCCCTTGAGAGCAGAGGGGAGCGCTGCAGCGGGCTGTGAAGGGGACGGGCCGTTCTGCAACCTTCAGGGCTGTGCTGAGGGACAGGGCACAGCGAGGGCTCCCCTGCTCCAGCAGCGCTGCCTTCTGTCTCCGTTTCATCCGATACGCGGGCTGCTGTCATGGGGCAGTGTCTGCGCGGGGACGTGGCTGTCCCTGGCACTGCAGGGTGACCCACCAGGCACGGCTGCCCCAGGCTGTGGCAGCAGCTCCTTGCTCAGCCTCATCTCTCACCTCTCCGTACGAGCTGCTGGGGTCGTGTCGCTCTAATAGGTACGGAAGAAGAGCAACGTGAGGTGTTGGTGCATACAGTAAAAGACAGTCCTTGTCTGAATCAAAAGTGGCTGGAGAGACCACGGCTGGTAGTTGGAGAGGTGCAGGAAGAAAGCACGGAGCACATAATGCCTGGCCAAAACATCTCAGTACGGAACAGAGGTCCATCAGCATCTACAGGGGGATGGATGGTGCTGCTGCTGTTTTCTCCTGAGGATTCCCCTTCTCCGTGACCTGCAGCGATGCTTCGTGGCTGCCTCCATCCACCCCTTGGGCTGGGTGCCCTTCCTTTCTTCCTTCCTCCCTGCAGCCTGTCTCTTTGGGCAGTGGTTAGCCGGTGGAAGGGTTTTCTTTTTATTATGGTTTTAATATTCATGACACATGCAAATGAGAAAAAAAAGGTAATTGCCCCAATTAACACTAAATAGGTTTTTCTCACACATCTCAAGTAATTTGATGCTTCTGCTTATCTCATAAAAAGTTTCTTAGTGGAACTGCCTCAGTCTCGGTGTTCATACAAGAGCCTGCTGAGCTTCTGTAATTAAGCTGTGATTAGTCAGCTATAAATACATGTTTTTGAATACAACATTGCACTCTTAGGGCTACTGGAGATGATAAAGTGATCAGTGAACACCTAAGGTACATCCATAGTGCTGAAATAAACCTTCTGCTGTGGATGGGAGGTCAGTTGCCATGGTTCTGTTCCCATGGGCTCCCTAAACCCAGGCAAATTTCAGGGCCGAGGCCATTACCACCAGAAACTCCTGGTGTAACTGATCCCAGTGCCTCTGGGCTCGCCGGGCAGGTGATGAGGGAACCTGCCCGTGTGCGGTGCGGGCAGGAATTGCCTTTGTGCTCAGCTCTCCCGGTGGAGTGGTTAACTCAACCTGAAAGAGCCTTTTCACGAGGATGAGCGGTTCCTTTAGCATCCCTTCTCCTGCCCCGCTACCAGGCGCTCCGGGCGCAGGAGGAGTGTGACGGCAGGTCCGGCACGCCACGCTTCCACCCCGAACAGAACACGGCTCCTGGGCGTGAAACAGAGGCCGCGAGGTTGTGTTCACTCAGCCAGAAACATGATGTATCTTGTGGCCTCTGAGCCCAACTGCAGCTGTTCGTAATGTCAGGGAGCTGCTCTGCAGTGAATTACAGCTGGTATTTCATCACCCACGGTATTGGGCTGAAGAGCAAACCAGAGGAAGCGAGGACAATTCAGAGAAGAAAGCAAGCTGACAGTTCCTGAATAAATGATTCATTATTCACTCAGCTCTTGTTGTTCAGTGCACTCGTCCCAGCTCCTGAACAAAAGTTAGTTCCTTTCAAACCCTGCTGCGTTTCCATCTCTGCCGTGAGCCGGTGTGACAGCTGAAATGGCCATCAACACGCTTATCCTTCGAATTAGGAGCTCTGTCCTACCTGGTCGTGTGAACCATTTGCAGGAAATCTGTATTGGCTGCTAATTTTTACTGCCTTGCATCTCAGGTATGGTTTGTGAACTTTCCAACTTCATGTTATTTCAGTTTTAAAAGCACTTCAGGAAAAACAATGTGGGGTTATCTGGTGAAGAGGCAGTTGTCTAAAGCGCTGTCAGAACAAGCACTTCCACGTTAGCGGACTGTTTCTTCCCATCACGGCTCCTATGAGCTCTGTTGCTGACTTGGCCTCTGTGCCAGGCACTGCAGAAGCAATGTGCACAAAACCCTGACATCCCCGAGCTAAACGGGAGCTCGTTGCTTGTTTGGGGAGGTGGGTGGGGGTCAGCAGGCTGGCTGAAAGCTGGATCCTCTTCCATGTGTCCCAGGTGGAAATCCTTGAGCGGGGGCAAGTGCTGCCCCTCCGTCTGCCAGCCCCAGGGCAAGCTGCAGCCTGGAGTTCAGCTGTCATGCTGGAAAATGTGGTCGTTTCACGCAGGGACAAGTGTCTGCCCGCCTGTCCTTCTGCGGCGTGCCTGGACCACGCCAAGTCCCTGCTGTGTGCAGGAGAAGGCCAAGCTGAAGGCAGTTTTTGAGGGGTTGGGGTGGTGTCATGGGTTTTGTCGAGTGTGACGTGCTGTCACGGCTGTGTTCCAGTGGGTGTGAGTGAGGAAGCCAATGGGGGAATGTGAACCTTCAGGAGACTGTGCAAGAGCAGCGAGTTGCATGAACAGAGATGCGGTGCCGGAGGGGAGGTGGCAGAGCCCCGTGCCTGGAAGGAGACGGAGAGATGGAAGAGAAATAGGAACAGCAAAACTGGTGCAAGGTCAGAGCTGAGCAATACATCCAAGCGAAGAAGATCCCGAACAAAATTCATGGAAAGGAAGAGAAAGATCTGGAGAGGGGTCTGCAGGGTGACGTGCAGGCACACCTGGCCTGTTCCCCTGCAGGACCGGTGGAAATACCTGCGAAAATTGGATCCAGGCTGCCAGGAGGAAACTTCACCCAGAGGGCTGTGAGCGCCTCGCACGTCACTGCAGCAGCGTTCGCTTGCTGTTCTCGCCTCAGGCAGCGTTAGAATAACCACAGAGAACACTAGTGAGATTTGGCTCTGGTTTGTTTCACACCAAGGACTGCACTGTGTAGATGCTTATTCAGACTGGGAGGAAACATACCGTGTAGATAGCAAACTTTCCTTTCATTGCAGATTTCTCCATCTGTTTTGTATCTGTGCTTTGTTCGCTTGCAGTACTGCGTGGGTGCTTGTCGGAAGAAGGGCGTTTCAGAGCTGCTGCACAGCTTTCCTTGGTAAACACGATTTGATAGTCATTTCAAGTGGGGCTTTTGCAGAAATTCTCGTATTTCATTCCTTTATGCTCTGCCAGTCCAGCTGAGTCTTGCTGCTCCTCTTTGTCCCTCTGCTATTCCATTCTAACCCTGCCCTCTACATGAACACACAGAAAAGTATTTTGTCCAATTTAAAGCTAAGCAATTTGTATTTGTAGCTGTAAGTGGGTCCATTAGTGCCAGTCAGTGGAAAGCTGAGGAACATTTGGGAGATAATTGGGCCTGGGTCCATCAGAAGGTCTTGATGCAGAGCCTGCCGCACTCTGCGCTGGTAAAACATCTGTGTAAATAGCTCTGCAGCTGAGGTTTCATTAGAACTGCCCATCACGACAGTCCTCTAAAAGCTCGAAATACACCAGGGACTCTTCTGTGTCTACCCAAAATAGCAAGCTCTCCACTTAGCGATCCCTGTGCTGAAGCTGGGGTCTTCTCGTTTCGATGTTGCTGGCTGCAGGCGTGACCCGAGACGCTTTGTAGTGATGCGCCCGAGCTATCAAAGCCTCGCCACTGATGGTGTCTCATTAGGCCTGCAAGAGGTGAGGCTGGGGCTGGCACCCAGCTGTGTCTCTGAGCCGAGTATATAATTTTCCAGCCACATCTGGAAAGGGGGAGGTACAAAATTGAATGCAAATGGTCCTCTGTCACAGTGAAAAATGTCATTTGCAGTAGGATTTTCTTTGGGAAAAAAAAGAATATACCTTTGGATGAGAGGAGATAATTGCAGCGTTTGTGGAACTGAGCGACAGGGAGAGCCAGCTGCAACCTCAGGCTCTTCCCCCAGCTCTGCTCCTTTTCAGCCCAGTGTCCCTGGGCCGTTGTCCAGGGCACCTTGCTGAGCTCTTGTGCCTGGCCCTGGTTCCCCCTCTGTCTGCCGGCTGCTCCCCTGCTGCCGTGAGCACGTTGCTGCTTTGGGTGCTCCTGCGCCCTGACATCCGCTCACTGCAGCTCAGGACTTGCTTCTGGAAGCCAGAACTGCTGGAGGACCACAGCCTGCTTTGAACCAAGCTGAGGAACCTGCCCACGTGCTTAAAAGCAGTTAAGTGACCCAAGGTGTAAAACAGCACGGCTGATGGAAACTGTTCTGCCCGATGCCTCTCTGCATCTCTCATGTAGGGCAGAGCAAGTTCCTCCTCGGTCTCCATCACCGTCTGCTGCAGCCTGGGCATCCCGGGGGCCACACGCAGGCTGTCCTTGGATCCTGCAAAGACGTCAGCTTGTCAGCAGTCACCATCAGGCTGGGTTGCTCTGCTCTTCTTGTTATCCATACCCATAAAGCACAGGATCCCATGTCATTGTCCAGCACCAAATCCTGCACGTGACAGTGGTGTAGGGCAGGGAGAAGAGGTGCTGGGTTCAGTCCCTGCCGATGAAGTCAGGGGCCTTGCTGTTGGCTCACGGAGATGCGGGTAGGTGCTGTGCAGGGTGCATACCGAGCCAGTGCTGAGTTTTCAGACATGCAGCTTTGTTTAGCGGATCATCATCTGTTTCTTCTGTGTGCCACTTAAACTGCTGTTGTTATGCAAATCCGGTAATGTATTTATGAGTGCTCTCCAGAGATTTCAAATGGCATCTAATCTGGTTAGTGGATCCATTCTGCGAGACCTGGGGAACATTCGCTTAAAGACGAAACGTCGATGCTTTGTGCACTGACTGGAGACAGAAGCTGCTTTATCACCATCACCGAGCATTACAACAGCCCTACTGACCTGAAACCCCTGTAATTGCCAGGAAGAAGAATAAACACACAAACAAATGGGAAGAAGCACTTAGAGTGCATTCACAGCTACTGACAGTGCCTGCACAGAGTTGCTGCAAACCAACTCACCCGTTCCCTCGAGCTAAGCACAGCCGGACTGAGCCCGTACCTGGCTGGGATGCTGTGTGAGCAGCCTGCCACCTGCGATTTGTGGGCGGCAGTGCTTCTTCTCGTGGGGTTTAGGGCATTGCTTGATTTCCAGACAGTCACCATGGAGTTTGTGCTTTGTATGGCGCCTCAGGATCGAGAAGAGCTCCATGCAAATAGCTGCAAAGCCATTTCTTTGTGTTCCTCTGACTTTGTGCTAGACTCTGCCTTGCCCAGGACGCCTGTGCAGCCTGGGGAGCGCTGGGCTGTCGGCGTGCCCTGGCCAGATCCCCTCTGGCTTTCTCCTGTCTGTGCCTGCTCTGTCCTTCGACTGGGGGATCCCCTCTAAGCGATGAATTTTAGTTCTCTGTTTGATAACGTAATTGCTTTCTTGCGAGTAAGTGTTTCTACTTCACTGGCTGAACTTTTTTTTTCTTTAAAAAAAGTGTGCATCCTCTTGGAATGTTCTCTGAAAGCTTATTTCTAGCTGAAATGAAAAATCACAACACACTTTGATCAAATGGCACACATATTTTCTTTTAGTTGAAACAAATGCTTTTTTTTTTTTTAATACTGCATTTGGAATTAGACTGAGGGAAATTAACTCAAAAGTATCTTATTGAAAGAAAAAGCGTTCATTAAAAAGTCACTATGTTTTGACTCTTGCCTTTGAAATTTATTTTTAATGTCTTCAACAAAGCAGCAGAAATTTTTGAATAATCTAGATATACATGAAACACTTCCCCATTCCTCTTTCATTTGCAGGCTCTAAGTCTTGCACGCTTCACCATGGTATTTTATTTTCCCATTCATCTCGTCGCCTTGCCTCCTTCTCCATCTTGCCTCCCGCTCCGGTGCGGTGGCAGGGGGCAGGAGGTTCGGTGCCTCCCTCGTCCGCGGTTTGATCGTGTCCCCCTGCCCCGGGCTGAGCCCTCCTGACAGTCCCTGTCGGATGACAGATTTCAGGAGAGCATTAGTGATTAGGAACACCACTCTCATCAAGGCAAATAATTAGTGAGAATGCATGCAGTTTACGAAAGCAGTTCAATTAAAGGGAATAACAAGCTTTTTACAGCAACAAAGGAAGGACTAAGTAGACCTCAGTGAGTAAATAAAGCTGTAATCAGTGTGATTAATTGAAAATCTCAGGAAGGCATGAATTGGATTGATATTCCAAAAGTCTAATGTGTCTCATGGGACCACAGAAGGAATAACAGAAGGAATAATTCCACGTTTTAAGGAGAATGTGAAGTCTCATTAATTGTGAGCAACAAGAAGTTAAAAAAAAACAAAAAACAACCACAAACGGTGATGTTACTTTGCTATAAATTTCTTGGAAGCCAGATCTTGGCTAGTGTATTTTTCACGAGGCTCTTAAAAAATCCTGCATATGTTGCCTGGCTAAAAAAAAAAATGAAAAAAAGGTGTAGAACTGGGTTTGGCTGGCGTTTTAACCAAGATGCTTACAAACCTGCATTTGAGCAGCAGTTGGGAAGCAACTTTCTGGGGAGGGATTCATTGCTCATCCTCCCTCGTGGGCGAGGCTGAAAGGTGGATGTTTTAGGGCAGAAAGGGGATGTCCAAACGAGTCAGGTGCCGAAGCGACTGCATGGGGCCGGCGTTGCTTCTCCTTGATCTGAAATCTGCCTTTCCTCCACGGGTAATTTGGGGCTGCAGCAAACCCTAAACAGCCAGACAGGAACTGGGACTGTCATTTGTACCCGCGTTTAATTTAGTTCACAGGTGACTGATGGTTTTATGGCACTTCAGTACACTTCACAATAATTTAAACTCCAATATTCAGTGCATCCATGAAATCTCTCCCATTAACGTACCAGGGAAGGAAAGCAATGTAAGGCTTTCCTACAGAGCACAAGGATTTGATCAATTACTTCGATTAGTATTTGTCATTCTTACGTTTCTAACATTTCCAAGTGTGCTCAACTTTTTAGTTAGCATTTTTCAGTGGAAAAAGAAAGAACATTTGTGTCTTACAACTGCTGACTTACATGGCAATTATCACCTAATAAGCATCTCTGATTGCTGGTTCCTTCAGCCGCTGCAGAGGTCTGGGCAGAGCGGTGTACAGATGTAGCAGCCCGCTCTGTTCCCCTCCCAGAGCTGCAAAAGCTTGGCCTGTATCCAGCGAGTTCGCGAGGCGAAGCCTCCTTCTGGAAAGTGCAGGTTGGTTTCTTCTAATTCAATTATGTTTCTCAAGGTCTCCTCTTGCTAAATATGGTAAAATTGTGTCTCAGCTGAACTAAATAAACACTCCAGAGTAGTATTCTGTAGGTCCCAGACTCTGGTGGCACCCCGAAATACATGGTATTTAAAGCAGACATCTACACAGGTAGAAGCAGAACATACCCCAATTAAAAATGCAGTCGGATAATCAGAGTTCTGACGCCGTCCTGGCAGTCACCAGAGACACGGCGAGCTTGAACCCGACAGGTAGGAGATGGCACGGATGGAGGGAAGATGGGTGCAGAAGTGATGGGACACAACAGGGTCAGCGCCCGCTGCGAGAGTCCAATCCTCTTGGTCAGACAGAGGTCAGTCCCCATGGGAAACCTGCAAAAACTCACAAGAGGAATGTAATTCCAGGACAGGTGAAGTTGTCCCTTTGCTAGTGTTGCCTAGACTCTGGCTTGTGAAGGTAGAGTGCCCGTGCAGCTCCGTGCAGTCCCCATCGGTGCTCTGTTGGGTGCGGGCTGCTGGCAGCTGCGGGACTGCGCGGCCGTCCTGCACGGCTCATGGGGCACCTGCTTCCAGCGGCCCCGGGCCCTGCAGTGGGCAGCAGATCCCAGCTGGGCCCTGTGTTAACATGTGCTTGTTAGCGTTCCTGTGCTCGTTAGCGTACCTGTGGACGTTAGTGCTCCGTGCTCACGCATAGCTGGTGCTCCTGGACAAACGCCAACCCCTCACTGTGTCCGACAGCGCATCTGCGGCTCTCCCCCTCCTCCGATATGCCAGAGGTGATAGAGGTGGCGTCAGGCGCCCACCAAATGCTGAAAGCAGCATGGGAGGAACTTCAGCTTGTACCTCTTTAGCTTTCGGATTAATTCCCCCTAGACTCTGTAGCATTATTAATGAGCTTTCTAATTTAAGCACAACATTCATGTGAACCCGTCTGTGAACTCGGCAGCAGCTTGTGTCATAACAGGAAGGGTGGCACGAAATAACCTTTCCATGAATAAGTGCTGAGTGCCAGCAGTACCTGCAGCATGAGTGAAAAATCAGAGGCGATAGGGCTATTTCAACAAGTTCAAATCCCAAACGACCTCTTTGCATTGGAGGAAAATGCTCTATCAATACCTCCACACACCGCTCACTTGCACTGGAGAAGGATCAGGGTTTGCATTAAGTTCTCCGAAGTTTTGATAACCTTATTTCCCCTGGGGGAGTTTTTAGGCAGAATAATGTATAGCCCGTTGTTGTATGTTCCAAATTCCATTTGCTAGAGATCAGTATTTTATTGCCAGACCAGCATTTAAAAATTGTTCTCTATTTTCTTAGCTTTGTGGGAATTTATGGCACCCGGAGTGGAAAGAAAAGGATTTTTTGATAAGATGTGGGCTTTTTATTTATTTATTCGTTTTGATGGGAATCTTTACCCACACAAATTAATCTTCCTTGTTACAAGAAGGAGTCACTGGAGGTGTGCCGGTCTCCCTGCAGACGTGCCATCGCTGAGTGCAGCCAAGCTCCCTGGGTTTGTGCAGCTCTGGGAACACCTGATGGTTTGGGGTGCCCAGCCGCACGCATTGCCTGGCAGCCCAAGCTGCAGGAGGCAAATGCTCAGCTCTTCCTACAGACAGGACCTCTTTGAGGCGTCTCAGGTCTCTTCCTTTCTTCCCCTCTTTATCCCTTTGGCAGCCCTTACTCAGGGTCCCACTGTCCCACAGCTGTGGTCTGACATCCTTTAAATGCTCAGCCCCTTTCCTTAAGCATTCACAGAGAAACTTGCTATACAAGTTAATTGCTGCTAATTAATCCTTTGTATGATTTATCATGTTTATGAGCAGGTGAAGTGTAATGTGCTTCCTCTCCTCGACAGCCTGAGAGCATTTGAGCCTTTTGTGTTGCTTGTTTTATTGCCACGTTTTCAAACTCCACAGTTACTGAAATTCATAAATTCCTGTTATAATTGATAACTGTGTTTTTTTCTAGCCCTTTATTACTCCAAGTATTTCAAGTCCTGTTTTCACATGGCAAATTAATTCCATTTTAACATCCAGATTTTTCTCCGAACTTTTTCAGAGTCACTGTCCCCTCTGGTCGGTGCCTCGGTGGAGAGCTGCTCCCAGCACCCTGCCCACATCGGGTGGCGCTGCCTTGCCTGCGTGTGCGTCCTTGGGGCAGCTTTTGTGGTGAGCACAGCACTGCCACCACGAGCTGCTCCACCTCGCAGCACGTTGGTACAACTGGCAGGTGGTGGCCGTTGTGCTGAAGGACTTCAAGGTCCGCGTGACTCTTGCTTTTGCTGTGCTGAGAACTGTGCCAGTGCCCCTTGCAGCTGTGTCGCAGCTGGTAGGTGTAGACCATGCTAATTGTTGCTCTTACTTGTGCATCTTTGCCTCAAGGTGTCTCTGCTCTTTGTAGCTAAGTCCAAGCACAATCTCTTTTATGTTCCGAAAGTTTGGATTCTCGATAAACCAAAGTTAACCAGAGCTTTGTGCCAGTCTGTGCACATCTGCACTGTGCCTGGGACAATAGTTGCTGGTGCTGGAAATCTGATCAGTAAAAGCTTCTGCTGAGCCCCCAGACATCCATATCGGTGATGCATTTAGATTTTCGGAGCTACTGAAACACAGCTGAGTTCTGAGGTTATTTTCTTTATCATTTTTTGACCTTAACTTACTGTTTGCTTGCAAGAAGAAAAGCCTTTCTCCCCTCAAAGCTCTGTTCTTCTGTTATGGCCACTGATGAGCAGTATTGGCTCTGCAAATGTCATCAGACATGTTGCTGCTTGATAGCAGCATGAGATAAATGGGTCTTCGTTTCCCTTTGGGGGCAGTGACAGTTTAAAAATGCCCTGTCCTGCCTCCACTTCCTTCATTTGGCAGATTTTTGGTAGTTTATATAATTTGGCTGTGATCCCCTCTCTAAACCATGTCCAACATTTCCTGCAATAAACGTAATGGACTTTTCCATCTTCGAGCAGCTGAATTCTTTCTGAGCAGCTGCTCTGGGTTATTGATGGCCTAATTAGAGTGCTGCCTTAGGCCTGCCACCAGAATATGGAAAACGTTTTTTCCTTTTTTAAATAAATATTCCAGTGTATAATAGAACAAAGTGTTTCCAAATGATCTCGGAGCACTGCTTGGATTTCAGCAGCGCAGAGCTGGGTCTGGGGAGCACAAGATGGCCAGGGTGAGCAGAGCCGTGCGAGACGCTGGTGGGCAAAGTCCTGACTTCTGGAACGAGAGCGCCGAGGGTTAGTTAGCCCGACAGAAATGCTGAGTGACTGCAGTGGCCTAGTGCAAAATTATTCTTTCGTGTGTCTGGTTTTCCTGTTTCTCGACTGCTCTGAAGGCAATGAAGGGAGGAAAGGAAGAAAAAGGAGGAAAGTGAAAGAGCAGAGAACAATTTTTGTTTTGCTTCAGCCTGTATTACGAATCTCCTTGCCTCCCAATTTGCTGCTGATTTTCATTCGCGATGGGGACAGCTGGCTTTTCTTAACATTACTAGCAGAACTGGCTGCACCGTTTAGTTGCTCTTAAGTGACTTACACTTATTTCTACCTGCAGTCAAGGGTGGGCAACATCCTGCTGTGATGTAGAAGCCAGAAGCACCTGGCTTGGTTTGGGGCCCTGGGAATGTGAGCTGCAGTGCGAGCTGCACTGGTCCCAACGGGGAGCCCAAGCCAGAGCACGGGCACTGCGCCTCGCCTGGCGCTCAGCACCCCATTCGCACAAGGTTTATGTTAAGTTTAGTCTTCTGGGATTTTTTTTCTGGGATTTTTTTTTGTGTGGGAGGTAGCATGCTAACTCCTGGGAAGTGCTGGCGTGCCGGGAGCTGATCCCGTGTTGAAAAGGGTCACAGCAAAGCGTGACCACCGTGTGCGGGGCAGGACGGGCGCTGTGGCTGTGCGGCAGGGGCCCTGTGCCAGTGACCGGCCGTGGCCGTGCCACCATTCCCGCTCCTGGGCATGGAGGGCGGATTTCTCTCACCCCAGTGTTTTGAGAAAATCTAAACAATTTTAGGTTGGTTTTAAATTTTTATTGGAGGCTTTGTAATGAAAATGATTTTATTTTTTTTCTCCGTGAAAAACAATAACATTGCCCTTTCCACCCAGCTTTGTTGTTTACTTCACCAATCATCCTTGCTTGGTAGCTCTTTTTGAAGGCGCACCGTGACAGCTTTCAGGGGTGTGAAAATTGAAATTTTGGTTCTCATGCTTGAATACAGAAATCACCTGGCACATGTCTGTTGGTGGCTGAGGCCAGACTGTCTCACCCAACCTTGACTCTGAGCGGCGTAAAAATTCCAGCTTCACTTGCCGGGACCATTCTGCAGCACCCTCCTGAATCGCGCTGCTCTAGAAAACGTTTGGGATGGTAAATTTGTTTACCAGACCTTCCTGGCCATCAGCATCCACTGCAGAAAGCGTAGAGGGAGTAAGAACAAATTCAGAAGGTTTCCAAGTCTCATATTTACAATTCACGGCCATTTAAGTGGTTCTTTAGATCCAAGTAGGGTGCCTGGAGCTCGCAGAACGTGCCTGTTGTCTGCAGATGGGGCTGAAGGAGAATAGAGGGGGCGAAAGCCTCACTCAATCAGTCTGGAAGGGCCAGGCCCTCTGAAAACCCATTTGGACTACGATGTTTAGGATAATCACTGCTTTGTGTTTGGGAAAGCTGATGCCAAAGGGCAGCCAGCTCCATACTGCTTTTCAACCCGACGTGCCCATGGCGTGCACTGTAAATCCCGTTAGAAATAAATAAATAAAGCCCCCAACAAGCAATTCAGCCATCAGAATCTCAGATGGTTTTGTTTGTGTTATTTTCATTTGCCTGGGTAATCGAATTTGTTGGAATTAGGGGTTTGTCTGGATAATAACATTTTCTAACCCTCTGCAGCACAAGAGGGCTGTGGTGAATGCCGATGTAAAGAGAGCTCGGTATTGATTGCAATAAACTGGCCCTAGACAGCATCAATTACCCACTTCTGATGGATGTTTGCGTGCCAGCTGCCAGGTTTGGATGGCGCAGCTTTAGCCACCATTTCTGCCTGCTAGAGAGACTCTGAAGGAAACGTACCTTGGGCATCGCTGGCGCTCTGGGGCCCTGAGAGGAGGCCCACAGCGGCTGTGGTGCTGAGGAGCTGGGCACGGGGACATCCCCGTCACAGCAAGCGGAAAGCCTGGGCCTGGCAGCCCATCAGATCACGTACTGATTGCAGCCTTCAGCCTGGATGTCTGCGGCCGGTCTACTTAGCTAATTGCCTCTTTGCTGATATTCTTTGGTGATCGCTGAGGGCTGGGGCTGCCGGGGGTTTGGTGCCAGAGCCCAGGGTGCTGGCGGGCTGAGCACCTGGCTGCGCAGGTGAGGCTGGAGGTACCCATGACGAGCGGAGGCTGTTTGTAAGCGGGAGGGCAGGTGACAGCCGGGCTGTATCGGTCTGAGCCAAATCCTGCCACCTCTCCCTGGGTAACGTCGCAAGGATCTGTGAAGTAGGCAGGTTTGTGTTCTTCTAGAGATGTACATACGTGGATTTTGCACCCTGGAAACACCAGGGCACCAAGGCAAAATGGGGATTTCGATGCGTATGTATGAACGAGCTGTACTGCTGGAAACGCAGCAGGGCTTTGGGGTGCGATCACATTGCAGTGCATCAAGAGGACCAGAATTCACCCAAAGGACAAACCAATCCACCTGCGTTACCTCGTGTGACTGCACCACAGTCTGCAGGATGGCTTGCAACAACCTACTGCTAACACCAAGCTCCTCAAGCCTCTCTAAAGCCTCCGTGATCCAAAGGACTCCTCCCCCTGTGCTCCCGTCTGAGCAGACAAAGAGTGGCAAAGCCATTAGCTTGGAGCATATTCGTTAATGTGGCATAAGCAGCTAAAGAAGACGTATTTATGCTCCTTCATTTGCAATTGATAATCTCAAGAGTGAGAGGCTGGTAATAAATTGTCTCACTGGGGCTTCTATCCCGCTGCAGCCCACGCTGCAGAAGGGAAGAGACAGCTCATTTACATAAGATAATGAAACTGCAGTGAAATAGTAAAATTGCAAAGCAACTTTGTTTTAATAATGACAGATGCTTCTTAAACACTTTAATTATGTCTCTCAGAGCAGTTTCAGCTAGGCCACAAGAAGAGAGCAGTGCGAGTGAAATACTTGGAATAAAACCCAGGCCCTTCCTACAACTTGAAGTCTCCTCCAAAGCAACACTTTTATTTTCTCAGCTGTTTTTCTGGCTCAGGGAATGCCTGTGTCAGGCCCTGATCCTGCCCTTAGCCCTGCAGACTCTCGCTGCAGCAGATTCCCCATGGGCTGGTTCCTCGGCACCCACAGCCACTGGGGGACACAGGGGCTGCCACCAGCTCCGTGAAAATGGCACAAGTCTGCATGGGTAACAACACCTGCAGTGACAGCGGTGTCACAGCAGCCTGGGCTTCCCCAAACAAAATTCCCTGCTGAAGTGCAGCGCTTTGCCATGAAGAAGCAGGGAACGGTGCATCCAACAAAGCGCAGGGAGAAGGATAAACGTGTTAGTGGAATATAAGCCACGATGTGAACAAACAGCACGTGTGTGGAAAATGGAAGGAAATTCCAGGCAGCAGGGGAGGGTGCAAATAAGCTAACTAGAGCTCAAGGGTGAAAAGCCTTAAAAGGATGGCATGGTCCGTGCCTGAAATCTTTCTGCAGCACACTTGAGGTCTTCTTGGTAACAATTCATCTAGCCCTGCTCTCTGCCACGTGCCCCCTTCCTTCATGTAGTGATCCCCCGTTCCCTTCCACTGGGGGTCACGTTGTGATCGTGTTCTCATGTTCTTGGTTCCATCCCCAGACCTTCATTCAGGAGATCAGGTGTGTTTGGTTCACAACAACGTTTAAGTCCAGACTTGACTGAGTCCTTCATGGGAGCACGACAGAGCAGTGGCCGTGCGTTCCTGCTGCCGGCACACCGGGGGGATCAGAGCTCTGAAACCCAGGATCAGGAAAGCACTGCGGAGGTACAGCAGTGAAAGCACTGCAGAGGTACAGTTACAGCCTTAAAATGGGGTTTTGCTGAGACAACTACAGGTTAAAAACTGTTTTCTCCGCTGAGCTGAAAATCTGAACTGTTTCAAGGTGCCTGTAGAAAACAGGGAGGCGAGGGGACTGGGCAGAGAAGCCTCTCCTGCTGTTCCGCTATTTTCTCCCTCTTTTGCCCAGCGGGACTAATTGGTGCTCAAAGGGAACGGATCGCCTTTCCTACGAGTGCAATCTGTTGTCTGATTAATTATTCATGGACAGCATGATTGGCAGCTTTGAGGTGGTGGTGCACAGGCAGCGGAGGGTGATCCGCTGACTGACAAGGTTAATTGCAGCCTGGCGTTCCCGGCGTAACGATTTGTGTTGACAATTCCCAGGGCTGGCAGCGCAGACGGGGTTTGCGGTGTGGGGCCCTGGCCTGCCCCGCGCCGTCCCCAGCGCATGGCACCGGCCGGTTCCTCGCTCACGTGGAAGGGATTTCGCTCCCAGAAGCAGGTCTCCCATGCTAAGCGGTGTTGAAGATGCTTTGCAAAGGCAGCGGTTGCTTTTACCTTTTTTCCCCTTCTTCTTTTTCACATATTCTGTGCATATTGATCAGGGTTCAGAACACAAAAGAGAAACTCGGCTCTGGTCTGAGAGTCCCTCTTCGGCAGGAATGGCAAAGCTGCAGCTTTCCAGGGCGCACGAGTGAATGAGATGAGAAAGATTTATGAGGGTGACCCTTAAAAATAATTGAAATGGGAAGGGATTATTTTAAACAGGGGATGGGAAATGGTAGCTTTTCGGGATTATTTAATAAGTGCACAACCACAGTGGCAAGAATGCCTAAATCCTACCCAAAGTGCATCTCTGGGGCAGCGCCTGTCTCTTGCAGTGAATGAAGGGAGAGCTCACGAGCTTGAGGCTCTGTCTCTGTTTGTATGGGTTATTTGCTTGTGTTCTCCTTGAACTGCACAGCTCAGCTCTCTCCTACTTCCCATCTTGGAAACGGCGAATTTTTTCTTCCCGTCTCAATATAATAAAGCAGAATCTTAGAGATTTCAGACTAATAAATGCTAGACTTCAGAGTGCTTTCAGCTTTTATCAAGCTAATAAGATTTTTGACTTAAAGCAAGAGGGAAAACAGGTGAGCAGTTGTTCTACTAACCTTGAAGCCTGCTGGGATCCTGCAGGCTTGTAGGGGCTCTCAGGCTCAGGTGCCCCTCCGGAATGAGGAATAAACCCACGGAGCCTCGGGCGAGACACTCCAGGGGAGCACTTCTGCAGGTGGCTCTTCGGGGAACGGCCGGACCGACTCCTTTGGCTGCTGCCAGGCTCCTCGGGTACCCGCGGGCAGCAGGAGCCTCGTACCCTCCTGCATGTCGAAGGGGAAGCAGAGGGCGATCTTCGTGCTCCTCTCCGCTGACCGAGCCAGTCCTCATCGCCTCTAAACCAGCACAAGTACCCTCCGGCGAGCGGCAGCAGCAGCTCTTCTCCCGGGATGGTTGCGTTTGGTCCTGAATCGGGTCTTTTCCCGCTGGGTTTTTATGGCTGGTCACCAGGAGAGATGGGGATGTCGTTAACCGGCTTGGTTTTAGGGACCAGATTTCAACCAGGGAAGAGGGAGGTGTTGAGCAGAAACAGGCACGAGCTTCATCGTTTTCTAGAAATGAATTTTTATTTAAAATTTAAAACCATATTACTTCATACAGCAAACTGTGCACTTTGATATATCACAGTGTCTTAAAAAGGAAAATAATCAGAATTTTTTCTTTTTTTTTGGAAATTTTATTTACATCAGCCTAGAATGATCAGCAAGTAACACAGTTACTATGAAACCAAAATTGTTACAAAATGTTTACAAAAAACTATATTCATAGAAATTCTGCATGTCCACAAAGGAAAATCCCCTGAATATCACGGAGACCAGTTTTTTTCCTTTTTTTATCCAACTCTTTTCTGTTTTTTTTTTTTTTTCTTCTTTTTGTTCTTTTCTTGCTTTTTTTTTTTTGAGAAACATGTCAAAGAAAGGTACGGACAGCAAAGGGCTTCCCACGCCAGCGCCCAGCCAGCCCTGGGGCTGGGTCTCGTCCCAGTTTGCTCGCGCGTGCTGCAGGAAGGCTCCCCCCGTACACCGCTCAGGAGCTGTGGGTCCCCCTGCGGGACCTCCCAGAGACCGCCAGTGCCTGCAGCCGGCCGAATCCTGCTCCCCACATCACCTGCCCCACAGGGGACAGCACTTGCCCGGAGCTGGAGCTGCTTCCCTTTGCATATTCACCTTCTTTGTGGATTTGTAGGCTCGCCGTTTGTACCCAATGCTCATTATTGGTTAAGTCTAAAGGGAAAAGCAACCCCAAAGGAAGCTACCCTCTGCGTCCCTGCTCTGGCTCACAGGAGACCCGGGAGGAAAAAGCAGCGGTAAGGGACAGTGAACAGACATGGCAGCAGTTTAGACACAGTTTAATAGCCCAGACCTGCTTTTTGTCTTCCCTCCTCGCTTTTCCAGTCCCTCTGCCCACCACGCCAAGAAAGAAACTGCTTTCAGGAAAGCTGGAAGTCGGATGGTTCCAGGACAGGAGTCGCCAGCGGTCACAAAAGGGGCACAGACCAGCTTGCGAAAGGCTTCGGGGCTTCAGCATCACATCTGCCCCTTCGAGGCCGCTTGGCCGCTGCTGCTCGCTGTCAGGCTCATTGCTGCTCTCTGCAGAAGGCTGCCGCGTCGCTCGCGCTGGGTGAAGCCGCCGGGCTGGTTCAGCAGCGCAGTGATCGCATGGCCCTGGGGGCACCGCAGGAGGACGAGGTCAGGAACCGTCCCGGTGAGCGGAGCTGGCGGGGAGCACGCGTGAGCGGTGCCACGGGGCCGGTCCCAGCAGCCCCCTGCCTGGCGGTGCCGGCGGTTCCCTGTGTCAAAGCCTTTAGTGACCGAGGTCTTAAACATAAAACCGTAACAGAGACGCATGAAGTGCTGATTTAGGGTCAGAGGAGAGGGAAGAGAGCAGGTTAACCTGCAAGGCTTTGTCTTGCTGGCGGATAGCACTACTGATTCCGGCTGCTCACCTGGCGCTCTGGGATGTTGGTGAGTAAAGTGAGATCGAACTGGCGTCAGGGATGAACGAAGGGTGTTTATGGCGTTAGTGATATTTACTTATGTAAAAAAAATCTGCCAGGAAGCAAAATGGTTTTTGGTGGTATTTTACTCTCAGGACATTTAAAGCCAGTTTTAGGCTTTGTTTTTATCTGTGGTGTGATTGTAAAAATCCCTTTCTAAGAGCTTAGGAATCTGCAAAGACAACATAACCTCTACTGCTCCGACAAGCCTAAGGATTGGCAAAGAAGTACAGAAAATACGTCATTAGCTTTGGGAAACAGCCACATTTCCCAGTCCGTCCTCAGCTGTAGGTGTTTGGTCAGCAAACTGTGAAGATGATGATGCGCATTGAGTTGGCAGCTTTCAACTCTGATTTTTCATGGTTTCTATGAAAAGGTGAAAATAAATGTAAATTCATTGCATATCTTTACGTGAGTCAAAATATGACAAATCTAGCTTTTTTGTTTCGGGTCACTGTGTTGCTTCTTTACATCATGGAAAGACAAAATAAGGACAAATTATGGTCTGTGATGGGGGGGGAAAGCAGAAATCTCCCCTTCAGCTAATTTGCTAATTCTAATCAGCTCCAAAGATAACCTTCATATAACTGAGACTGAGAAAGAAACAGGTGGGAAAAACCTTTTAACTGGGCTGCAGCAGGTTTGTCCCTTTGGGCCCAAACAAACCCTGCGGAAAGCCTCGTGGCTCGGGGAGTGGGGGTGTCCAGCAGCAGGGCTCCGTCACGTCTGCCAGGGAAAGAGGTTGCTCTTCTCATCAACGCCTGTGTTTTTTAACCAGAGCTTTTAAGCACCTTGCAGTACTCCTCGGGATGTTCTGGGTTTCCATGGGCAGGGCCGTTTCTGTTGGTTTTGTTTAGCAGATGGCCGGGGAGAAATTCATCCGCAGAGGGACGGAGCGGCGCGGCGTCACTCGAGCGGTGCGTTCGGTCAGCAGAGGGGTCTTTGGTAATTCTGACAAGATGATCCGCAGGACCAGCCTCCTGGATTGAGCAGCCTGAAAATAAGAATACAGTCCGGGGAAGATTTCTTCGAAAGATGTTAGCGTGTTTGTGTAAATGGCATGGAGATGCTGCCGGCGGGGCTGCGGGTCACCGGGCAGGGCGAGGGGGTGTCAGGTTTGGCTCACACAGTGCTGTTTGTCCCAGGCCAGCCCCGGCCCTGCAGGCTGAGGCTTTGCCTCTCAGGTCTCTGGTGCCACGTGTAGCATTTAGTCCTAAACCATGCGTAGTGTCCTCTCCTGGTCTGAGTGTGAGCGCGACGGAGCCGCAGTGTCACCGTGGGCTGGCGTTGGGGCGCTTGCACTCAGAGGTGGCACAGTCCCCATGCACGCGGTCCCGTTCTTGGCCAGGACTCCGGTCACTCGAGCTTGCTCTCGCCTTCGGGGTCAGCTGTCTCAGGTCTACTGATGAGCATTTCTGTTGCCTTCTCCCTCCAGGCCCCCGCGTGGACTTCGTGCTGTGGTGACGCCAGCCAGCACGGCTGGGGAGCAAAGAGCCACCACGAGCTGCGTCGTTGTAGGGCGCAGCCTGGAGCATCGCAGAGCTTTGCAGGCACTTTCCTCGTTCCTGGCCAGCGTGTCCTAAATGTGTTGTGTCCGTCACTTTGGGATGGGTGCTCACTCTGACCGTTGCTCACTCCACACCTGGAGGGGCAAAGTGTTTCTTTTTATTGCCATGCTAAAGAAGCCTTGCTCAGGGGCTCCTCGTTACCCACCGAGGGTCAGTTTGGCTCAATTCGTTTTTGCCTCCGTGTGTTTTCGGTATGTAAACATCAGACTCCTGGATGGTAGTGTGTTTGGACTCCATGAGGCCTGTAGGATCTAAGCTGTAAAAAAATAAGGAACGGAAAATAACAAAAATGAAACGGAAAAGCCCCAAGACCCATGTTACAGTCCATGCTTTGCAGTTGGTGCTTCTGTGCCGGTGATTGATGCAGCTGTGTTTTAAAGGCCTTGATCTTGAAATGAACCAAACCAAGCTTTTTTTTTTCGCTTTTTTTTTCGCTTTTTTTTTTAATCCTTTCTTCCCTAGTTAAGAGTGCATTCAGCTTTGACTGACGCGATTCCTTCCCTCCCACCCCCCAGGTCCCATTCCCTAGGGAAACACGGGCGTCAATCCAGTGTTGCAGGTCATGTTGTCCTTCCCTGGCAGCCGTCGGTCATTGAAGGTGTGCATGTTGATCACGGCGTCCGTCTTCACCATGACGGGGGGCTGGGGCTTGTGCTTGACCCGCCGCTGGCAGGTGAGCGAGAGCCGGATCTCGTCGGCCATGGCGCTGCAGAAGGAGCGCTGGGGAGAAGCGGGGACAGAAAGCACCATTACTGGACAAAAAGCACCGTTACCACCCCAAAAAGCACCATTACCACCCCAGAACATGCCACTTGCCTCTGCCTGAGCAGGAGGCTGCTGAAACTAGGCTCTGCAGTGGGCAATCGCAAGGTTTGGGCTGCATTTAAGGCATCAGCTCTGCTTGGTGGGACGTTAGTGGGCCTCTAGTTGACCCTCTCTGCTTTGGGAAGAGCTGCGCCTTAGACATGCTAAACCGTGCAGAAAGGCAGAGCGGGAGGTGAGTGTTGGAGTGCCGGTGCTCTGGGTGGTCCCTGCTGGCTGGCTGCCGGGGTCTGGTGGGTTTGTGAGTCAGGGCTAGCGAATCCTGTGAGCTTGCTAGGGGGCAGGTTTCCTTTACCTATCCAGTCCAGTTTGCTTTGCTTTCTGGTCGTGCACGTGAATGCACTCTCCAGTTACTGTACCATGACACGCAGGGAAGAGGGAAAACCATAAAACCAGTTGTCTTTTCCACCAGCACTAACTGGCCTCTGCAGGCGGGGCGGGCAGCGAGCCTTGGGGAATGGCACTCGTGGGGTGTGGGCATGGGGAGGGGGCTCCAGGCTCTGTGCCAAGGTCAGAGTCCCTCTGCCCATCTCCCTGCCCGTCCCCGAGGTCGCTGTGCAAAACCCTCAGTGCTGGGCTAGTGGTGGTGCAGGGAAACGGAGGGGATCGGTACCTGCTCACGCTCTGCCGTTTTGCGCAGCTTGTAGATGAACTCCACCATGGCCACAAAGACTGAGAGCACCAGGCCTGCTGCCAAAACGATGAAAATCCCACCGATGTTTTGGATGCCCAGAGCGCTGGCCTCCTTGTTCTCATCCTCAGGGCAGCCGTTGCCCCGCCACCACTTCTCCTTCATCACGTGCAGCTTGTCCTCCTCCTGGAGCTGGAGGATGGCGATGGTGATCTTGTCCCGGTACGGGGAGCCTGGGGAGGGGGAATGCCATTACACACAGATGGGAAAGTCAGACAAAAACTACACCAAGTAGGGACTGCATCTGTTGGGAGGGCTGTTCAGACCTCCCTTCAGCTGGCAGACAGCGTAAGCTTTGGTATTTGGAAATGGACAGTTAGGAGTGGGTTATGTGATCCCATCTGTCGTATGTCTGGTGACCAGCCCCCCTCCTGGGCTACCTACAGAACCCCCCAGTGCCCCTTACCCATGGGAGTCCCAATGCCGTAGCCTTTGGAGTCAATGAGCCCCCCGATCTGAGTCAGGTTGCAGTTCCTCTGGGTGATGTACTCGATGGTGGTCGACTCCATCAGCAGGGCGTAGTCGGCCGTGAGGGTTCGCTGGATGCCTTCCTCGTTGCTTTTAACCAGTGCCGTGGGTTTGCTGCTCATGAAGGCCCACATTTTTTCAAATGTGGAAATTTTGGATTTCTGGAAAAACAATACCCCCCATCCCCAAAATACGAATTAATAGCCTATTCACTGCAAAAAAAACGGTGTTTTTACAATAAATAGATAAATTCCAGTTTGAGAACAGGCTCCCTAATGGGACTATTGCCAGTTTGCCATGTCTTAAATATCTCTTAAGTTTTCTGCCCACTATTGTGTGGCATCAAATTGCCATTAAAAGAGACAGATTCCAGCACACTTCACCTTATGCAAATAAATGCTCAGCAAAAAAGAGTCACTGCGCTGCAGACCAGGAGCTGTAGGTGTAACTGAACTATTCCTCTGCTTCAGCAAGGCCCTACCGTGATGCCCTGCAGAACTGCTGGTGTGACAGGCTATCAGTATATCTGCTTGAATGTATTAGTTTCCTAACCAGAATTTTGTTTATCCTGTAATGTTTCTGCACAATGAGAGAAGACAGGGAACGTTTCAGAGGGCATGTTTTTCTCCCTCTCACACACTCTATTATATTTTTGTCTTTCCCCAAGCATCACAAGGAAACACATCTCCTCTGAGATATGTGCAACTGCCAAACAAATTTAACATATCCACATAAACAGAGGCTTAGAAATATTCAAGAAGATTGTCTTACGGCTAAAAATAAACGTGGATATTCTTCCACTATCAGTAGGCATTGTGTTAGAAAAGGGGGAATGTGTTGTCTAGCTTGCTGCTCATATGAATGTTTTTTTCTCCTAGAAATGTGTTGGGTGAGAATATGGTTATTTTGTATCTTTCCATAACACTTTGCATGTAGCATTTATCTATGGCCACCTTCTGGATTGTCCCTGTGTAGGCTGTTGCTGAAGACTTCACCTGCCCTGGAAGAGGCACGTTAGCTTTCTTGCAAAGTGCCTCCTGCTGCGGTCAGTGGGAGAACGCAGCTCTGCACGGCTGGCTGGGCTCGGGAAGAGCACTTGGATAGTGAGGCTGGTGGTCATGCTGTGCTGCCTGCTCCCTTAGGTGCTGTTCTTTTTACCTACTTTCTTATTTTTCCTAGATTTATCTTTGCCTTCTTAGTTTTTAGAGGCCAGCTTAGTCAGCCAAAACACCCACAACAGCCCTTAGCAGGAGCCTGAAGCTGCCGGTAAGTCTCTGCTTTGCTGTGACTGAGGCTAGCGGCTCACCTGCAGCTGCAGGAGTCGCTGTGGCAGAAGCTGCACTTTGTTCTAGCCGTTGTTTCTCCCTTTGTCAGGTCTGTGGCCTTCCATAAAGAAGCAGGACGTGGAGCCCTGGCCCATCCCAATTGCTGCTGTCACTGCTCCCCCTTGTTTTTTCAATATGATCCAAAATGTGCCAGCATAGGTTATTTTGATAAAACACTAGAAATAAGGGTAAATTAACTAACCAAAATAGTCCCTCATCATGCTTGATATATTCCAAATGCTTTGCCTATCCATCTCCTTTTCTCAGTGTGTTTAACAAACGTACTATTATGGACCCGTTTCTCGCTGGTTGAAATTCATACTTGCTATAATCCACTTGATGAACCTGCAGCTCTGGAGCAAACTGCATTCAAGAGGCAGGATAATCTCCCTCACTCGAAAATCTGGTCCAGTGCCTGTAAGGTAGATTTGTGGCATCTATCAAGCCTCAAAGAGCAGCAAGAAATGTAGCCTCCAAAAGGATTATTAAATATCTGTGCATTACGATGGGTAATTGAAATGAATAGCGTACTCAACTTGCTGATAACGACTTGTTTAACATTTATATAGTTCGGATCAGAGGCCTCTGGGTTCACTGGCTCTCCCTTTTGCTCTTTCTCTTCCTGCGTTTAATGCTCCTCGGGTGTTGACACAGGGCTCTTAAACAACATCAGTGTTCTCCCAGTTTAAAGCACAGAGCAAAATAAACTGGCAAAAAATCAATAGGCTGCATTTAGTGAAGCTAATAGGACTTGCATGAGGCATTGTAGCTCTTCAGGCAACTTAAATTACATGAGACAGGGCTCCCTGGAACAGAAAAAACACTTTTCTCATCTTAACTCACTCCCTTTGACCTGCTCCAAGGACTTAATTGTGTTCCAGGATGCCAAGACGAGCGCTGCTTTTGCGGCTCCAGCACTGCTCAGGGTGCGTGGGCTGGGGCAGGAGCCTCCCTACAGCGAGAGCTGCTCGCGGCACCGCGGAGCCAGCGGCAAGCACACCCTGCACTAGCAATTCCCGTCCTCGTCGTGGCCTTGTGTCTCCCTGCAGCAGGCGCCACTGCTTGCCGTGGCCTCATCTTTCCCAGAGAGAAGGACGAGGTTGCTGGTGTTGGCAAGGGCATGTTGAACCCGAGGAGAAGGCGAGGCGATGCAGGCTCTACCCATTGTCTGAAACCTGCCACCGCCTCCTCACCAGGAATTTATTTCCCATTCGTTTCTTTAACTTGGCTAATGGGAGGTAAAAGTGCTCCTTTCCCAAGTACAGATCCGCCAGCTGTAATTCTCGGCGCAGGACTAGCAGGTTGATGGACCTGGCTATTTGTTAAAAGTCCAATTTAGGAGCAATTGCCAGTCATCGTGAGAGCAGTCGTCAGTCAAAAATTGCACGAGCAACCCCGGGGAGCGTGTGGTGCTCCAGCTCCCAGCTCCTTCCGCAAGCTGCAGCCACGATCCATTTTGTGCTTATCAGGGAGAAAAGTTGCTCCTTCCTCCCTTTCCTCCTCAGCTCTTCGACCGTACTTCAGAGGTGGCCGTTTATTTATGGGAACGTGGATGACGGCAACTGGGAACATACCGTTCAGATAGGCAAAGCCATCTTCATTAGGCACAATAATTCATTAGCAGTAAATTAATTGTCAGTAAGGAATGCACATAAATTGCGTTGATGTCGCTGGGCTTTTTTTGGACGTTTTATTTTGCAGGACCTCTAATTTTATGGCTTGTCATCTACCCAAAAAAAATCCTCTCTGGGGTTTGTTACTGCTTTGAACTGGTATTTGTGGTGCGGTGGCTAGGTGCACATTTCTTCTCGATGGAAGCAACGCATGCTGCCGTGGGCTGTGTACAAGGAGGTGAGGTGGTGGCAGGCAGAGAGCCCCTGCAGGATGCTCTGGCTTCCCTGCCCCATGGGATCCTCGCTTTGCTGCCCAGGGTGGATGAAGAAGACCCGCAGGGTGGCTCTGAGATGAATCCCCCGAGAGCAGTTCCATCGTGAGCTCCCCAGCGCTGGGAATAACGGAGATTATTGCTAATAAGCGGAGGCGGTGGCTGAAAGCTGTTAATCAGTGCCTCCGGGGTTTGCACCAGGGGGCTGTGTCTCTCTCCTGCTTGCATCTCTCCCACTGACTCGTCCGAGTTTTGGCCAGGGTAAATAACGTCCGAATCTGGTCCTTGAGACAGCATCTTAATCAGCCCCTGCCTTGGCGCTGAATGAAACGCGTGTAGGAAAAGCTGAGTACCAGCCCCTCAGAATGCAGCAAATGCAACGAGCACCGAGAACGCCTCCAAACTCATTCTTTAGAGTCACAGCTCAGAAGCTGTCTTTAATAACCAATGCTTCAAGACCAGTCACCCAAATAAATTAATGGAATAGTTTAGAGGAGCCAATATAAGGCATCTTGCCAAGACATATATGCTTTTTTATCAGTGAAATTGGCAAGAAAGTAACTTTCAGGCTTACGATTTTCAATTCCAGCCTGTATGAAAAAATAAATTGATTTTCACTGACGGAAGATACTTACTCTTGAGGATTTAACATTTCTGTACAAGTGAATATATATGTACACACATCCACACACTCTCACACCCGTACGCCAAACGACACATTAAACCCAGCATTTGTTCAGAGCGAGAGAGCATCTCCTGCAAGATATGAAGGATTTCTGGCATGATTTGCCATGAAACCTAGATGCTGCTCCTAAATTAATTGATCTGTTTATTCCTGTAACTCAATCTGCATTGCCAGGGAAGAAATAGCTTCTCAAAAGTTCTTTTCATGAAGTCGAAGTCTGCCAGTGCAGCTAGGAAAAGGCTGGCTTCTGCTTCCTGTTTGCCGTAGGTGGTGGGGCCGCACAGGCAAGCCCATGGGGCCGTGTTGGCACACCCACGGACACGGACCTGGCTTGGCCCATGAGAGAACTTCTGCAGGGACACGGTGGGCTTGGCATGAGCCCTTCACCAGCCTAACACTAGGCAGCAGAACCATTCAGCATTTTGGGACCATGCTTTCCACCAGGGTTTCTCTGACACTGAGCACGAGGGTGGTCACTGCCCTGCACCCTCCTGGACCTTCGTGCTCCTGGGGGGTGTCCCTGAGAGTGTGATGCCAGCCAAGCAGCTTCGCCAAACCCGCCGCAGGATTTCTCCCGTGATTTCACCAAGGACTCGCTGTGGGGTGGGGGGACACTCATCAGGGCCTTAAATTGCTCTCCCCTGTTTCCTGTGCGCAAAGGACAAGTGAGCATGGCAACCCACACGAGCGCTCCCACTGCACCAGTAATTGAACGCTTGTCAGAGGGGACATCCCTGATAATTCATCTCCAAACAGCAATAATAATAAAACAGCAAAAGGAAAATACACTGCGTCAATAAACCCTGCCAAATGCCCGTTAGGAGCCCGAGGAATGATTCTGATGGATAATGATAGGAAGCAATAAAGATGCTATGGCCTTGATGATTTAAAAAAAAAGATAGAGTTTCCTTTTATTTCCATATAAAACTCTTATTGGAAAGGGTAGTTAAAGCACACCAGTAGAAGTCATCCTTCTCCTACAGCTGCTGTGGGCTTGGATGGCAGCGTGAGGCAGCTGGCCCTGCCGCAGACAAACGTGATGCCCCTGCTCTGCTGCGGCAAGCAAGCAGCAGCCTGCTATTCCCTGCAATATTTGCATTTCCCAGATTAATTAAATATCAAACCAAACAAACCCCTCCATGTGGCTTTACTGGGCTGTGTTGCTGCCTGTCACAATAAGCATGGAGACTTGGACAAGAGCGTGGCTCCTTAACCAAGTCATGGCCAAGAAGAGTTCCCTGAGCCCCCTGGTTCTCCCCCAGACCCCGGGGGCTGCTCAGGACCCTCTCAGCCTACACGCCATGTGCCACGGCATTGCCTTGCTTTAAACCTAAATTCCTCTTCAAGGCAGGGTGCTTATTGCTTAGGTTAATCACCCCTCAATTCTAGTCCTTTTTTCTCTCTCTTTTTGAAAAGTGTGTTTTTACAGGCCAGCTGTGGTTTCAAAGGTCTCTTTAACTTTCAGTTTCTTTCCGTTTTTCAGGCACTAGTGAAATGATGAGTGTCCTTAGCACCTTCCTCTGCAGTGTTGACTAAATTCAGAAACCTCACTTTAAACAGAAGAAATAAATGTACTTTGGTTCTGATGCATTGGTGGTGTTACCTCGCATTGGAATCAGAGATTAATAAAACCTGACTACGTTAATGTGGATACCTGAAGGACAGGAAAGATAATTTCATCTGTAAAAAACACCAGGCCCTTTGCAGCATGTGTCCAGGCTGAGTTTTTGTTTGTTCTCTGCCCCTGCAGGCTGGCCGGGCAGCCTCGGGGGCTCTGTGCGGTGGTTAGTGCAGACACAAGGCAGGAGTGGCAGTGGGTGGGATGGGAAAATAAGGGCGATGCTTAAGGAATGGAAGAGTTTTCTGTAGGGCTTTAATGTAAGATACACCTGTCGTGTTCTGCCTAATGTGTGCTTCATATTTGGGTGTCTGAGTGAATACTGGGTACAGTCCCCAGAGCTGTAAAATCAATGTGATTTTATAATTGTGGCCTCAATCAGCAACTGGAAGGGGCGGATTTAGCCGTGATGTGAATCCAGGCAAGCTAAGCTGACGGGTCGAGGTCTTAACAAAGATGCGAGACAGACAGAAGCAACCTGCTTGTACGGAGGAGCAGTGATGGCTTAAGAGGCTTTTTGTCTCTGGGTCTTGTTCTCGCTCCTGTTGGCTGGGCAGGGCTGTGTCTCTGCCAGGGTGGTGGAAAGCCTGTGCCGGGTCTCACCTTGAAGAAGGTCATGGTAGCTCCATCCTTCACTGCTCCGTACTCTATTTTTGTCTGCTTTGCCAAGTCGTCTGCCGAGTCGATGGGGGATTCCATCCTCTCCACCGTCAGGAAGGCGGCAAGGTTGGCCGTGTAGGACGAGATGATAATTAGGGTGAAGAACCACCATATGCCACCAATGATCCGTGTAGATAGAGCTTTGGGCATCAGCTCCGAGCCTGGGGTGGGAGAGGGAGTGGGAGGGGAGAGGAAACAAAAGCGAGAAAGGACGCGTTTTATATATACGTGCGTACATTATATACATATGTATAGATGAAGGATTAGGTTTCACTGTCAGACTGTAACAGCGATGCAATTAAAGCCAACTGTTTTCGAGGCAAATTATCCAGACATCTTGCATGCAAGGAAATCAGTGGTTTTTTTTTGTAGCATTCACAGAAAAACCCTCTCCCTTTATTGCTGACCTTGGGTACAGTGCACAATTTACAGGAAACATTCAAACTGAAGTAATTAACTAGGCAGCTTTTATGAGATTTAAATAGCAAGCCATTTATGAACTTTTATGAGTGTTTTGTCCAGCCATTTAAAAAGTGCTTTGCTTTTGTATGGATTACTTTTCAAAGGACTCACTCTAGGGAGTGTGTTCAAATACACATGATTTAAAAAAAAATCAAACAGTGAGAGAAAGGAACTATCAGGGTCCAGTGCTTTGAATAGTGGTTAAAAGTAGGGAAGCTGGAGATGTTGCAGCATAAAAGGTGTATAACAGGTCTGGAATGATTTTTATTGAGCAGACATGAAGGACTAAATGGGTTGTGCTATTTTTGTAATCACCCAAGACACCTTTTAAAGCCAGAAAAGAGCTCTGGGTTTAAAACAACTGCATTCAGAGGATATATCCAACCTGGAATTTGCAACAAAGATAAGGCTTTGCAAAGCAATTTCAGGCAGTGTGGCATTAAAGCTTAGTATGGAGCACAGCTTTTCTCCCATCTGAGTGCAGCAAGGAGGCACTGGGAAGCAGAGGAGCCTTGGGTCTCAGTGCTGCTTTAGTTCTTCTCAAGATTCTGCTCCTTTCCCATTCCATCTCTTGCCCTTTGATGCATTGCAAGGTGTGACATCAGTCTAGCTTTGAAATATTTTTCTTCTTAGATGCAGAATAGACTTAAAAAGAATGCAGCTCTTTTTATTTCTAAGTATCTGATAAGAGGATGATTCATCGCGCTAAACCGCCCTGCTGGGAGCTGTCACTGTCCATCAGGGCAGGAGATCTGGGAAGCCTGTGCCACGCTGCAGCCATGGCAGCAGGAGGAGCGCGGAGCCCCAGCGCTGTGCACTCTGCCAAGCCAGCGCTGCGGGTCCTTTACTCCTTGGCCGTGACCGCCCAGACATGATAAATAAAAGTGTGACAAGCGTTTCTCGTTTTCCACTTCTTTCCGTTCCTGGATTTTCTGCAATTAGATCACAGCAGGATTTTGCTCCTCGTTCAGCACCGCTCACAAGCTCGCCCTGTGCTGTCTTCCCCACAGATTTATGCTGCTCATTGCACCTCGCCATACTCCGTGTGCTCTGTCCCATCCATGTACACGAACGCCGTCCTATCCCTGTCCCGTTCTGGAGGTCCCTGCTGTGGTGGTGCTGTGCACCAGCAGCACAAGAAGCATTCGGTCTTGCCTGCAGTGAGGGCCAGGCAGAGCTGCCTGAAGAAGCTCCTCGTGACCTGTCTTGCATCTCTTGGGTCGTTTCCCAGTGCAGAATGACCAGAAGAGGATAAAATGACCAGAATGACAAAAAAGACCAAAATGACCAGAAGAGGATAAGAACAGGGACAGATCGGAGGGCAAGAAGCCCTGTCTTCTGCAAAGTGGCTTTAAAGCAGAGCCAGTCAGGACAGAGATCCTGAATTAGAGCAAATTGCTTGAATTAACGGGAGCAGAAACGCACAGAGCCTGTCGGACGTGGCTGTTTGGGGAATTCAAGCAGCCGAGGGGGGCTCAGCCAGCGTTCCTCCACGGGGCACGGAGTGCGGGTGCTGCTCTGCACACACAGCAGCAGTGCACGTGCGGACACGCTGCCTCTCCATCATCTAGCAGCGTGTTCCAGATGGCAGACTCTGGAGCTGCTCCTTCTGACACTTGCCAAAGCGTGCACACGTCATTAATAGTAATTATTGTTAGTGGGGCACCTGTGTGCGGGCAGCCAGCTGCAGCTGGGTGAGCGATGAGTCTGTGCCCACCACCGTGGGGCGAGCTGTTGGGCTGGGGCTTTGACCCACAGAAAGCACAAAGAGAGGCAGGTACCAAAAAAACGTAAAATTAAATTAACAAAGGGTGAGATGCGCCAGCCCGCTCTCCCACAGAAGAAATCTGGTGGCGTTCCTGGCCCAGAAAACCTCGGATGCTTTGGATGCTTCTCCTGGGGGGCTGCAGGCAGGGCTCAGCCCTGCACACATCCCTCCATTCTTCCATCCAAGCCATGAAGGCAAAGCAGCGTGGCTCCAGCGGAGGAGAAGCAGCTCCAGGTGAGCGGATAGCAGCAGACGGAGCCACCGGGTCCTTCTGAGCTGCAGACCACCGTGAGGTTCCCTTGGTGAGCACCCCGGGGCTGCCCGCGGCAGCCACCCTCTCTCGCGCAGCTGGTCGCTGACTGTGCCTGCTCGGAGCCAGCCCCGCTCCCCTGCGCCGTGACAACGGCACGAGGCGGGCGCCGCCGGTATTCTTTTTGCAGCGGCTGCTTGGTTTTGACAGGCACAAAGATGTTTTATCTTGTTCCTGTCACAAATAAATTAAATTCTACATTCGAAAAGCCACAACAAAAGGCCGGTGTCGGAGAAGCGGCAGCAGGGTGTGCGGGGAGGAGCCACCCACCGTACCTTGCTGCATCAGCGCGCCCATCCCAAACCAGAAGCTGTTGAGCAGGGTGAAGTTATTCTCCACGATGTCCGACCCGGGGTTGCAGGGATGAGCGTCGTACCACTCGTATGGGCTGAACCTGCGGTGGCACAAGGAAGGAGAGAGCTCGTTAGTCAGGATGTGGCATCAGACCCTAAAGGACCAGGAGAAAAGCCGTGATACATCTGGTGCTGCTGTGCAGGGCCCGCTGACCCTTCAGTTGTGCGGCTTGTTAAAGAAAAAGGTAAATTCAGCCACGATTTTCGGAAGTGACCAGCATGGCTGGAAGCCCCATGTTCCACACTGCAGACAACAAGGAAACCCGGGGGGAGCCAGGCCCTTGAGGTGTTTCGGGTTGCTTCTCCAAAGCCTTCGGTCTCTGCTGATGCCCTGCTCAGCACCACGTCAGCCAACAGCAACCAGCGCACGCAGCGGTGTGCAGGATGTGTTGTGGGCACGCGGCCCCCAGCCCTGGCACGCAGCAGATCCAAGGCGCAGGGACCAGCAGCGTCTCTGCACCGACAGAGCAGAGGTACGGCAGTGATTCTGCAGCTGTGGCCGAGGCAAACCACATTGTTTTAGGGGCTCTCTGCTTGTGCATGTGGGCATCTGTGTGAGATTTCACTAGGCGAGAAGCAGAGCTCGCCACCAGCCTGACAAGCAGAAATCCTGCGTGTCAAGGCATTGGCACAGTGGAAATCGGGGTGGGTTCGCCTTGGGCTGCTGCGATGCTCAGACCATGGAAGAGCAGTTGTTCAGCAGGGGGCATGTTTTCACGGACAGCCCTGCAGTTCTTGGGCAAAACAGAGGGAATTTTCTCTGATCATCTCTCTGCAAATCCTGCCTGGGACAGGCATGCGAGCACCGCCTTGAGTACAGCTCTCCTAGCCAAGATCCAGGCAGGATGCGCATCAGGATAGATGCTAATGTTTTTAGAGCTGTTTGTTTGCGTTTTCTTAGAGTCCCAAATTTTGCACAGATTAAATTAAAAACATAATTGGCATAATTGCTTTTGAACCAGGCATTAATTATCATCTCTGCTTCCTTCTGAAATCCCTGTAGCTTCACAACAGCCCTTTCTCCAAGCCCAACCCCCAGCTTGTATTAGGAGCCATTTCTCTGTGCAATTCTCTGCCAGGCGTGCTGCTGCTCAAGGAGATGTCTTGTCGCTTAACTTCCCAGGTGTCCTCAGGCAGGCGGTTGGAAGCATTGGGAGAACAGAACAGCTCTCAGATGCTCCTCCCAGCACAAAAGCTCCCCCAAACAAACAATTACCCCTGATCTCTGCTTTCCACGCACACTCACGCTGCGGACCTTCTTGCAGAACCCAAAAGGTGGAGAATGAGCATTCAGCCATCGTGGCACAGAGCTCATGTGTCCCCAGGGAGGTTTGGCTGGGCTCGGGCTGCACCCTAACAGCCTCACTCGTTTGCCATCCAGACCGCCCGCCTCCCTGTGCTTTTTAAAGTAAGAGAAAATTGGAGAGGAAAACAAAAATTAGGCTGATTTCAGACCTGGCCTTACATGTTGCGTAGTCCTTTAAACCTGCTGTAAATTTATGCCAGAGGTGTATAAAGGATGGCGCCTAAGCCCTGTCTATTGAGTAAAGGCAGAGTTCAAGAATTAGATGAAAACTTTCTCGGGCTGCCAATGAAAGAGTGTGAGATGGAAAGGGAATTGGTAAGATCAAATGAGCCTGACAAGATGACACACTGAAGAACTTCAAGGTCTCTGAGTGAGAACCTACTGGTGCTGCTCAAATTACAGAGAAATATTCAGAAAACTGCAAAGCAGCAACAGTCTTCAGTGCTTGAAAAGCTAGTGGGACCATTAAAGGAAACAAAGGGGTAATGAAGGAAGAAGTGAGCGGAGCTCGATGACCCCATGCAGCTGGAGCCATAATAAATGGGGGCTCTTCAGGATTCACCTTGGGCTGGCTTCCCTCTTCTGCAGGTGCAAACAGGGGCTGAGGAATATTTCATCAAAAACTGCGATTATTTTCTTGTCTCCTTTTGGCAGGGAAACAGGAGCATTTCAAAGAAGGTTTAGTTAAAGATGAGATCTAACACGAAACACTTCTGAGCCTAAATTGCATCCCCGGAGAAATCTGCTATGGATGACCCAGTCCTTGTTTCAGTTAAGATGAACGGTAACGCCCCGGCCCTGGTGAGCACCAGAAGGCGTTCGGCTGCGATTTGAAGGCCCTGTGAGTCCGAGACCAGCTGACAATTCACGACAGCCAGCACACAGCCAGCGGCACGGCTGGCAGCCAGAGCCACCAGACAGACTCCCACGAAGCCACCGACGTGGGTGCTTGCGGTGCCACGGTGGCTGGAGCAGAGGGGATAAGCAAGAAGGCTGATTAAAAGGAGAGATGGATCAAATACATCCTTTGCCTGCCTCTAAATAGTCCCTAAGTCGGTTTTAAGTGGCGTTGACCTATGATTATAGCATCAGCAGAGGACTCTGGTGCCTAGTTCAGGAGACTCATGTCTCTGAATTAAGGCTTTGCTATTTTGGCTGTGGTTTTCTCCCGAGGGTTGGATTTGAGAGGCCTTGCTGGGGTCAAAGCAGATATTGTTTCAATTACTTCTGAATGTAATAAGTATGCCCCGTATTTTCCCCATGAAATCTCTGGCTCTCCATCTCCGTGTGTTAAGAGATATTCCTGCAGAACCTTAATTACACCAAATACTTGATGTTCTTTAAGAGAACATGAAGACAGAAGAAATGTCAGGAGCAAAGCACGTGAAAAAGAAACTGTAACGGCAATATTTTAGAGACTCTATTTCAGCCCCAAAGCAGCCTGATGGGAAAAAAATGTTATATTACCTCGTAACTGCTGTGATGTAAGAAAGACATAAATTGTGCTGCAGAACGGCTCATTTTGTCAGTGTAAACTAGCATGAGAGATCCTGGATGAAAAACTAGGAGGAGAGAACGAGAAAAACGAAGGAAGGGAGGCACAGACAGCGAGCAGCCGAAGGGGACTCTGAGGGCCCGGGAGCGCGGCCGCCATGCGCTGGGTCGCTGCGAGCCCAGGTCCCTGTCTCTTGGCCGCTGCTCACAGCATGGAGGGACTGCCTGGGGCTGAGCAGCCCCTCTGCGATCCGCACAGCCCCTCTGGACTTCCCTGGTTGCAGAAGGTGGCTTTGAACATGCTTCCACGTGGGAGCCAGGCCCAGCATCTCCTTCAGCCTTTTCTCAGTATTTACTGCAGCAAATTTCTTGCGTAGATGGAATTAGCACATTTAACACGCTTTGAAAGTGGGGTCTGGATAATTTGGGCTGGATTTGGTCCTCAGGCGAGTAGAGAAATATAAACCCATAAAAGTAAAACTGTATGTGAGTTCTAATCCCAAGCTCCATGAGCAGTCTGATAGTTCTGGCACTGGAGCCACAGAGTTACGGCAGCAGAGTCCATCCGGCCACGTTCTGCATGGCTAGCAGAGGCACAAAGTGAAGGGATCCTATTAATCACCACAATATTTTTTCCTTTTGTAATTACCTTGGGTTCACTTTCCCAGATGAGCATCTTTCCCTGCTGAGAGCATCTGGTGCCTTCTCTCTCTGACACAAAGCAGAACCATTAAGGCCCTCGTCCTGCTGCAGCCCTGACAGCCCCAACAACGCAGGCAGCGCCGCTTAGCCAAGCTGCCCCACATCTTCTGTCCCCCTGGCTGCTTCCCCAGCCGGCCCCGCTGGTTCTGGCCAGGGTCTGCTGAGCTGAGCTGGCAGAAGCGTGGGGTGGTGATGGCAATGCCACTCTCATCCTCTCCTCAAGTCGTGTGCTCCTAACAAGCAGTGCCTTTCCTGCGCGTTACGCCGCACGCAGGCTGAATTGAGCTGCGAGGTTATCTTGGTGGCTTGCTTTGTGCTGGGCTCCCCAGGGGCACTGGGCAGCGGCAGCCTGCTCATGTCCGTGCTCAGAGGACTTCTGTTTGATCTCAGGATGGTGCCTGGAAGCCTGGTGCGTGGCTCGGTGTCATGGCCCCCTTTGGGAGAGCTGCGTTGCAAAAAGTAGGAAGGAGACACTTGGGGACCCTCTGTGCCTTCAGGAGGGATGCATGGCCCCTCCTGCCCTGCACCTCTGCAGAGGAGGGATCAGAGACGTGGCTGCTTCGCCGTCCCAGATGGTCTGCAGAACACTAATGCTGTCTGCTAAGCAGAGTTTACTTTGACAACTGCTGTTACGTGTAATTAGGATATTACATAGTAAACTCAGGAAATCATCTCTAAATGCCTCTGAGGACCTGAGGGATGTTGGAAATTGCAGATTTGTTGTAACATGAGGGTTAATGCGTTCTGGTTGCTGCGGTTTCATGTTTAATCTTTACTTTGACTGTCTGATTGATGTCAGTGGATTAGGTAGAAGCTGGTTTCTGAAGGAGGCTCCAAGGAAAACACAGCCCACCAGCCCTTCCTCGGAGGGGCCTGCACAGAGCCACGGCGTGGGGGGCAGCAGGGATGCTGCTGAGGCACCGCTGCCATGGCTGGGACTGGAAGGTACTGAGAAACGAGCGTCTAACTGCAGAGCGTGTTTGGGAAACTTCCCCAGGCACGGCGCTCGCCCAAAATATTTAAACACCCGGGAAGCTGGGCATGGCTGGGGACACGGCCAGGGAGGGCAGCAAGAGCTTTGTTCGGGTTTGGAAAGGCGGCGCTGCATATTCAGAGCAGCCCTGGACTGTGAATCGCATCAAAGACTCTGTGAAATTAATAACTCATGCAAATAGATGCAAATTCCACTGCTTTTAAATATAGAGGTTTTAAACATGCTAATTAGATGCATATTAATTTCTGTAAACAGACGCTGTCAGATCGTAGCGCCGCGCTCTGCATCCGTTTGGTACAGGGGAGGGTTTGCGGGGAGCTTTGCTGCTGGGGGGATCAGAAGCAGGAGCTGAGACCGACGCGGGGCGCGGGAGCCGCGTGCCCAGGGGGCAGTGGGGAGGCCGGGCCTCTTCTGGGGAGGCTGCCTGAGAGGTCACCTAACGGGAGCACAAGCAGGAAAACCACGTCCCGTCACCCCTCGTCGTACCAGGCAGGTGCCAACAAAACAAAAAGGCAGGTGAATTTCTAAAATCATAAACGAGGGAGCATTTTAAAATTCTTTTGTGCTCAAAGTCTGCTAACCGGTGGAACTGCCAGCCCTTACACAGCACAAGAGGCTTACGGATTTATGTTAATAAAGCAAACAACCACAGTTAGCATGGTGGAGCAGCACAAAGGATGTAACAGACTCGAGCTGGCAAAGACAGAACCAAATCTCCCCTGTGGATAGCCAACTTTAATTTTCTCCACTGGCTTTGTATCACCTCTCCAGCCACTCGGAGATAGAAATCCCACAGCCTGCAGCCTGCTGCCCTCTGGCAAGTCCTGTTCCTAAATCTCTTTGTTTACATTTTGAAAGAAGGGAGCTTCTGTGTGCTGAGGCCTTCAAATGGAGCCCCTCGTGTCCAGCGAGCTGCCAGCACCGAGCCCCTGTGCCGACGCAGGGCCTCCAACAGCAAGCCTTGCCGTGCCCTCGCTGAAAATGGACCGAGCAGGAGGAGAGGCATTGGTCTGAATGTGTACAGCCAGCCTCGGGGAGGTAAAAGCCGGGCCCGTTTTAGTTTAACACTTACAGAGCAACGCCACAGTTGAGCAAAAAGCCATTTGCGCTCTCTTTCTGAAGCCACGAAAAACCATAAACCGTGCTTCGGCTAACGCTCTGATTATCCCTCCATGGGAAGGGTGGCAGCGAAATGGAACAGAACAGGGGAGCCTGCGAGTCGTGAGCAAGCCCACGCTAGCAGACCAGCCTGCCTCTGGGTAATGGGCCAGAAGTAATTTCATTAATGAAACAGGTTTAATGCCGCGGCTCCCACTGCGTGGTTAGATCCCTGCGACGTGCCGGCAGCGAAACGATTTGGAGCACGGGCAAAGCGTAGCGTGGTGGCAGCTGGGTGGCGCGGCGTCGGCATCCCCTTACCTGGCTATGACAAAGAGCACGCAGCTGACCCCCAGGTAGGCGAGGAGGATGTACATCCAGATGTCAGGAGACAGGGGGTTGAGGAAGGAGAACACACTGGGGTTGGTCCCGTTGGGCTTGCGGTACAAAATACTGACCCCCAGGGTCATGAAGGGCTTGGAGAAGTCGATCGCTTTCTCCCGGACGTGGGTGATGGTGAGAGGAGCGACGGCCAGGTCAGCTTTCTGTCCGTGACATGGAGGGAGAGAGACACAAAGGGAAAAAAAGAAGTCATTAGAAAGCCATTGCCATCCCTCAGAAGCCCTCCGTCTCCCCAACTTGCCCCGCTGCGGGGTCGGTCTTGTTCCTAGCACGAGGAACCGCGCTGGGAAGAGCCGGCGTCTGCCAGGTTGCTCTGCTTCTGCTCTGTGGTAGAGGGCAGTACAGGTGCTCTGGCCTCTGCAGAGCCCCCCGCAAAGGAGGGCTGGCTGGGCTTGGGTTGTTCTGTCTGCTGAAAGGCAGTGCCTTGCCCCAAAACCCAAAGGCTCCACGCACGCCTTCTGGGGCTGGCTCCGAAGCCCCAGCAGAGGCCATACTGCAAACATGCAAAGGTTTCATCCTTGCTGCCTTCACCTGGGAGCTCTAAAACCCAGCACAGCCAGCCTGCAAGGGCTGCAGCTGTGTTTCTGTGCACCAGCGCCGTCCTTTCCTCCCTGCTCCCATTCCCCCCCGGTAAGCAGGGCACAGATCACCAGAGCCCAAAGCAAAAGGCCAAGGTGTGGGGGTGTGAGCGAGGCACCCTGGGCACTGAGACCAAGGGGGCTTTTGCTGCGCCGGCTGCTCGGCCCCAAAGGCTGGGCACCGCACATGGGCTGACCTCATGGCAAAAGTTGTAAGGCCCATTCTGGGGACACCAGGCGTGCGGGAGGAGCGGTGCTGGGCGGGGACCCTGCGGTGCTGTGCGGGGAGCTTGGAGGGAGCCCCCATGGGATGCAGTTCCTCTCGCATTATCACTTATCCTAGTGATAATTTCCTAGAGATACAGCGGATTCGTTGTGACTTGCAACCTTTAAATCAATATTAGCGCTCTTGCTAGAACTTGCTTTGCTCCAACAGAAAGCAGGGGCTCACTGCAGAAGTTGGTGAAGATCTCTGGCCTGTGCTGTGCAGGAAGGCCAGGCTCATGGCCCTAAACTCTGTGCAAAAAGGCAGTGGGGTATTTTTATGTGCAGGAACCTGTCTGGGCCTTTTTTATAGGAAGACACAAGCATTTATCCGTTACGTGTGTCTGAAAGGGTCTGCTCTCCAGAGATCGGAACATTGCAGGTCCTGAGCAGAGCAGGTGCAGGGATTCTCTGAGGACAGAACTACGTCTGTTCTTCTAATACTCTTCAGTCTGAGCCCTGGTTGCTTCCTTTTCCTCGTCACTTTGCAGTCATGTTCAGCTCCTGCGTCACGTCTGTGTGCGTGTCCTACTCTTAACAGGGAATCTGAAGGAGATGCTGAAGAATGTGGCTACTGATTTTTCTGGAAGAAGGAGGAAATGGGCAGTTCTGAGGTCAGAACTAGCTAGCAGCTGCCCATCTGAGAGATCCTCCAAAGCCAGATTTGTCAAAATGATATAGCAAGCTAAATAACAGCCAGCAGTTTATGCTTTACCACAGAAAATGAAGAGAGAAAAGTCTGCATGGATGCTCAAGGATCAAAATGCTTTTAGTGCAGAGATAAAATTTTACTGTGTCATTTCAGCAGCTCCTGCGATTTGATCACAGCCCCACGTCCTTGGCAGTAAATGTCACACACAACCAGGATGAAGCAGGTATTAGGGAGCCCAATCTGGCGTTGTGTCCTCAGCTCTGAAAGGCATTATAGGGCTGCACTTTGATATCCTTTTTATCGATGCAGATTTTTCGGAAGGTGGCCTCTAATTACGGATTTGCTGAATGGGAGGATCGGAATCAAAACCCTCCAAGGGTGAAGCTTTCATTTCGTTGTGCTCTGCCGTCACGAAGCAGGCAGTCGGGTAGCGGGCCCTGATGGCTTCCTTCACTCAGCCCCAGCTTTTATGCTGTTGCACGGTAAGATGGGTTTTATTAAAATGAGGAATTACGGCAAGTGCCAGCGGCTTAAAGGCCCTTATCCAGCAAAGCCACTTAAGCACATGCTTCTGTCTTCCCGGAGCTCGCACACACTCCAAGTGTTGCGTATCTTAAGTGTGGTGCTGAATTGAGGCCAAAAAGATGAATTTTGCTAAGGCAACAACACACCAAATGCAGGCACTGCCCCAGCACCCCTCGCAGGCTTGGCTCTCCTTACTCACACCAGGCTGCAGCCTTCACACTTGGGTGGAACTGATGCGAGTTCGCCGGGCGTTCAGTGGAGGAAGAATCCTGTTCTCCGCAGAGGTGTTTGGCTTTAGCACCAACTGCTAGGTCTTATCTTCAAGTTCTCAGTTATCACAGGAACGTGGCCGCGGGTCAGAACAGCTCGAGCACAGTCCCTGGAGTCGTGCAGCACCCGCCGGCCACCGGAGCGGAGCTGGGTGTGACAGCCTCTCGCAGCAGCGCCAGCAAACAGCATAAGCACCAAGATACATATTTATTCAAGAAAGTAAGCTGCCTCGGTGCTTATTTTACCAATCTGAGTTAGGTGTTTACATAAACTAATTATGTATGTGTTGCCTGAGAGACAGGTAAATAGTGCATATTTTACTCATTTAATTGTTATTCAGCTGTCTGTCTGGCAGCACTGGCACTTGCATCCTCCAGTCTTGTTTGCTCCTGAGCATCCCCGGGCACAGCACGGCCAGCAGCACCCTTCGTGGCCCACCCTGTCCCAGAACTGCCACAGGAGGAGGTGGCGAGGGCAGGCACAGTCTGCCTGCAGCCTGCAGCTGGTGGGGAGCAGGGGTTCATCCTCAGCAAGCGGCTGAGCGTCCTGCGGGGCCCTGCAGCCAGCAGCAGGGAGCACCACGCGCACGAAGTGATGCTCCAGGGGGAGCGAGGCCGGGGCAGGCACCACCCCGAGCGCTCCTCGTCTGGCACCGTGTACACCGTGAGCAGCGGGTCAGCGTTAATTGGCTGACTCCTGCTCTTAATGGCTGCTCTTAGGATTTCAGCCCTCGTTCAGACATCATTTTTGTCAATGCATTTATTTAATGTCAGTGGTGAATTCAGAAGGATGTTGGCAGGGAAAACCTAGCTCTAAGCTGAAGGGGAGAAAGGAGGAGCGTGAAGTCCGGCTGGGCCTCTTCTCATCTTTTTTGGGGGGGAAGTTCCTCAGAGAGAGCGGCCAGGCTCTGGGATCACAGTGACAGCAGACCTAGCTTTAGGGACAAGCCCTGTGCCTGGCAGGTGAGCGAACCAAGGGGGGAACGGCAGGTCCAGAGACCTGCGGAAGCAAGCAGAGGACTTGGGGCTCCCAACTTGCACGTCAGTGTGCTGCTGTCGGCTGCTTCTCTGATGGTGATAAATGTGAATTCACCAAATTAATGATGCTGAGCACAAAAGGAGGAAGTGCAGCCAGCTTACTTCCATCTCCTTTCTAATGCTGAGTTTCTGGGGTGTAAACAAGGGACGACATGCACCTCATCCAACAGCAATGTTTTTTTTCCTGTTCCTGGCCCAGTGGCTTCCAAACGAATCCCCAGCTCCCTGGCACTTGAAATAAACACCCACCAGTGCAGGAGCATTACTGGGAATGTGGCAATGTGGTGCAATATGTGTTTCTGCCAGAATTTACTGTCAATAAATGCCCGTTTATTGTGAGAGTGTTAAATCAACTGTCATAAATCATCCCTAAGGATAGATATTATATCTTCTCTATAGTTACCATTGGCAGGGATTTCCATTAGAAACCCTGTTATTCTTCATGCCTTTTTTATTCCCACATGAAGTTTCAGAGTGAATGGAAATTTGATATGTACTGTCTCGGGAGAAGACAAGTTTTATTTGTGAACAAGTTTGTGCGAAATGTCCAGAACAACTCATTCTGCTGGTTTTATGTGGCTCTGCCCACAAACAATGGGGAGGATTTGCAGGCACTACGGTGCCAGACAGCTAAAATTTAAAAATCAGAATGGATGGGCCACAATGCACAGTGTAGTTCTGCTTGTACCAATAATAATTCCTATGAATAAATAGCAGTAACAGTTCACTACGGATGAAAGGAGGAGATCTGACAGTTGCCAGCTTCCCTGTTTATTACGGATGCACAGCACAGAGACTTCTCTGCATCGCCTGGTGCCCCATACCCACCCAAAACACTGGTGGTGTGAGCGAGGTGAGCTTTCATGGCCCCTTCTGGTTAAGACTTCCCTGCAGAAGTGGCCAGGCAGAGTGACAACAAGCAACAAACTGCGCTGAGGAAAGCGTCCGGCTCTCCAGGGAGCGGACTGAACACCAAAGCAGATTTTTTGTGATGAAGGACGAGCAGCAGATGAAAGGCAGCAGGGCAGGAGTTCTTGCATCTCACTGCGCAGAGCTGTCTTCTCCAGATCTGCTGCTGGGGACCTGCAAGATGGGGTCATGCTGGGAGCTGCTCTGACTGCTGTTGCTTTTCCTGTTTATGCTTAAGGCCACACTAGAAACAAAGCAATTTTACAAAGGATTGTAGCCCAAGGCATTACTGCCTGTGGCCAGGCATGTCTGGATCAGAAGGGACGGCGGAAGGAGGAGGATGCGTGACTCCAAAGGAAGCAGTGGGAGCTTGCAGCGTAAACAGCCAGTCCTCCGTCTCGTGCTCTGGGAGGTACCCCTGGGGGTTGTGGTGGGCACCATCACCCCCAAACACTAACTGGACACCCACCTGGGCTCCCCCAGCTGGCACTGCCAGCCGGCTCCCGCTGCGGGTGCATTTCACAGCCCAGCAGAAGGCCAGCCCTCCTTGCTTTGCCCATCCGTGGTACTCTGCATCTGCTGCTCCCAGGGCTCTCAGCCCTTCCACATGATAACAACCTCCGTTTTAGCCTCTCGTTTCACCTCGGGAACACATCACTGATGTACAAGGCATGGGACCAAGACTGCGCTTCAGCTCAGCCCCGCAAGAAGGTGCTTCACAGCACCCTGGGGGCTCAGTCTCAGCTGCACAAGAGGTAAGGGGATCTTCAGCAAGGCACAGACTTTCTGCACGGAGCTAATCTTGGCCTGGGGGTTCGGACTTCACAAAGTCCTACGTGCTTTAGGCTCCCACCTGAACGATCCAAATTCCTTTACTAGGAGGAGACACTGGAGGGAAGCCAGCCCAGATACCGAACTCCCGGTGTAGGCAGTCCTGTTTTCACCGTTACCGCTTTGTTTGAATGCTGTCTCCAACACTTTGCCTACAAGGTGTGAAATAAGGTTGAACTTTCCCATTGCGAATGCCAATCAGTTGTTCCTTTCCCCACATCACGTGAAGATGCTTTGCTGCTGAGGAAGGGCCCCATCTGGTTGCAGTTTCACTTTTTAATGCTTTACATAAACACTGCTATAAAAAGCAATGACATGCAGATAAAATAATGGCTTCATACAGGGTTTGGGCAATGGTTGTAAATCACTGCAAGGCACGTACCCAGCCGCACCTGTTAGAAGGCAGAATTCGAACTTGATGCTTGTTTGCAAGTAAAACCTGCAAGAAGAGGGGATTTGGTCCTTTCCTGTTGCTGTCTGTTAGTTTGCTGTTTGAATAGTAGCCAAGAAATACTTCAGTGCAGGCTGGCCATGAATTTAGGGCATCATTTAATGAGGTTGTTCCCCATATCTTCTTCTTGGTCTGTCTCTTTAAGCTGACCACAGCCTTGGGGAGCTCAGAAAACCTCCTGAGGGCCCTCTAACATCTTGCAGGACATTGGAAGTGACATGGGTCAGACTAAATGACAGCCTGGCTGCTATTCCCCTTGTCTAATTTCCTTCAGAGCTGTTTACTTCTCCAGAGACCCATGGGATGGATGCCCTGCAGTAAGAGCCACGGACTCCGCTGCCAGCAGCGAGGCTGGGGACTGCAGGAGGCCGGCCTCTGGAGCAGGCTGCCAAGGGTCACAGCCTGTGCGCTGCGTCTGCGCCACGTTCGTCACGGGGAGGGCACCACGGCAGCCTCTTCCGCTGTGAGCTGAGAGTCACTCGTCTGACTTAGCGAGGCCGTTGTGTAAGAGACCATCAAACCTGTGCTGTGGGCTGCATGGGCTTTTCTGGGAGCAAAAGCACAAGGGCAGAGTCGCGCCGCCTGGGGCGTATTCCCCTGGGAGACAAAGCATCTCCTTCCCCCCAGGGCTGTCCTTGCATGCCCTTCCTGCTTCTCCAGGGCGAGCCATCTCAGGACTACCGCCTGCTTCACCGGCTGATTGAGCGTCACTGTCCCTAGAAGGGACATAATCGTGATCATCTGCATTTTGCAGATGGAGGAAATATTGCGCAGAAGCAACTTGTCCGATGTCATTTCAGGCAGACAAGCCAAATCTGGAAACACAACCTCGATCTCGGAGCCCCAGGTCTGCCATCTCACCGCGAGACACTGCTTGGTTAGCCGCTCGCAGCGACGCTCATTTGCTGGAGTGACTCACCCAGCACACACATTCCTCTCACATCAGCTGTAATAGCATCACAGCTGCTACGTATCTGGGCTTATTTTTGTCCCTTTCCGCTCAGGCAATGTTTACAAAATGAAGCCAGGAACCTGAGAGGTTGTCCCATGGCTGCGCCCCTCGGCCAGGACGTGAAGGAGCAGAGGGGTGTGCTGTACCTCCAGGGAGGCCGATACCGCTCCCTGCGGGCAGGGATCAGAGAGGAGTCTTGTCTCTCTTTTTCTCAGAGACCTTTTCCTGGAATAGGAGCTTCAGAAATGCGCCAGCTCTCCTCACCTCCCTAAGTGGGCTTCGGGGATCATGGGATGTGCTGGAGGCAAAATACTTCATTAGGAGGCTGAGCGTCCGCTGGCCGTGAGTCCAGGTGACTTTTTGGCAGCTGCAAGGGAAAAGCTGCCACTGGAGCTTCGCTGGTGTGTAATGGGGTTTCAGAAGTAACCATGGAAGGAAGGGCACAGCTGCTCTGCTGCAGGGGAGCTCTATGTTTTGGAGATTTTCGGAAAATGAGCTGCATTTATAAATATATATAGAGAGAAAGACCTGTGCCCTGCACACCTGCTCTTGCTCTCTGGATCCATGATCTGAATTCAGCCAAGGGATGTGTTCATTCAATTCAGCCAATTCATCCCAGCCAATTCAGCCTGGGATGTGTTTGGGGCCCCTGAGCCACCTCGTTGCTGTGCCCTGGCCCCTGTTTGCAGCCCCCATCCCACCCCTGGCTGAAAGCCTGGGTCTGCCCAGGCCCCTCCGGGTGTCTCGGCCTCACTCACATGGTCGATGAGCTCCTTGATCATGCCGTTCCACTGCCCCTTGTCGTCCTGCGCGCCATATTTCCCGTCCTCCACCAGGCGGATCTCGTAGGTGAAGCCCAGGATGATGGCCAGCTCCTTCAGCAGGTCGATGCAGTAGCCCTCAAAGCGGTCGTTCCCAAAGAGGGCGGTGTCGGACTTGCGGAACATGACGAAGGGCTCCTCCTGGACAGGGCAAAGCAAAAACCCCATTAGGGCTCGGCCACGGTCCCAGCTCCTGCCCCAGGTAGGGCCACCCCTTCAGCCAACCTGAGCCGCGAGCGCCAGCTCTGCAGGCTGGGCTGGCACGGTGACACGCTGGGAATAAATTAGCTTTGCACAGCGCATCAGCTAATTAGCAACCTTGTTTACCCCACAAAATTTGATTTTGTCTCTTCTGAGCAGCCAACTGTTTTCCATTTGGTGGAATTTCAGGGAGAAAAATAACCATTTCATGCTCTGCAAATGAAGAGTGTTGAGAGCAGCAAAAGGCTGGGGGGGACAAACTGAACCGCGAGCCCTGCTCCGCCGACACTCAGCCGACCCCACACTGCGGTACCGGCCCTTAAGAGGCTGGTGGATTAAATACCAGCTGCAGGACTGTGCTCGGCTGGTGGCCAGCCCCAAACGTCCCCGAGTTGAGCTCTGTTTCCTCTCTGCCAGCACTAGCTGAAGGGGTGCAGGGCCCTGCTGCTGCCCAGAGAGGCGCCGCCTTGGGCTCTGTATCCGCAGCGGGGACATCTCTGGTCGCAGCAGCCCCAGGCACCAGCACATGTGAAAATAACTAAAAAAGTGCTTTACAACCGGCTCTGCCCTACGGATCGCTGCCTCTTTGCAGGCGAAGGCAGGAACACGCAGCAAGCTGCACAACCCTTTGGTGGCTGTCAGGCTTGGGCAGCTACTGGGGCTGAGGACAAGGGACACTGGGGCAGCCTGGGGGAGGCAACGTGCAGAGCACAGATGGAAATGGCAAAAAATGGCAAGCAGCAGGCAGGAGCTGGACGGCAGTGGGAGGCTGAGATAGGGGGAGGCAGCAAATGAATGGCTGCAATTAAAGCTATCTGCAAGGCGGCCGGAGCCCCGGTAAGGTGGCACCGAGGTCCTGTGCTGCAGAGCAGTTGCCGTGCCTTGGGGAGTGACCAGAGAGCTTCACGGAAACTGGAATTGCAGAATTACGAAGCAAAGTGGGAAACATCACGCCCACAGAGTTTGGTTTGGCACTCTCAGCTCTGTTAAACCCTGCTCTCCCTGGCCACAACCTCAGCTTTTTTTTTTTTTTTTCCTTTGGAATTAGTGCTTTGTTTGTGAATCAGCGGAATCTATGGATCTCGCTATAAATACAGCAGCTCCAGAGCAGCCATAAAGCACTATTAATTTTGGGAAGCGCTGTAGGGATTACATACATATTTAACAGCTGAAGCGCTGAACATTAGGACGCCACTCGCTTCAGTAATGTATCTGCAGGTCTCAAACATTTCCTAGGGGGTAATTCTGAACTCTGTGAACCACTTATTCACGGACTATTTCACAATTTATTACTGAAAATGGCCAGACATCCAATTCACAAGCGCTCTCGGTTTGCTAATCGATTTCTCAGTGAAGGTGCCCTCAATTTCATAACTTCACAGTTCCCATATTGCTTGGGGAGAGTGGCGCTGGCTGCTGGGGTAATATTTCTCTTCCAACAAGTCACTGCAATATGAGCAAAAGGGGAAAAAATAACCTTTCCTGCTTTCCCTTTTAAAGGTTCCTCCTCTGGCTTTTCTACAACCAGTTAAACCAATGTGAAAGGGCAAAGGGATGTCGCAAATGCAAATGAAGCGTAGGGTTGTGTTTTATGTTTTGGAACCCGGGATATGAAATGCAGTTAGTGCAGAGCTCAGGTCCGAGCACACTGCCGGCTCCTTCGGGCAGCGCTGGTTTCCAGGAGGATGCCCCATGGCACATGTACAGGCCCAAGGAGTGGCACGGTTAATAGGAACTGATACCACCCGTGTACTTCATGTGATTTGTGCTTGCTCCCGGACCATGAGATGCAAATGCTGCCCGAAAGAAGCCCATCACAGGCAGGTGGCTGACAGGTCTCCTTCTGGCTCCATCACCTGACATCGTGCTGAGGTCTTTGAGGTGCAGTGATGATAGCGCTCTAACCCCAGCAGGTCCCCAGCTCCAGCCATGGTTTAAGCCCTGGAAAGATGCGCCCTCCCTGCTTTCCCTAGCCCTGACTGTACAATTCCCTCCTCTGGTCCCATCCTCGCCTGCTGTCCCTCGGCCTCACCGCGCCGTCGGGTGCTCCTCCACCTCCCAGCACCCCTCTGCTGCTGCCTCTCCAGCCCTCCCCGTACCACCAGCTGTCCCGGCCCAGTAATTTCACGTGAAAGGTGAGCGTGGGCAGAAGGGGAGTCATTTTAAAGCTTCTGGAGAGTTTTCTCCAGCTGCAGTACGGGTTGAACAGTTCCCTTATGGCTGATCCCAAGCCTGCACCTGAGAGCAGCTCGCTGCAGTGCCCTAAATGTTTGCATTTTCCCAGGTGCAGGGACTGGCAGTGCCTGAGTTACCTTGCTGAGATGAACTAACCTTGCCCTGGCAAGTGTCTCTGTTTGGCCTAGTAGAAAAACATGACCTGAACCTCTGCTTTCTGAACAGACCCCGATAAATGCAAAGGAACACGGTGAGAGCAAACCTATGTGGGTCGTGTCTGCCTGCACCCACTGCGGCAAGGCTCCGCGCAGGAGCACTCTCCTGATCTAATGCACGCTGAGTTGTTTCACTGCCTTTTGCTTTGTCATTTCTCTGATGTCTGTGCAGGAACTCCTGATGTGAGTCCTGATTCATTTCTGTGTCTGGAGCTGGTGGGGAGCCGCTGCTGGCACAGGTTGTGCCCACACACGTGGCACCGAGCACCGCGCCGGGCAGGCAGCCCTGTGCGTGCGACCCGCGGTCTCACGGAGTTCCACGGTCTGAAACTTGCAGCCTGGGGGAGATTTTCTTTTCCAGTCTCCCCTGCATGTTGGCATGTGAAAGCCTTTCAGTGGAATAATTATTGTGTGATGAACGGGGAGTTCGTTAGAAAGGGCGGCACTGTCTGGCACTTCCTGGTCCCATTCCTTCCCTAACACCAAGCCCCTCACTTTGTGTTACAGACCACGTCCTTTTGGGATGGCAGGGACATCAGGAGGGGTCACAGAGCTCCGGACTGGGGAACACATCTCCCAGTGGGCGGCTCCTTACCCTCACTCTCCAAAAATACGGAATACAAAAGGGCCAGGAAATTTGGATAGGCAGAACCATTATTCAGACCCAGTTGTGAGCAGGCTGTGCAGGGGCTGATATTTTTTGTTCCCTCCTGGTAGCATGCCATGAGCCTGCACTGTGTAATACAGCTGTATAGAAACCAATGCCACTAGTCATAATTCATTAGATATAAAATAAAAATTCATTCTGATCTGATGCCTGCCATCAAATCCAATAGCGAACGTGAGAGCAAAATGCAACGTGACAGCTGGAAGCGCAGGAGCCCTGTTAAGCACCCGTGCTTTGCTGCATAATGGCATTACTCTTAGCCAGCTTATCAAATACGTACTTAGGAGAGGGAAAGAAGCAGGATTGTCACAGCTAAGCCAAGGCCCCAACGTGTTCTGGTGCTGCCTGGCATACCATGAGTGCTTCCACCAGCGGCAGGCAGCTCCCGGTCACCCTCTGGCACCCTCTGGCCACCCAGAGCCTGGCACGAGCCCAGCACAAGCCCAGCTCCGGGCCACGGCTCGTTTGGGGCTCAGCTCACCCTGGGGCTCAGGACTTCTCCGTGCCCCTGCCCAGCTTTTGGAGGGATCAGCTGTCCCCAGGGGCTGTGGGTAGGGGGGGAATGTGGACTTCTGGTCTCCTACCAGGACAGTGGTGACAATGAGAGATCTGTTGCTGAGCGAGTCCGTGACGTTGGGCCCTCGTCCCTTGGCAATTTCTGTGATGTTCAGACCGTTGGAAGGGTTCCACGTGCCAACCTGAAACGAAGCGAACGAGTGCATGAACACCTGGCCTACGGTCCTTAATTGCTCTCAGGATCCTGCTGGCCTGGGAGAAGGGAGCCTGCTTCCTTCATTGCAGGAAACAGAAGCAAAGTTGGAATTACCATCTTGTTTCAGCTAGACAGAAGGTTTACGTTAGCCCTTCTGCTGCAGGCCACTCTAACTGCACGTGTACAATTAGCAGCCTTGTGCTGCCCTCTGAATGATGCAGGTGCACTGAAGAAGACCACGATGGCTGGAATTAGGAGCTGAAGGAACAATTTGGAACGGTACTGCATAGAGCAGGCAATCAAAACACACTGAAGAGTCAACTCTGGGCAAGGACAAAGCAGAACGAGAGAAAACAAAAAATATTTTTTAATCCCCCATCAACCCTGAGCCTGCAGGGCCTTTCCCAAGGAAGGAGCTCGGAGCTTCTGAAGCACACTGTGTAAGTGCGCATCCACTGATCGGTAGGAGCCCAGGTCTGGGTTCAATCGAGAGCAGGAGCCCACCTCAGGGAAGCCCGACAGGCGCAGCCCCCCAGCGACCCCTCCGCAGCGAGAGGTCTCGGCACAGGTGGTGAGCCCCACGGAGGGAAGAGCCCTGGCTTGCTCCGGCACACGCAGCCACATTCCTCGTCTCTTGGAGGTGCTGTGCCTTTCTCAAGCTGTCAATTTTAATATATCATTAGGCTCTGAAGATGCCTATTGACCCAGAAATAGCAGAACATGTCTCTATTTAAGAGAAGTCGTCTGGGCAACTCTAAGCCTGTTAACCTGATCTCCGCAGTGCAGGGGAGGCTTTAGAACAATCTTCGACTGGCTAAAGGACTGTGACGGTGAGATAAAGTATCAGGAGAGCTGGAGGAATATGCCACACAGCCAGCCTGGCAGTGAGAAGAAACACAAGGGCGGGTGGAAACGGGAACAGAACGACCCATCTGTAGGGTCATGCTGGGAGAAGGGGCTCAGAGAGAAACCAAAGGCAGACAGCTCGAACCCGTGGGGAGCCAGGAACTTCCCATATTTTATTTATTGCTATTTTTAAGATCCTCCAACTTCTTCATCAGTCCAAGGAGACAACTTGGTTTTTCAGTATCCCAAAAAAGAGACTTTGTAATGAGCAATGCTGCCTGGCAAAAAACCCACAACCAGCCAACCACCTCATAAATTCTAAAAGAGTTTCCATGAACTTTGTGAAAGGCTCTAAATATTTCAGGTAAAACCCAAGCAATCCCCTGTGTCTCCTTTCAATCACACAACAGCTGCAATGTCAGAAGAATTGTACTGCGCATGGGCAACGAGAAGCAAGAGGCTAAGAGTCTCCTGCTAGCAGCTCTGCAGACTTCTTTTTTTAAGAAGAGGAAATACACGGAACTTAAGACTGAACTAATCAGTTTAAAATATTAAGAAAAAAAAAAGAAAGAAAAAGAGAAAAGTGCATTAAGAGAACTGTGCGACTCAGATAGTCAAACTACATGTAATTAGGTTTAGTTAATACTGCTGTAATCCCTGAAACATCCAGGAGGTATAAGGATCAGGAGTTCAATCCTAAAGCTCAACAAACATAAGCTATTATACATAATGCAGAATCCGTGTGGGATTTGTTTGTAGTTTGGCATTTTGTTATTTCAGATTAACTATTGACAGAACCGTAGCATCAACAGAGATTTGACATCGATACTTTAAACCCCCTCTAGAGCTGACAAGAAGCTTTCGGCAAATAATAGTGGGAGTTGTGAAATCTCGGAGTCGTCGGAGACAAAAGTTGAGTGAGTGCACGGAATACGCATCAAGCTTTGGCGGCTTCCTGCGGGCTTTATGTGACACACAACAGTAATAAATGCAGCTAGTGCCAGCTATTCTCCGGTACACCTGAGGAGGATTAGGTTGACAGACAGATATTGCAGTTGTACTTAAACATTTAGATTCGCCTGGTATCCAAATACCCACACATTTTTCTGTTACCCTTCCGATGCCGCTCTCAGGCACTCTGTTGGTGCTCTGAGCACCGTGCTCCAAAAAGCCATGATGTTTTTTTGGGGGGGTCTAGACTCTATACAAAATGATTTCTGGGAAAAAAAAAGCCACAAAGATCATTTGGTGCTCTGTTTGTGTGAAAAGATGGGATCTTCCCCTGCCCTTCTGCCTGCCTCCCTCCTGCCCAGGCTCGGCTGACTGCAGCCTGAAGCTCGCCGGGTTTATATGGAGTAATGTTGTCTGTATTCTGCATTTGACACCCAAAATACCCACTAGGAGAGTGCTGTGGTGACCTTGAGATTTTGTACGTGAAGCAGAGACCTACCGCAGTGGTGTGAAAGCACGGTGACAATTTATTTTAAAGAGGAGGAAAACCAGGCTGTCAAAAGGGGGATGGGGAGCGGAGCTGTTGGGTCCCAGGGAGCTGCAGCGCGGATCTGCCCGCTGCGGCGGGGCTGAGCGAGCCTCCAGCCTCCCAGGGCTGCCTGCGAGCACTCTGTGATTAATTCCCCAGCCTTAACTGGAGAAGTCATCTGTGCATCTCAGGCCGCTTGCTGCATGGCTAATTGAAAATTGCTCCTCTCTGCTCCCAGCTGGCGTTTCCTGCAGGATTCCGAACCTGTCTCCGTGCCCACAGGTTACAAGCTCAGCACTTCGTCCCTCACTGCCAGCCAGGCACCTTGTGTGCGTCTAAAAGCAGACTGTGCTCTGGGCAGGGAATTGCTGCCCTGCAGCCAGCTTTTTCCTCTAAGTCTGCAGGATGTCCGTCAGCAGGACGTGGGCTCAGAGCTGTTCTCAAAAAGGGGTTGAGCTCCGGGACCCTCAGCGGCCTCGATGGCCGTGATTTGGAGCCCGATCCATGGCAGAGGTGGCTGCGGGGCTCAGCTGGCTGCAGTGCAGCTCTTGCTGGTCTGTTTTGTCTTAAACGAACCGACCTTGCCTTGAAACCAGTGGTTTAGGAGCTTTAGAGCTTTGTGTACTGCTCTTTTTTTTGAAAAGTAATTGAAGCAAAGGGGATGAAATCCCCACAAATGCCCGGGGTCAGGTTTGCATGTTAGCATTGTGTTTGTGGGGCTGTGGCCGTGGTGCTGCCTGTCCCCTGGCTGGGCACAGCACCACCACCAAAGGCAAGCCCACCAGCTGGGCTGGGAGACTCCCTTTGCCTTCTCCTTCCCATCCCTTTGGTAACACAGAAGCAAGAAAACAAAATCTAGCCTGTAATACACCTGTAATATTTCATAGAATCCTAGAGTCACAGAATCATTAGGGCTGGAAAAGACCTCCAAGACATCTGGTCCAACCATCCCTCTATTTCCAAGCCTTGGGTAGTTTTCCTGGTGGAAATCACACCCAGCCGATGCTTTCAGGAGTTGTTCAAGGTTTTGTAAGCAAGCCCAGTGAGGCAGAGGGTGGGAGAGGTTTTGTTCTGTCCCCTTTGGCCTGGGCCCGCAGAGGTTAAGGCTGAGCCGCGAGGTTCTGCTCCCACTGCTGTGCCGTATCCCAGGGAGGTGCCCCAAGCTTCTGCAGCTGGGAACTCTAATCTGCTGCACGTTGCTTCGGGGCTAGTGAGTCACTGATGAGGCATGGAAAAGGATCAGGGCAATCCCACAGAACAGATATCCTTTTATGTAAAGGACAGAAAATACGGAAACAACACAACCACCATCCATCTCTCATTTTATCTGGGTATCAGAGCTGTGCCGAGCCGCATTCCGCAGGTAAGACAAACCCCGCTTACCTTTTCAAGACCGTCTTCTTTGAGGCTGATGATGTCCAAGTCAAAATCTGTCCGTAAGCCACTACTTTTGTTGAAGACAATTCGTCCAGTTAATCCTTCCCATTGGGCCTGTAGAAGGAAGAAGTAGCAGGGCTGTTAGTTGGGATCATGAATAATCTTTTGCCCTCTACCGTGTGTTCTTTTAATTAGTCCTTTTACTAGTTCTTTCTCCCCAAAGAGCATGATTAATTAATAATCACCAACGTCACTTTGCAGACTGCAGACGGAGCTGGAGATTTCACAACTCTCTGCAGTCCTTGCTACCGTCTCCGTTCGCACCTTTTGTGTTCAACAGCTGTTGCAGGACATGATGACTCAGGAGAAAACTCCTTGCATTTATCATGGCATCCTTGCGGGCTGCATTTATCCTTGTAGTCCTGATAAATGCCGGGCTGCAGGGAGCCTGGGTTTGGGACAACTCCAGCCAAGCTCATAAATAAAGAATCCTTTCTCGCAGGAAAAGAGGGGCACGGAAGCTCAAATGTCCCGAACACTTCCTCCCTGCTTCCCTCCCTTCAGATGGAAAGCGGAGCAGAAGAGGCTAGGAGCCAGTCCTTCTGGCAGGCTCTGCCCTCTGAAACTGGCACGGGAATATCAGGGAGAGCCCCCAGACCGGGCAGGAGCTGTGCCAGCAGAGCCAGCACCACAGCACAGCGGGGTGTGCGGAGGCTGCTCTGCCGGGGGGTGCCCGTGGCCCCACGGGGATGCTCCCACCACTGGTCCAGGCTCCAAGCTGCTCAGGTGCTGCACGTGCCTCTGATGGAGGTGCCTCCTTCGTGGGCAGGGCAGCTCAAAATAAACTGCTGCGATAAAGGTGGCATAACGCATCCTCGGGGTGGGGGGTGGGGGTGGAAACTGGCATATTTCCCTGTAAATGCACTCCTCTGGCTCGTCCTCATTAATTCCTAAGGAGTAATGACAACTTCCTCGCCACCCCTGGGTTTTAGGGAAGATTGTGCTCCGTTGCTCATTTTGGCACGCAGGTTTTTCCCGGGGGGTTAACCGGTAGCCAGGGGGAGCGCACCTAGATGGGGCTGAGCTCCGCTCCCCCTGCCCACCCCATGCTTCCCAGGAACCCCAAGGGCACACAGGGCACCGACACTGCGGCGATGGGGGTGGCCGGGGGCCCCTCTGTGCATGTCGTCACCCAGCCCGAGGCACTGCTGTAGCTGCGAGGAGCACGGGGCCGGTGGCCGCGGCGAGGCACCCCGCTACGTGCGCTGCTTTGTCTGGGCAGGAGTTTAGAGGGAGCAATTACGGCGTGTTCTGATTGCCATGGGGGGGGCTCGTCCCTGCAACCGGCTGACACGGTGCCAGGAAGGGAAACAACAGGCAGGCACTGGAGTGTGAGCTCAGGGTAATTTGCAAAAGGAGCCAACCAAACAAATTATTTACACTCTCTTTTGGCAGCCAGCTGGAGCAGCTTTCCGCAGAAGGGAACAAAACATGAAAAAGGAGAGAGAGAGGCAGAGAGAGAGAGGAGATACAGTCTTCAGTGCCTATTAAGAAGAAGTTCATTCTCTCTCTGCAATGGGAACGATTCTTCCCTCTCCTCCCCACGCCCGTGCAGTCCGTGCACCCGGCAGCACCTGGGTGGGCACTGTCACTGCTCGTGTGTGCCTGGCCTCAGCGCCAGCGTGGTCTGCAGGTGATGCTGCAGCACCAGTCCTAATAACGATTAACAGTGTACTTCTGCTTTTATGCTTAAAAACTTTAGGGGATTTTATACCCAGCCTTTTAAGTGTGGTCCCCGTGTCTTATCCCATACTGCCTCCGGTTTCATAACTTCCACGTGAAGAGCCACAGCCATAGAAGTTCCAAAAGGCCTTAGGGTAAACAGGGTATTATTTTTCACAAAGACATATCTGGCAGGGTTTGCGGTGCCTCCCTGCAGTTCTGCTTTCATTTTTTCCTTAGGCGAGGGCTGTTTTTTGCAGACAAGGCAAAGCCTGGGGTGCGAGCATGGGGATGCGTGCTCGGGGCTCACGGGAAGGCTGGCCACCTCTCGCCGCTGCTCCCCTCCCTCAGTAAGCTCTCTGCACCCAGACAGCCGCCGTTTGAGTCTGCCTGCCTGCTTAAGCCAGGTGCAAACAAACCATACGTGGGCTGAACAGCAAGAAATCATGACTGAAAACAGGCTGCCTCCTCGCTCCCCTGGCTCCCACTCGCTCAGTGCTCCGCGTGCCGGAGCCGTTCCTCAGCACGCAGGCAGCGGTGCGCGGCGCTGCCAGCCCAGCCACCGGGAGGTGGCTGCTCCGAGAGCCCTTTGAGGACCCCAAGCAAATGGTGCTGGAAGAGGCAAATGGCTCGGGGCAGGAATGGCTGCAGAGAGGGGTCCGGCTGCTCTTGACACAAAAGGAGGCAAGGACCAGTCTCGGTGACACCATGGAAGTGCTCGGCTTGTTTTGCGTGTTTTGCTGTGGCTGCAGGCATGCTATTCTGAAGGCAAAGACAGGATTTTTCCTCTCTGGACACACAGCAATCTGATGTGTGTCCACGCTTCCGTCCGTTTGTACCTACTCAGGCAGGGGAGGATTTTCTATAACCCTGTAACTGCCAACCCCTCTGCCACGTGCCTCAGTACCTGCGCTCCGAGCAGCTGCACTGCTCCTGCTGGGGAGCTTTTGCAGTAGTGGGAAGCAATTAGGGTTGCAAATCGTGCTTTTACCTCTTTTATAAAATTCATGAAGCGGCCACCGAACCTCCAGGCTTTGTGCCGGTGGCACTGCAGGGAGTTGACGGTCATCTGGGGGGCTCGCTGGTAGCACACGGAGACCACGTGGACCGCGTCGTACAACAGGGCAGCGTCTGTCTAAAGTAAAGGGAACAGCATTTGTGTTGGTCGTGGTTCCGGAGCGAGGAGGCATTCACACAGCAACGCAGGGGGAATCCGTGGTGTCTCCTTGAGAAGCCACAAGAACCACCAGCAGATGGGTCCTGGTGCAGTCCCCACCAGAGGCAGGGCTGGGATCTCAAGAGATTGCCATACGTGCGTAAGCTTTAACACAAAATAGGACTTCTGTGAGGCTCTGGGCTGACCTCTCATGCAAAACTCATCCTCAGACACACGACAAAGCCCCACGAGCGTGTTTTTGTGCTATGCAGCTCTTTAGGCAGAGATTGGAAAACTGTCATCTGTCCATCTGCAGCGATTCTGGTTGTTTTAGTGCGGTTACTGTTGTGTGGCCAAACAAAGAAGCTAGCTGTTTCTAAACATAGAAGATACAAGGTTTTCTTATTTAGTCTGCTTTGTCTAAGGCTGTGCAAAAACCAACTTACATGAGAACATCTTATCCACACTGTTTTATACATGGGGAAATAGGAATCAGGAGAGTTAAGTGGCTTGTCTCTGGGCATAGAAAATTTCCAGAATGCCCCAAACTGCCGTTGAAATGAGAACATCACAGATGTGTAACATCTTCCCACTTTTCAGTGGTTTGAACTAGGGAGAACTTTCCTTTTTTTTCCCTCTTCTATTTAACATAATGGGTTTAAATTCCATTTGAGATGCCCCCTCTCTCCTCCAAACACTGACCAAGAGAACCACATTTAGTTTTCCCACCGATGCGGTTGGTCTTGCTAATGAAAATCCATTGTTTGCTGGCTTCGCAAGGCTACAAAACAGATGTGAGTACAGCAGCAAAGTAATAAACCACAATAAAACAAAATAACACAGCAAACAACTGGGCAAATATCTGTCAGGACGTGGCCATGGAGAAAAGCCTCCAGCACTGGCAGCCATCCCCATGACCTTCCCTTCCCGCAGCGCCCGAGCATGAAGAGCAGGCGCCGGACTTGCCTCCTGTGGGGTCGTATGTGCGGCTGTAGGGACAGATCTTGGGAGTTTGGGGCTGGGGGAGAGGGGGACAAGGGTCTGGATAAGGAAATTCATGGGGAATTAGAAGGGGGACAAGGATTTGGCTAAGCAATATCATGGGGAAGTGGATGCTGTAGTGCCCAGCTGAAACACACAGCAAAAGAACCCCCTGCAGAAGGGAGCAGGCAGGACAAAAGATGAGAGGAACCAGGGGCAGCTGGGGAAGAGCCAGAGGCAGCTGGCAGGGTAGGATACCGTCTGCAGTGCTGCGGAGACATGGGAGGGACAAGGAGAGTGATGGGACTGTCCGCTAAGGGAAAATAAAAAGGGACAGGAGGGATGCGAGGAGCCGTTTCAAGGTGAAGGTCTGGGAGGCTTTGCTACGGGGGGAAGGCTCTGGCAGAGCGTGAGGGGAGGAACGGAGGCAGCCAGCCGGCAGCTACGGGTCGGAGACAGCCTTGCCGGGAAGACAGATGGGCGAGCAGGTGCTGCACCTTCCGAGCAGCAGCTCGGTGGAGCAGAGCTGCCATCGGGCCCTAAAAGGAGGCATCGGAGCTGCAGCAGAGCCCATCTCTGGGCACAGCTTTGCCTCTTCTTCCCTGCCTCCATCTCGGTGAATTGCCTGGCCCAGTCCAGCCTCATGCTGTGCTCACAGTCCCAGGGAGCTGGGCGTCTGGCTCCTTCTGGGGACTTTTTGGGGAAGTAATCCCAGCTGGGCTGGACCCAGGGAAGCCTTGGCACCTGCTAGCGGGCAGGCCCTGGCTGCTGGAGCATTTCTGCTTCCTAGCGCTGCTCCAGGGACTTGCACAGTCTGCCCTTCCCCAGGGAGTGACTGCAGAGGGGCTTCCCTAGCCAGCGCGGGTGTGCTGGGGCCTGGGGCACGCACAGCTCGCTCCTGCGAGGCGCTCCTGGGCTGCGCATTGGGCGAGCGTGGGGAAACCCCGCTGAGCTCCAGCAAGGGGCACAACGGGCAGCTGATTGCAGCTCCCTCCCTCTTGTTCCCAGCACGAAACAGCCAGGGCACTTCCCCGCTGTGCTACGTCTTTGCTGGAAGCGAAAGCTTTGAAATGTGCGGGTCCTGGAGGCAGCTTTGTGCTGGCAAGGAGGGAGGGAAGGAGGGAAGGAGGAAGGGAAGGAGAGAAGGAGCACCATCTCCCAAAACTGGCACTTCTGTCAGCAGCTGGGTGTGCCGGGCAGTGTGAGCACAGTGGGCTGCAGGGGTTTCACCAGCAGAACTCGCTGCACTCGAGGGACAGATGTTAGTGTGCCAGTAACTGCCCTGGGGAAGACACCTGCGGTGAGTTGTTACTAGTGCAAGGCATTTATATAACGTTTAGGTGTTATATATATAAATATATACATATGTATAAATACAACAGGCGTTAACAAAGGCTTCCTGCCCCTTGGGCTCCCCACGCGTTGCCACGCATCCTTTAAGCCCCTCGTACCATCATCACGCCGTCGAGCAGCCCCAGCTCCGCCTTGGGCGCTGACTGCAGCCGCTCCATGGACCACTTCTCGATGATGGACGACACGTGCGGGTTCTCCACGTTGAGGATCCGGAAGCCGGTCAGGTTCACCCCAGAGTAGCGGTATGGTTCTAGGTCTAATGCATAAAGATCCTTAAAAGAGAGAAACCAGTTTAAACATTTTGTTTAGCTGTGTTGTGCTTGTCTTTTCTGCGAGCTCGCTGTCTGGTAAGGGAGAGAGATGAGTGGTGGGGGGAAAGCCAGGGTCAGCAGCTCTGCCTCGCTGAGCCTAGAGGAGGTGAAACGACCCTCTTGGGGTGACTGCAGAGGGGCCAGGAGCTGATCCTACATCCCTGATGCTCCGAGCCAGTCCCTCGACATCATGGCCCCCAGCAGCAGCAGTAAGGGCAGGAGCGGTAATAGCAGTGACAGCAGCGCTCCGGGTACAGTGTGCGAGCACCGGGATGCGAGCCGAAAGCTGTGCCACGGGGCTGTGTGCTGTGGCGGTGGCTGCAGCTCCCCATGCACTCCCTGGGGCTGGGACAATTCAGTCCCAACCCCAGGGCACTGAGCTAGCTGAAACCACGATGAACTAGGCTGGCACCCAGGGGTGGGGGGAAGGCAGAGCTCCTGTGCTTGAAGCTCCCTTGGGCTCTTCCCTGAGAATTTGCCGTCGGTGCTGAGGCCCGTGGTGTGCTGGGGAGGGCAGAATAACTCCGGATTCAGAATGCCAATTCGCAGACAGCTCTCAAAGAGGAACTAAGACGCATTTCTTGACATTACAACCAGCCTACGCAGTCTGCAAATGAATGAGGGTGCCCTTTTTGCTATTTAAACCCCCCCCCCAGCCAGGCAGCCCTCAGCCCTGCTGGCAGCCAGCCCACAGACACAGCTTGGCAGGCAGCGAGAGACGGGGCGCTCGGAGCCCTCTGCGAGCGCGCTTCTTAATGCATCTCTTGGCTCACAGTCACTTCAGTTCAGGGGCTGGCTTCAATGCCCAGTCACTAGCTGGAGTAGTTTTGGGTTAGACGAGGTGCCAAGAGCAGCTGGCCTGCCCATAGAAAACCAGAGCAGCTGACTCGAGGCAGTGAGAGCTGCCTGGGGGACGGAGCAGGGCGAGGGGTGCGTGAGATGAACGGCAGTCTGAAGGGGCTTTGAGTGTGGGAGGAATTGGTGGATGGAGCTTAATCAGAATTTATCCAGAACAATTTCTTCTAGTAAAATCGGAGGGAGATGGAAAGGCAACGCCACCATCTTCTGTGATGAAGGCTGGGGAATGAACGTGGTAACGGTGTTCATTGATGACAAGGGATAAAACCCAAGAGTTTAAGTGCAGCAGGAGATATGGGGCTGTTGCTGCTTTGTACGATGTGGCCGTAGCAGTAGGACGCAGCAGGCTGTGGGTTCACCCAGACATAGCAGCAAGTTCCGTTCAGCCCACGGGGGCTGCGAAAGCACTGGCCCTAAAATGCACTGCCCTACGCAAAGCGTAGCAAAATCAGCACTTGCCAGCAGCCGAGACTTCACTCTCAGTGGGAGAGCTAGGAATTCTTACAGCTGTTTTGCTTTAATAAGCTTTGGGGGTTTGATCTTTCCTTAAGTGCTGCCCTCTGACTTTGCACCCCCGAGGCAGGCTGCTGATGGATGCCGTGGTGCGGTCCGCAGCTGCAGCCCGGGCCCGAGCCATTAATCACACCCACCAAAGAGCGCAGGTTTGCTGTGGTTTAACCTGGTTGTTGGATTTTTTCTCCTGGAAAATTGCAAGTATAAAGCTCCACGTCTTGTTAAAGGGCATCGTGAAAGCCAGGCCGTAATGTTGACTTCCAGATGACTTCTGGTAGCTGAGGGCAAATGCGGTTGCTTGACCTCAGCGTACTGGTGGCATCCGGACGCTGGGCGCAGCGGTACTGTGCCAGGCCCAGTGGAATGGGTTATTTTATCAGGATTCGGATCTTTTCCTTGGATACTTCAGTCTGTATTCTGGAAATTGCTGAGGGCAAGTAATTTTTGGTTGCAAAAAGTTGATCGTTCTCCCCTCAGAATGTGGCCAGCCGTGACAAGGGGAACCCACGGAGCTCCAGAGCACGTGGTGCTGTGGCGCTGCTGCCTGCCCAATGGGACCAGTGTTTTGGGCGCCCTCCCCGCCCTGTGCTCGCCACTGAGCTTCATTTCATCACGGTCCTCTCCCAGCTCCCTTCATGGTGCCAGTTCAAATCCCAGCTGCAAACCCACGTTAGCATCTCCTGGCATTAGCAGAGAGACGAACACAGGCTGCGTGGCGGAACATGCAGAGGTGGGGGGGGAATTGCCATATCAGTTTCTTCTGCATTTTCTGCTCCTGCACAGCCACAAATTGAAACATCTGGTTCTATTTTCCACCTCATCTACGTTCTCTTTTGCTATTTTTTGTACTGCAGACAATTCTCCCCTCCATCTATTCTCAAGCTCTATGCTCAATGTTTCTGTGAGGTCTTCCCCTCACCTATGCCCTCCCACCTCCCCAGTTAAAATCCTGAGCCGAAGTTCATTGTGCCTGAGCATCCGAAGCAGGAAGCATGTTGTGAGCCTCAGGAGCTTCGCAGGAATGCCTGACTACCAGTGCCAGTGGGAACCAGGCCCTCCCAGCTCGGTGCCTGCTCAGAAGCAGGGCTGGGCGTGTGGTTTCTGCTCGCGGCAGCCCCAGGCTTGGGAGGCAATTCCTGCTTCCTGCTTCTGCCTCCCTAACTTGCGGCAGAAGTGACAGCAGGCATTAGGAAAGCTTCTGGGTTCGCAAGGACTCGTTTTCACAAGCTGCTGGGAAATTCCCAGAAGCGTTGAGCTCAAGGGGGTTGTCACTGCTCGGGACTCTATAGGATGTAAAAGCCTCCCGTGCGTTAGGCGCGGGCGCAGAAGGGTTGCTCCGGCAGAGAGGCTGCGGTAGGGCTCATCACGTTGAAGTCAGTGAACTGTAGTCTTGCTGCCTAGCAAAATGTTGAAGCATTTCATGCCAAGTGTTGATACACTGTACTCAGTATTGACTAGGGACCTTTTAGAAACATTCAGTATAACATAATAGACTAATTCATTAGCACCCCATGGGTCTAGTACTGTAGACGCTGCAGCACATGCATTGCAAGCTAGAAAAACATTGCCTTAAGGAATGACAGATTAAAATATCTTTCCCATGATATAACTGTTATTTCAGGAAAGTGGCATTAATTGTGATTGCTTATCTATTAATTTATTATAATTCTTTTTTTTTTTTCCCACCTCCAGGCTGTACCTACACATGAAATGTACTCTAGGCTCAGCTGGGGCTGATTAATAGGAGGTTATCTGGGAAATGCTTAAAGCTGCCTGGAATAGATAATGGCAGCAGGGGTAATTAACATGTCTTTTGCATTTGAAAAATAAATTTTGCAGTTTTTAAGGGTTAGTTTAGTCTGTTTCTTTCCTAAAGGCAAAAAGATAAATTGGATTTTTGAAATCACACAAAATTCAACAGTATACCAGACAATAGCATCCTAAATGGAAACAAAAGTGGCATGCCAAAAAACCCAAACCAAAATGCCTCCTGGTGTCAGAGAAGAACTGGCCCGTGTTTAATGAGTGTGGAGTTAATCTCAAGCTGAGTTCTTCTCATGCAAAATAAACCTGCAGTACTGAACTATTGACCACGGTGGGGCTGGTGCTGGGTTTTAAGGGAGACCAAGATGAGCGCAGAGAAACACACACCCGGGTCTTACTGAAACTCGGTCCCCTGCCATCCCATCTACAACCTCACCCGTATGCTCATCTTTCAGCATGCGGGTAGCTGCACTGAAACCAAAATGAGCGAGAGGGGAAACAAAACCAAAGCCTGCATCTGTGCAAATCTGTGCGGCTCCAAAGGACTGGAGCCATCCAAGAGCAGCGAAGCAGAGACTGAAGCCTCTCGCAGTAAGTGCTCAGGCAGGGCTGCGGTGGCAGAGTTGGGATGACCAAATTGTCTGGTTTTAACCCGAAGCTGAGTCTAGCCCTGCTCTCACCTCTCTTGGGGTGCTGGTCCCCTTCCCCTTGTTTCCCCCCCTCCCCGCAGTAATGCCCTGCAGCCGTGCAGTGCACATAGAAGAGGATGGGCGCCCAGCCTGCTCCCCGGCCCCTCCAAGCACCTCCTCGTCCCCCATGGGCTCACCAGCGAGGGTAAAAGGGCTTTGCGCCGATTAGATACTTTACCAGAGTGGTGAAGATGAAGTGGTAGTATTCTGTCATCATTCCCATCGCCATGGCCTTGGGGAGAGCAGGGAAAGGAGGTTAGTAAGAGTGGGTACAAGAATATAACACCAGCCATGCAAAATAAAACTCGAGAGTCTGGCAGGAGGCAGACCCAGACGCCCAGCAGCTGGATTCCAGGCTAGAAGCAAAGTAAAAGGCTTTTTAGTTCTTGTATTTCTGGTGCTCTGCATCCCCTCCCCTTCAGTGTCTGTCCATATAGCTTGTACGTCTGACTCCTGTCCGTGTGTCCGTCCTTCCGGAGTCCTGCAGGCGGATTCCCCTGCAGTGCCTGGCTGGCAGCAGACCAGCAGAAGTGTAGGGGAGCGGGGGTGTCTCACCCCCCTCGGCCACGCCGCCATGCTGCTGGGGGCTTTTGGCCACACCAAGCCCCACATGTTCCAGCCCGACATGGATCTGCTCATGCAGATTGCTGGGATTTGCATAAACATGCCGTGATCTGTGGGATTTATCACAAATTGTTACGGCCCAGAGGGTCCCTGGCTGGGTTACTTCGTGCAGACCCTCCAGAGCACATCGGGCACAGGTTCCTGCCCGGGAGCAGGTCACCTTGAGGCTTGTGGCTACAGCAGGAGATGCTCATGGTCTGCACTGTGATGCTGGCTCTGTGAGCTTGTTTTCTGGAGAAAACGCATGCGAGACCACTTTAAAATCTCCACTGATGGGAAAGCAACTTCAAGTCCCCCAGGAAATGTTTGCTTCCCTTGTATTTTTGCTAAAATTACTAGGGCAGAATTTAGCTCCGAGGAAGGAAGTGACAGTTTGCAAAGAAGTAGGATGTCAAAAACATGGGGAAAGGAAAGGATCGAGATTACAAGCCTAGAAATTGTAAGGCTGGAGAGGGTCTTTACCCCTTGTTTCCTGGCCTGGAAATATCTTTTAGAAAGCCCGGTGCCCATGGATCTACAGGACTGCGTCCGAGGGCTCTCCTGCCCTGCACAGCTGGGTGCAGCAACCTGGAGCTCGCTGATAGCTCAGCACGGGAGCCATCGGGGAGGTGCCGTGAAACCCCCCAGGAACTCCTGAGGTTCCAGCGCAGGAGGCGATGGCTCCCCAGCGGAGCCATTTTGGAGGTAGACGCGCGCTCCGGTGCTGCTGGGAGAAGCAAGCCCCAGCTCCCCATACTGGCAGTGCAGCAGACATCTGGGTTTGTGGGGGAATAAATAAATGATAAACCTGTGGATGAGCTACGGGCGAGCCCCAGGATGGGAACGGAAGCTCCATTAAAGTTAAGACAGGCACATCTGTGCACTGCAGAGTGCGGCAACTGTTCGGAAACAGCTGCCAAGGAGAGCGGGGAAGCTGTGAAACTGGAGAACAGGTGTAAAGGATTAAAAAGTGACCAAAAATGAGCTAGGCTAGAGAAACACAGGTAACAGGGGAGGGCCTCATGAGCGGGTGTAGCTCTCTGATGGGTTTCTGTAATGATTTGTGTGTCCAAGAGGGTGAAATCGTTTGGTGTCTCCAAGGAACCCGGACTGGACGTGGCAATGTCTGCACATCTTTGTGCCAGCTCTCGGGTTGTGATTCCTGGACTCATGACCTTTCAAAGCACTGTCCACATCACCAGTGAACTGCATGCCACTCATATTCTGGGAGAGTTTGCCATTGAATTACTTGGGAGCAAGAGCTGGGTGGGCTTAGTCCTGTGTGCTCAGCCGGAGCTGCCTTCGTGAATGGTGGCTGTAGTTGCTCAAACCATTTTATGTCACCTAAAGGTAAAACCAGTACTGAGCGTTGGGAATTCTAGCACAAGCCCTTTTTGCCATCCGTCGGCACTGCACGGGGGCAGGCAGCAGAACACCTCCATGGGTCGTGCCTGGGAGAAGCCGACACCAGAGGCTGAGTGAAGCAGAGCTAACTGAGGCTACAAAAAGCAGGGGGTAACCCTGGTGTGTAAGCGTTGCTGGTTCTGGGACAAACAGGGTGCCGGGCCATTTTTCCCTGGCATTTTTGCCGTTCAGTTTATCTCTGCGTGTTGTCGTTCCTCCACCAGCACAAAGCAAGCTCAGGCTGCTGTGCCGCAGGGAGGAGGCTCGGGCTGCGTGCGAGGCTCAGCGGGAGGAGGCAGCGGCGGTCGGGGCTGGAAGTGCCTTTTCCTGGCCCCCCCCTGCTGTTCTGCAAGGGAAGGCGGCTGCTCCAGGTGTGTGTTTCTCATTTGGGGAGAAAGTTAGGAGATGAGGTTCCTGAGCTTCCTAATTCTTCAGCAAATGAGGGTGACAGAGATGAGGGGTGTGTATCGTGTGCTGCTCGGAGCCTCAACACTGCACGGATATGGAGAGAGGGCAGTCGGGGCACGATTTGGGTTTGTACAGCTTCCCAAACTCTGAAAATATTTGACTTTTTTCTTTTTTCTGTGTACACTGTGTAATATTGCTATGCAGAAATCCCTGGCTGTGGGTCCTGAACTGCCCCCCCCCCAAACCAGCCAGAAGGACTTGGGAGAAGTTCCTTCCCTCCAGTCCCCCCTCTCCTCCATCTTCCTCACTCTGTGCTCGCAACGCTGAGCAGAGCAGATGGCACAATAAACTATAATAAACCGCATAATAAGTGAACAGCACCAAACACAGCCAGCATGTTAAAATAATAGGCAGGAGACAATGAGTCCCTTCTATTGCTTTCTTTAATAATCCCTCCTAGGCTTTCTGATTTCTCTTCATTTTGCATCAAGCAGGTTGCAGGAGAAGTCTCTTTCTACACGCTTGCTTTCTCAGCCCTTCAGGGGATTTATTTAATCTGTGTGGTAGCGTCTTGCTGAGCTGCTTGGAGCAGCTCCTCCGCTGGCTGCTTTTTAGCCTTTTTTCAGACCATTTTCCTGTCTCACAGTGACCCCGCAGTGTACTGGCACTTGAGTCCAAGGGGTTGGGGCGAGCCGCAAACCTCCTGGTCTGCGAAAAACGCCAGTGGCAGAAGGGAGAGACGGAAGGGAGGCCAGTGAACGGAAAATCACTGACATCTGGCTTAAAGTGCAAGAATTGCACACGGTGCTGGGAAGCACACGGAGCACGCAGCAGATCCCGTGCTGATCTGGTCCTGTTGCCGCGAGGCACAGGACCACGAGCACAGCCCCGCGCCCAGCACCAAAACGAAGCCGTTACACCATGCCCTTCTGCACGGCATGCAGTCACACCCCTGGGGCATGCGGCAGCACAGAAGGGAGGGAAGAGATTTAAAATCAGTGTTTAAACAGCCCGTGCGGGGCTAAATGAGCAGCCACAGAGGAGGCCTGGAGCTCGTCCCCCCATTACACAGCAGGGCAGAGGAGCAGAGGGGCAGTGCCGCGGGCTGCGCACCACGGACGGGCTGGGGGCACGGGGGTGGCACAACGGCTGCTCCCCTGACGTTTGCTTCTTCTTTCCAGGGTTCTGTCTCTCTGCAATGTGTTTTTTCATTGAAATCTACTTTTTTTTTTTTTTTTTTTGGTGTAGAAATCCAGTCATACCCTTGGAAAATTACACTCGGTGAAAATGGCAGGTTTTGATCAAAAAAGGCGTAGGCTGGTTTCTTTCACCACCTCTATTAGCAGCCCGCTACCTGCGCTCCGGCTCATGCTCTTAAAAAAGGAAATATCAAAGTGTTTGTCTTATCAGGACGGGACTGGGGTTGTTTTGTGCTGGGGATGCCGAGACATAACCCTAACCTTGACTTTGCTGCTTTCTGAGTGCTCACTGGTGCCTCCTTCCCGACTGCAATAAGACAGCCCTTGGTTTCAAAGGCTGTGCTGCGGGGTCTAGGAGTAAAATCACCCGTCGTACCGGAAAGGAAAGCTGTAGGTCTGCACGCCCACCCTCAGGGCTGTCCCCTGCCTTGTGCCAGCAGCATGGCCCCCACCATGGCCCCCGTCGGCCCCGCTCACCTGCTTGAGGATCTGAGCTGCCATCAGGTGGCTGCAGTCGAAGATGATGCGGAACTCCCGGCCCCGCTTCATCTCCTTCAGCAGCGGCCGCGCGTCGTCCGTGTCCAGCGGCAGCTGGCGGATTTTCAGGCGGATGTTGTACCTTGACGGGGCCATGATCAGCTCCTGCAGCCGAATCAGGCCTTCGGGCATGGCACAAAGACAAGGGCACAGTGTTAGGGGCCACCAGAGCATGAGGTTTTCTTCTGGTTATTGTACGGAAGGCATCGAGACTTTCCTCTCTCCCCCAGATGGCCATTGCTATAGAGTTAGCAAGGTAAAGGTGTGTGTCAGTCATTAAAAAACACACACAGAGACTTCCAGAATGGTTATTCTGGGGCAGATTGGCTTTTCCTGGTATTTTCCTGCTGCCTCTGCACCCAGCAGATGCAGAGCTGGGGTCCTTGCACTGGGTAGGAAGAGGAGAGCGGCAGATCCATCCTAACCTCTGCCATCTATGTCATCACGATGGTTTTTTGTTTAGCAATATGCCCTTGAGAAAGGACAGGCTGTGATAATCATCTACACAACAAATTAAAATCCACATTATTTACCATACACAACAGGAAAAGGGAAAAAAAAAAAAAAAAAAGAAAAAGCACTTAGATTTATGAATAGCATAGTTCATAACGGTCACTTAATCACAACTTGTAACTGTCTTGCTGCCCTCAGAATTCATTTCTATTTTATGCAGAAGGTACAAAGCCAGGCTGGATGCAGCTGCACAGGAATTATTGGTATCTAATGTTGCAAGAAGAAATTCAGCAGATGCCTATTGCAGGGAGGAAAATAGAAGCATGTCCCTGTGCATAGTAGAAGAAATGCATTAGAATATGCCATGAAGGGAACATACTGTGACCCACATTTGCAAAACAGGAATGTCAAACTGTGTTCTCATCAGCCCTCCCCTAAAGAAACCATTTGGTTTAGTGGAATTAGGTTGGACAGGCTACCCAATGTGTCTTTTGTTTCTGTTTTTTTTCCCCCTTTCTTTTTATCTGCAGTGCTGTGCAGCACTTTGCTTTGTTTAAGCATCAACAGCATTCTTCGTGTGAAAAACTTTGGTAGCTGTGTTTTATAGAATTAGCCAGAAAACAAAAAAACTTTCCAGAACTGCTTTTGCTTTTAGCTGGGAAACTGCATCCCCAGTGGCAGGCACAGAGCGGGGTCTTTGCTGGTGCGGAGGGGCATGGCGGTGCCCCATACAATAGGGTGGGGGCAGCGTGCCCCCAGACACTTAATCCTCCCCTTGACCCTTTGCTGGCAGAGCTGGTGCTGAGGGTTTACCCATTTCCCAAGTGGGCTGTGAATAAAATGCTTCAGAAAGGATCCCAGGGATTACTGCACGTGATGTCATTTTGCCCTTTAAAGGGTTTCTTAGAAAAGCTCCTAAATGGGACCCACAACAACAAAAAAATCTGGATTCTTCCTTTCAAAGCACCTCCTTTGCCTACCTGTGCTGTCATCGTACACCACGGTGGCTGACCTCCATTTCAGGTACTGCACCAGGTCCAGGATGGCATGGCTGAGGGAAGAATAGTCGGGGTACAGGTTGACGTAGAAAGTGTCCTTGTTATCCAGCGGGTGGTGCTTCCACCGCAGCTGTATGTGGGGGACCTCCAGGGCATTGCAGATGGACTGGACGGCGTTGGTGCAGGAGCCTTGGGACGGGCCGAATATTGCTACGACCCCGAGGGCGAGCTGGTCGCAGGCTGGAGGAGGAGGGAAGAGGCGGTCAGAGAAACACAAGGCAGCTTTGGGGGTGGGGGGGGCACTGGACGGACAGACAGACAAGCTCCTGGGCATGGGACGGACAGACAAGCTCCTGGGCACTAACAGCAGTGCAGGTGCTGGGTGATTACAGCAGTGAAGAGAGGCAGGAAGAGGGAGGAGGAAGGAGGGCAGGCGAGGCTCTGGACCCGTGGCTGGAGGTGTTCCACATCAGGAATGCTGCTCAGCCTGCTAGAGCTGGCTGAGCCTCCAGAAACATGAACAAGGTACATCTCCGTCCTCCTGCCCCTGTTCAGAAGGCTGCCTGCCCATTCTTCCTTCCTCGGCCTCTTCCTGCAGCTCCCCAGGAGCTCCCGATTTATCACTGAGCTCCCAAACCTTTGGTGTCCCCCTCCCTCCCATGCTCCCAGCCAGCAGAGGCTGGGCCAGGGCCACCGGCACCGGCACTGCCGCGCTCCTCGGCAGCGTGGTGCTGAGCCACGATCGGGGCCACTCATCCACACTGCGGGGATGAAAGGTCCTCGGGGGACTGACACCGCCTGTCCTGAGCCGTGTTTAGGCAAGTATTGCCGTTGATCTTAGCTGCCTGTGCTCCAGGGAGTGATTAGAGATCAGCGCCAGCAGGGCAGGGGCTGCCCAGGGAGCACAGCCAGCAGGGCCGTGCCTGGTGCGAACACGGAGCTGATCAGCATCGCCCTGCCAAATGCATTTTCCCATCACTTTTAATAGAATTTGCTTTTTGCAGAATAATGCTTTCCGTGGCTCCATTGAAGCTATCACTGAGAAATTAAAGCAGAACAACTGCAGTTAGGGCTGGAGGCATTTTTAGGGGAAAAAAACGTGCAAATTTTTCACAGGAGCGGACTATTTCTCCATTCCCTCTGCAGCCTCGCCCCGAACTGGGAGCTACCACGGAGCTTTCCCACAGCACCTTTGGGTGCTGCCAGAGCAGAAGCAGGCTCGCCGGGCCCCCAGGTCGTGCCGGTGCTGTGTGGTCCTGCTCCTGCCCTCCCCTCCGGTACCTCACCCAGGGCACTTCAGATGTGCCGCTGCTGTTAGGAAGGGACGGTGTGTTAGGAGGAGAACAGACCTCCTGCACCGGGGGTGTGCAAATTGCCAGGGATACAATAAAATAAGCACAGGCATGGCCTGCAGACCTTCGCTTAGGATGAGAAGCAAACGCTGAAAGGAGCTGTGTGACGTTTGCAGAGGAAAAAGGAGAGAATGGTCGTTCCCTTGTACTAACATGCCTCGGGAAGGTCACCTCTGGGCAAACTTCTAACTGGGAGCACTGAGCGGAGCAGGACGGTGCTGGGTTCGAGCCAAGCCACATGGGTTTGGGCTGAACAAATACCACAAAGCTGTGAGGCGTGTGGCGTGTTCTTACCTTTCTTGGTTGCTTCAAAGCTGTCGTGGAAGTGTATCCGCTGAATGTCGTAGGTGAGCGTTGTGTTAGGCAGCAAGGTTCTGTTTCTGTTGATAATATTGGCGGAAAATCGAAAGGCTTGCTCCTCGGCACTCATAACCTGGGTGTTGGGGCCATCTGCGTACTCAAAGATTCCTCCTGGAAGACAAGAGAGAGGCAGGAGTGAGCCGGGGGAAGCTGGATTCAAACCCTTGTGTCGCAAGGACAACAAAACCCCTGGCTGGACCCGTGACATTTGCAAGCGGAACGAGGACGTGTCCCCATCTGAATAAGGACATGAAAGCATTCGGGGTTTTGTTACGTGCTGGTTCATGGCAGTGTTCAGACTGCCAGCTTTGCTGTGGAGGCGCTGCGGGGCCGTGCTCAGGGCCCCCTCGTGCAGAGCTACCCCAGTCCCTGCTGGCTGCTCTGGGGCCCTTTTTAGCGCCCTTCTCATCTTCTGCCCTTCCTGCTGCTGGCTTATCCAGGTTCGTAACGCAGACCAGCAGAGACTTCTGAATTTGCCAACCCTACAGCTTCTCTGCTCAGTAATGCACGTCCTGAATGCATGCTTCCCAGTGTTCGAGAGCTGTTAATGCCATTGCACCTCCCCAAGGGCAACAAGCTCATGTCGGAGGATTGCTGCACTTCTCGGCTCCGTGTCTCTAAGTCTTGTCCTCAATTCCCCACTGACAGCCAGTCTAATTGAAGTGACTCAGTGCAGGCGTAAATTATGTAATTGGACGTCCTTGTCTCTGCGTCGGCACAGTCCCGTGCCCCTTCCAGAACCACAGATAGACACATAAACCTTGCTCTGTCTTACTAAAAAGTAAACCAAAATAATTAATGGATGAGCGAGATAAGCAAGTGCAATTGGTAACAGATGGTCTCTGGGTTCATTAGCAGAAAGAAAATCTTCCTCCTCGATTTAAGGTAGTCCTAAAATGTTTTGTTATAGACAACAGATGTCTAGTCAGCCCTCCTAGTTTTCAGGCAACTGCAGGAATCCTCCTCCAGGAGCCAGAAGGCATGAGCCATACTTCTTGTGGCAATTCGGCGTTAGCCAACGCTGCCACTGTGACGAGAGGCAAGCTGATGTTTCTGTCAGCAGCCAAACTCGGTACCCCCTACAGGAACCCACCCGAAGCCGGGGCTGAAGGAGCCTCAGCACCAACGGCTGGGCATTTTGCACAGTGAGGACACGAGGGAAGCTGTAGGAAGCGCCCGCTGTGATCATGGCAGGTTGCTTCCCTCCTCTTCTCTGCACACTTTGTGCGTCTGTGTCCCCAGCTGTAAAGCGTGGTGTTTAATTTCCATTGATAAACATGCAGAAACGTTTGAGTTGTTCACTGCATGTCTCTGATGGGAAGAAATGTTTTTGATCTCAGTACTAACATGGGCAATAGGGAAAGAGTAGAGAAAAAGAGGCTGGGTGCTTGTTCTGGAGCCCCCTTTCAATCCCACGCGATCTTCAACAAATCCCTTATGACCTCATTTTTAATCTAGAATGCCTAGCAATATAGACAGGAGCCTGGAAAAATTGTCCAGGTGCCTCATTCTCACTGTATCATGTTGAAACATTTGGTTATTGACTGGCACACGGAAAATGATTCATCCACGTCAGTGTTTGTATATGCTGGTAGCTCATCGAAATTTCATAAGGTAGGGAAGGTTCGTGCTCAATATTACACCAGAAACAATAAACACAAATAAAGTGAGCATGAGATTCATCCTTCCTGTACAATGCTTTACTGTCCAGAACATTTTAGCAAAGCATTTTTTGCTTTCCAGCATCATCCTGAAGTGATAACAGGGTTGTGTTGTGCTGATTCCCAAGCAGCTGGCGTTGGGCAGCCTCCTAGCCCCGAGCTCGCAGGGCTGCTTTGCAGCACGCCTTATGATGATGGATACAGAAGGGCTGGGTATGGGGGTTACTGGTGCTTGAGCCCAAATAAATTCACCTTCCAGACATCCAATTGGTTGTAATAGGCATCTCGACAGAGAAGGATTTTCTGTGCAGCCACCCAATAGCTTGAATTTAGTACCAGGCAGCGAGAGAGCAGACAGGCACGAGCAATATATTTCTGGCTACACTGCTGGGTGCTGAAAATAGCGGGACAATGTGAAATCTCTGGCATTTGCTAAGGTGTTAAAAGCAGCCACCGCATGCAACAGACTGCTCTTTTTCTCGGAGGCGCGGCGGGAAGGGGAGCATCTGATGGCAGATATCGCGCTGCAGCCGCCGCGCCGCGAGCAGCCTCCCTTCCTCGCTGGCTCCTGCCTCTCTCCTTCAGATCTGCTCATTGCAATCATTATTTAAAGAGCCTAATAACTGGCTTGAAACAGCTGATTAATGCATAATCTTCATCATGATTACATAGCATAACTGGCATTAATTTGAAAAGCCAGCTAATTATGAAAATAATTGTTGCAGCTCTTCCATTTTAGCAAGATGGGGAATATCAGCTCGTGCTGTAGAGAGGATGAGGGACGTGGCATCGGTTTGTGCCCCACAACCGACCACAGTTAAAATGAAGATAGGCAATTTGCTGTAAAGGTGTCGGGGCAGACACACCTCCTTTGCCCTTCGGTTAGCAACACAGTGAAATCATCACCAGTTCTGAAAATTGTACGTTCACCCTCAAAATGGACACTGCGACTATTTAAAGGAAATATTTCCCCCAGTTGTATTTACACACAAGGATTCTCCTTGCCAGTGGTGAAAGCAGAGGGAGCTCAGGCTCCCGCCAGCTCGCAGGAAAGCCAAGCCTTTTCTCTCTCTGTCCTTGCTTTGGATTCGTTTTTTAAAAGTCCATGAAAAGGCCTTTACACTTCCAGGCAGAAACACGTTTTTCCCTTGAAACAAAAGACATCAGATACCTGCTGTTTTTTTTCAGCAAACAACATTAGGCAATTCTCGCTGAATTCACCACTTCTAATCACAAAAATCCATCGTCAGTAAACGTGGTGAGATGCTGCTGGGAGGGAAGCAGTTGCACAGTCGAGGAGCATGAATGCTCCCCAAGAAATAAGGAGCGCCTTCACCCGCTGCTGCCATCAGCTGTGGCAGGCAGGTAGCCCTCGGCACAGCGCCCTGTGCCCTCCGGCCCAGCCACCCCTCCCTTGTGCTGCTGTCTCCTTGTCCCTCCCCAGCACTGCTGGTGCCAGCTCCGGGCTGGGAAGGGGCAGAGGAGCTGGGCCAAGCAGGGGCAGGGGACGTGGCTGCGGTGGAGAGCTCCCAGGCAGGGGCACGGATGCGCCCTGGCGCCCCGGAGCGACTGCATCTGCTTTGAGGTAGAACCACATCTGTTGTGGTGCAGGCGTGGTGCAGACTGTTATGCTCCAACACTCTGAAATGTGCCTTCGGATGCGATGTAGCACTCGGTGTGGCAGCAGGGGAAAGTCTGGGGGGCTGCAAGACGCCTGCAGCCCTCCCTGTGCTCCCCAGGGAGCACCATCGCCTGTGGGGCTGCGCCAGGAACTTCCCCGGGGCTTTACTCTGGTGAGATACAGAAAGTCAATGGGCTATAAAAAGTCAACAACAAAACAGTTCCCACTTTTATATACCTATAAACAAGTTTCATCAGAGATAGTAAAACTGAAGGGCCTCTGCTGTTGCTGTCTCTCTCGAAACCATTCCTGCCTCCGCCCTGCTTTGGAAGTTATTTCCGACGCCTGGGAGATGAATTGCCTCTGCTCACTTGGGCTGGTGCTAATGACCTTTCCTTGGTATTGCCTCTTTGTCTATTCACATCACAGCTCCCTCGTCCTCCTTACCTCGCCTCCCCAGCTCCGCGGGCAGATAAGAGATGGCAGCGCCGAGGGCTGACACGCTGACAGCTCCCAGCACTGCCCTGCTACGTCCTCCCGATGCTCATCAGAGCACTGCCTGCCTGCTTAGTGCAGGCAGGGACCGTGCTGTTCCCTTCCCCAGTCAGGGAAGCCCACAGATCCCATCCTGCAACACCACAGGTTGTTGGACACGCACTGAGGTTTAACAGCTTAGGGTTGAGCTTGTTTGCATGCATGTTTCTTCCTGAAAACCTTTTTATGCCATGTTTGTGCAGCAGTTAGTACAACAGGAACCAGATCTGGGAATCGGCCTTCTAGAAGAAGCTTCAGTCCAGATTAGATATCTTCCCAGGCAGAGTACTACCAAATGCTATCAGTCGTTATTGCTTTTACATTTCTGGTGCTGGAGTCATCCGTCCTCCTCTTTGTGGCACTGGAAAGCCAGCAGAGCCACGCACTTCAAAGTATCCCCCCGGCACCCCAAAGCCCAGCTGGTGGGACAGGCGTGTAGCCGTGAGGCAGGACATGTGCCGGCGAGCTTCATGTCATCAGAGAGTGCTTTGGGTTGGGAGGGACCTTCAGGATCATCCGATTCCACCCCCCGCCACGGGCCTGGACACCTCCCACGAGGGCAGGTTGCCCAGAGCCTTTCATCCCTCCTGGGGACGGCAGACAAGGGTACAAGTCCCCCACTTCAACAGACGGCTGCCGCAGGCTTCAGCGCCCACTGCTCTAATGGGGGGGAAAAAAAGGCAAAAGGAGGCGTTTGAAGTTTTCTTCATTGAAGATCTGAAGGCTGGGACTGTACAGCAACCTGAAGGCTGTGCGTTTCATGTCCTCCGCTGCGCTGCGACGCATCCGCTGCTCCCACAGCAAGGAAAGGCTGCGCTGCTGCAGGTCGGCAGGTGGACGGCACGTCGTCGACCCTGCTGGGAGAACTGGGAGTACTGGGAAGCCAAGGACCTGGGACAGTCGTTAGCAAGCCTGGGGGAAAACAAAGGCTCCAGCGTTATCGGATGGGGAACCATACTGGTTTTCCTCCCCATCTGTGGTGAGTGTCATCTGTTCTGCATTCCTCCAACTGGGATCCCAAAGCATTGCAGCTCTGGTGTTTTGAAAAATAGATAGGGGAAGGCATGGGGAGGACAAGCTGAGGCCATCCTCGCAGTGGAAACCTATGCGTGTTCTCCATTGTTACTTCTGGCTTCTTGGGTTTTAGACGTCAGTTGCCAGGCATGTTGAAGAAGTGTTTGTCTTTTACCTTTAAAGTAGGCTAATTGCTCTCCAGAGAATGTCAATCCGCAAATGAGAAAACACGCTAATTAGAATCAACTTCACATCTTATTATTTTGTATGATTTCATTCAATTTGATTCGATTTGATTTGATTTGATGACCACTGACAGTGGTGCTGACGTGGGGACTTTGCAAAATTCAGACTGTGGATCCGAAGCAAAAGCCCAAGACGGCCCCTTGGACGCCGAGCCGAGGGGCAGCCGCCGGGAATGGAGGCTTCCAGGGGCTGAGCAGCACCAGGCAAACCCCTCTGCCCAGGGTAAAACCCGAGTCCCACCAAAATTGCCCCCGATGGCGATCAGAACAGGCCCAAGTGTTCTGCATCCAGCAAAGATCTGCTGTCCCCCTCCCGTCTTTGTCTGGACGAGCTTTGAGACTGCCCCGGAGGGAGCCTCGGTCAGCCGCCTGGAAATCCTTTTTTGTGATTTCCCTTACCCGTAGCTGCAACCGCACAGGCTGAGTGCAGCTGGTTATTTTTAGCTCCATGGAAAGCCAAGTCAAGAAAGTCAAAGTATTTTAGTATTTTGGGTTTTCACTTTGTCCCCTCTCCTCTTTAACAAAACAAGCAGCTTCCTTCTCAGAAAGAAAATTCCTCCAGCCCTCGGTGTGTGGTGTGATCTCTTATATTTTACTCCTTATAAAATCACGGAGTTATTTAGCTTTGAAGAACAACTATTTCTGATAACACTTTTCTCTCCCCCGCTGACAGTGTTGTTAACACATTTAGACAGCTTTCTGACAGTCTCTTTCCATGTGACATCCTGGAAGAAATACTTGTTTTGAAATAGCTCGTAGTGAGGATGCAGCCAGCCTCAGCTCCTCCAGAGACTCGAGAGCTCCTGCCTCCTCTTACCGAGCTCTCGTGCCCAGAGAGCTCTATTTTCTGTGTCTTCTCTCCAAGGCCACAAAATGCCTTTCTTCTCGAGCAGCAGGGCCCTGGCAATTTGTCCTCTCTGATGTGCTTGGTTTGGGGACAGCGTTAGCACATGGGACCTGTACTTGTGCCTCCTCCTGCAGGATGAGCAGGGCGAGAGATCCCACTGGGCTGCTCCACGTCTCCTCCAGGGCCGCTGGTGGTGCTGATACGGGGAAATGAGACCACACTGGTGGGAAGTAAAGGAAAGATCTCGGAAGCACGAGGCTGGGTACTGGGAATCGAGCAGGAGCTCCGCACAGCCGCCCGTTCAGCATGTGGCGGTCTCACGCACAACAGCACCGATGCAGTGAAAACAGCAGAATCCAGAAGGTAATAAATAGCACACAGAAATAAAACCAACGCACAAAAACAACAACACAAAAGAAGAAGAAGAAAAAAAGCAACAACTGATTTATTCCCTCAAAATGATTCTCCTTCCACTTTTCCCCAAGGAGCTGCTGCTACAAAATGCTCCAGAACCAAAGCGCAGCCGAAGCTGGAGCTGCTCCCTTGCTCAGCCAGGGGCTGATGCCAGCTGCTGTGCTCCAGACAGGAACCAAATCAGCCTCCAAGCTGACGAACGAGGAGGGCAGTGCCAGGGAGGCACCAGGAGCTCCCAGTCTCCAGCACCCGCTCACTCGGGGACCTTCCCCATGCCCGGCGTGGAGCCTCTGCCCCCAGCCCACGGCGTGCTCCTGCGGTCAGAGCATGCAGGGCGAAGGCAGAAGCGGTCCAGCTTCGGCTACACGCAGTGAGCAGCCCTCGAGGCTTATTGAAACAAACCTTCTGGCAAAGGAACTGAAAATAATTCCTTAGGTCCATCAATCAGTTTCTGATTCTGACAGAGAGGCAGGATCTGAATTCCCGTCCCCTTAAACTGCTCCTGATCATGCATCAGCCTTGTCACTTCAGCGTGGCGCCGCTTAATGTGATGCAACACAGCCAAGTATCCAAAGCAATTTCAGGCCTCATAAACACGCGCGTGCCAGGGCGCCCCTCCGCAGCAGCCTGCCCGCTGCGGCTCGCGGCCCCTGCCCATGGAGGCTGCTCCCTCGGGGCTGCCGATGGAAAGCTGGGGCCTAGACCCTGGGACAAGCACTGACCTCACAGCTGCTGTGTCCGGGCTGCCTGCGTGCATCACACTTCTCTTTTATAAAGAGAACAGAGGTGAGAGTTGAGGTTTGTGACCGCAGCCCCGAGGCTGCTGCCCGTGCAGCGGGGCTTTCCCGGGGAGCCCCCGCTGGCTGGCAGGCGGGGAGTCGCGCCCCGGCACCGCGGACGCAGCCACGCATTGCGGCAGGATGCCAAGCCAGGTATCTGCTGAGTAATGCCAAGGAAATGAATTCAAGCAGAAAATGAAATACGCAGAATTTGTGTCCCGTAAGGAGGGGTTGTCCTGCCTGCCAGCGCAGAAAGCCCATGGCAGTAGTTTGATCCATTCCAAAGTCTGTGATCCCAAGGGACGGCGCCTCCCTCTTTTTCCGTTTTGATATAAAACATGCAAAACCTGATTTCGTTTGCACTGTATTAGGTGCTTCATGGCACAAGGGGTGGCGTTCTTCTCCTATGTATAAGCTGTTAATGGACGAGCAGTCAAGTGGCACAGAAATACATTATTAATGTTTCTGGTTAAATTAACTGATTACAAGCACTGTAGCTAAAATGTATGTATCAGCACTTTACTCACACTAAATGAGAAATTAATGGAATATGGCGCCTTGTTTTGTAATGGAAAGCAGACAGGGATGCTCTGAAGAGCCGTGCCCTCACAGAGGACCTGCACATTCGGTGCACGGGATGCATCTGACTCGGTGCCTCCTTGGGGTGTGCAGGGATTTGTGTCCTCGCCACCCCGGGGGCTGTCACAGTGGTGACAGAGGGGTGGCGATGGGCTCCTGTCTGCACACGTGTGCTGGTGGCAGCTTCTGGAAGTGAACTTCTCCTAGTTCGCAGCTCACACGACCTAATTGGCATCGCGTGCTCTGCGAGCGAGCCACTGCTGCTGCATGTTCTACATCTCGGGCGGCGCGTTTACCGCAGCAGCAGTGTGTAACCCCGACCAAGCGAGCGGATCAAAGCGCTAATCTGAGATCAAAGGCCTTCAGCAGTGCTACAGCAGAAATAAATTAAGTTAGCAGCAGATTTCTTAATGATATTTACATTTCTAATTTGCATAATACATGATTAAAATGAAACGGACATTTTTATTTTTTTTTAAGCAGGCTCAGTTAATTAATTAAAACAAAAACGCGTCCCCATAATCTCCGAGGAGTAGATTCCTACCAAGATCCAGCAATGGCAATGCCAAGAAACTTTCAGTCCCACTGCGTGCACCGTGGCACCACGGCACCGGGTGCGTGGCTCTGGTCGCTGGGTGCCAGCCCCAGAAATCCCCATGGGGAAGAGCTCTTGGAAGGCACCCGGTGACGGCCACCACCGGTGTCCTTCACGGTAGCACAGAAAGGCTCCCCCATGGTCAGCAGTTAGGCTTTAAGCTGCCTTCTCTCTCAGAACAATCGATCTTGCAAGTTTGGGGCTACCCACGTGCAAATTGCTATCAGACGCCTCACCACGCGCTCGCCTTGGTTCATTAGCAGTTCAGATTCTTGTTTCGCACGGGTTGCCACCAGCGTGGAATTAAATCCCAGTGTTTGTGCCTGCCTCTGGCTCATGATAGCCCCCGCTCCCGAGGGAGAAGAGCTGGGTTTGGTCGTGCTCGCAGGTGCAGGTTGAGTCCGATCCCCAAATGTGCCCACAGGAGGGCTCCCCGGGGCCGTCACCCCCTGCGTTGTCACCGCCCTGATGGGCACAAGCAGCGAGATGAGACTCCCCCTCCCCAAAACCTCACCGTGGCTGTGTGAGCTCGGCAGAGCTGTCCTGGAAATGGCGGGTGGCGGAATAAATCAGGCACGCTCAGGTGTCATTTTTACAGCCGTGCTTTGGGCTATGAGCACATTTTAAACTGTAATGTATGGGAGGAAAAAAAAAAGTTTGAAAGCTTAAAATTATTAAGGCTGTACGATGCCGGGTTTAGGCAACACAGCTGTAAGTACATTTTTCTATTGTGTTTTATTGCCCTGCGGTGTAATCTGGTGTTATATGCGATGTCCATCTGGCGCACAGTTCAAGCGAAATATGAAGCAGAGAAACAAGGCCACAGCTGAAATAAATCCAGGTTCGTGTCTGTGATTGACTGGGCTTGTAGCAAAAAGTGCAGGATGATGAAATGCTCGGGATTTGTCTTCATCCTGCGCCGCGGAGCTCAGTGCGGGACTGTCCCTGTGCTGGCACACCCGGGCCTCTGCTGAGCTTCTCACCTTTGCTGGTGCAAAGTGGCTCTGCGTGCTTAATTTGTGAAAACTTCTAAACCAAATACAGAGCATTGAAAACCAGAAACACTCCATTTTGGCAGAAAGCTGCCTTCTCCACTGAACAGGAGCGGGCAGTTCTGTGGCCAGCGGCACTACAGGAGCGCAGGTGCTCACCGATGACCCACCCCTGTCACCAGCAGCCGTGCCCAATCTGAACCTTGTCCCAAAATTAAGGAGCCAGAACTCATTCCTAAGCACGCGACCTGCTGTCGGGATGAACCCCGCGGAGGCAGAGCGGTGACGCTGACCGCTGGTGCTCCTCCGAGTGCTCAGCCTGGAGTGGCGCCGGTTGGCGGGCCGGGGGATTCAGGGTCCCCGTTCTCCCTCCCCGCCTGCCATTTACTTGCTCCTGTTTTACCTGGAAATAGAACTATGCAACAGAAGGTGTCCTGCAATGGCATGAAGTCTGAAATAAAAATTCAACCCGATTAAAATAAGAATTGCCGCATGTTAATTACATTCTTCTTAAATATTCATTGCTACGCCCCAGCTAATAAATGTTAATACCCACCTGGCATGTAGCATATAATATTAGACTTAAGAAATCCAAATTAAATCCTACACTTCATTTACAATGTAACCAAATACCGGCAGTCAACTGATTGTTTCTCATTCTTGTGTTGATGCCTCCAAAAATCAGCACTTTAAGGAAGATGATGCATTGAATAGCAAATGCAGTTCTGCAAATATTATGACATATTGTTTGTCATCTGCCCTAAATATTTAACAGTTCGGGTTTGCAAGATTTTTCTGCCACATGCTGAGACTTTGCTCCTGATAGATGCTGAATTTGATTGACAAAATGGATTCCATTCAGGAGCTGAAAATCCCAAGCCCTTGTCAGGGTCTTTTCTGTTAGCATCTTGTCTTTTTTCTCCCCCAGCTCTTCTTAAAAGAAAGCAGAGAAAGAGGGGGGAAAAAGCACAGAGTTCTCTGGCAAAATTGTTTCTGCTTAATCCCATCTACTCCCTACAGAAAAACCTTTATGTAGGAAAAGATCAAAGGTCTGTAATAGATTTCAACAGGTTTCCAAGAGCTGTGTGCTGCAGGAGTGAACACAAGGCACTGAGTGATTAAACTGCCCTGTGCTGCTGGTGCTCGGGGGCAGGCGAGAGATGTAACTGGGAGATTTAGATCCCTACTTCAGCCTTTTTATCTTCCATTTTAATGGAGTTAAACAGAGAGAAAAAGAAGGGAGGCTTTGCCAGAGTCTGGCACTTGTCCTGTGTGCTCGGAGGATGGGGCAGCCCAACGAGCCCATTTTCCACGGGACGTGTCTCCAGGAGGGTACTGGGGGCACTGGGCACCGGGGGATTTCATAGAAATTCCTTCGCAGTCTGCCTTCAGCAGCACCTTTCACAGCAGGCAAGATCTGCCCAGGGTAGGCATTTTATAAACTCGCCATGTTTGAAAAATGTTATGAATGGCTATTTTCCCTTCCTTTATATCTTATTTCTTAATTTCTTAATTCCAAATATCCAGGGTAATAATGGCTGAAAGATTTGCTGACTTCAAAGCAGCACTTTATTCCAGGGAATGAAGGAGAAAAGGGAATGACAAAAGGGTCTGCTCTGCAAAATATTTCCAATATTTCCCTATCTTCTGTACCTCAGTTTACCAACAGCCACACACCGAGCGGGGAGCACAAGGGGTTGCACTGAAAACTGCCCAACAGGATGACTGCAAAAAGACTTTGGTATCCCCTAAATGATCAAAAGCAGCTATTAGAGATCCTTTCCATCTCCTACAAGCCCGGGGCTCGGTGATCAGGCAGAGCCGTGAGGCACCCCAGGACTCTGTACATCCCCTGGTCCTGCCGGTGGAGAGGGGGCAGCAGCGGCCACTGCTTCTGTACGAGCCTGGGAGCCTCCTCTGCAGCGATCCAAGTGTCGCATTGACAGAGCCGAACGCATTTAAGTATGAATTGAGCCAAATATGTGCTAATGAAGCTGAATATTCATTATTATGACTAAACAAAATAAGCGAATCTCAAATTAAAGTGGGTAAATTATTAGTTTGGTAGCTCAGAAAAGGGGAAGTTTCAAGAACGTTCCAATTATAGAGGAGATGGGGTAGGAAAACTTTGTTAATGGATTCAAGTCCAATTAAAAAGGGATGTTAGGCATTGTCTGGTGCTTCACACCTTGTCAGAAATGACATCGGACGTCTCTGCCCCACTCGTGTGCTCAGCAACAACCCAACCACGCACCTGTCCATACCAAAGCTTCGCTATTTTGTGATAATCCTGTGATTTATCACCACGATCACTGCTTATTTAACGCTGAGGACCCCGCATTATGAATTACCAAGGATTATGCGTTCAGTGGCCGACACGGATTCACGCGGAGCTGATTAACGAGATGCAACACGCGGTCATAACCAACCCAGTTGGCAGCACGGGGGCAAACTGCACCTGGGAGGGTGGGGGGTCTGTGGGGGGGTCAGTGCGTTGAGTTAAGGCTGCCCCTGTAACTTGTTAGCTGGATTTCTGCCTCCCTCAGGGCAGCTGGGGCCTCTCAGAGCAGTGGGAGAGCACTGGGAGGGGAAGGCAGGCCAGCAGGCACCAGGTAAAGCTTTAAACTTTTAATGTATTTAGACAAGAATTGCTTTTTGTTGCCCGGAGCCTGCAGGTAGACACGCAGGAATTACTGTTCCTCAGCACAGGATCTCTGGGGATCTCTGTGCCTGCTGTCCTGTCTCTGTGCCAGTGGGGCAAGAAATAACCCCAGCCCTGCTGGCTTTTTCCTGCAACTTCCTTCATTTCAGGTGAATCGATGCTATCTCCTGTGTAAAGGTTGTTTGGCATAAAGGAGCTATGACCAGAGGAGCAGGAATTTGATGGAAAAAGGGAGTGCTGGGGGCTGAGCAAAGTCAGGAAGAATGGATGCTTGGGGGAGATGCAAAGGGAGCTGAGAACGCGAATGAGCTGGGTTTGACTTAAATTAAAAATCAAGGAAGAAATTTCTGACAGACAGGAAAGCTGGGGAGTGAAGGCTTCCCCTTTCCCACCCTATTTATAATCAGTGAACATGAGCTAGCATTCCTCCTCCTCCTCCCCATGGTGTGTCTGCAGTAAACAGATTGTCTGGAAACCCCCTGAAGTTGGGCAAAACAATCCTCCTCCTCCTCCTCCTCCTCCTCTTCCCCCGCGTGGGCCAGGCACCCTCGGGGGGTTGCTGCTGCCATGCCTGGGCTCGGGGCTTAGCCCTGGGACAACGTCCCCAGCTGAGCCTCTAATTTACAGATCACTGGTGCAGAATGCAAGTAATCCCTTTGGTTTCAAAGAGCTAGGCAAGAAAACACAAGATGAATAAAGAGAGCGGTCCATCGGAAAGCAGATTTGGAGAGGACGCTGCAGAGGTCTATCTGTTATCATGCAGAGCATCTGGTTTATCCCCAGCTCTCTTCTTGATGCGTGTGATGTATGTAAAGGCTGCTCGGAGGAGTCGCTTCCAGCATCTTCTAGTGGGACTCGCCTGGGTGGCTGTGCCCAAACCTGGTGATCCAAAGTGTCGGCATCTCTCGTGTTCTTCTGTGCGTGCTCTCTGAAAGTGGTGGTGGAGCTCGGCTGGGTGAGTGTTGGGTGTGCACCGAGACCTGTGGCAGGGTCAGAAGCAATGCACTAACTTGGGTATTTACTTTGGCAGAGCTGTGATGGGCAGGCAAGGAACAAGACCCCCTGGGGCAGCCTCTCCCACTTGTGCAGATAGGCAGCATCTGGGGCTTCTGGAGGAATCATTTCAGAAGCACCAGGCGCCTGACAACTATTAGGTAAATCACCTTTTCCATTGCCTCTCTCTAAATTGACCATGAGAGGATTAACGTAAGAGGCAAGCTGGCCGTGCCGAGCACTGTCACAGCCGGGGGCTGGCTGTGAGCCCTGGGGAGCTGCCTCCTCCTCCTCAGCAGCCTGGGCTCCCTCGGAGACCCAGCTCCAACCCATCCTCGTTGTCCCACTGTGCTTCTGAGCCGCCTGGCACAAGCAGCTCGTCCTTCTTCCCTGCGCTCCCGGTTGTCCTGGTGCTGCTCCACGCGTCCGTCCGCCTCTTGACACCTTGCTCCAGTTTCAGTCATTGCAGCCTCTCAGCCTTTTTGGGGGACGGGGCCTCAGATGAGTGTTTGGGGCAAAGGGTTGCCTGTTTTAGCAGGTAACCTGTCACTTCGCAGCAAAAGAAACCCTCGCTTTTACGTCTTAAAAGAAAGGAAACTCCCCTGTTAAATGCTCTCCTGGTATGCTGTAGAGTAAGTGGAACAACCAGCCTCCACAGCGCGCTGTAATAACTCGTGATGCCGTGCCACCCAGGAAAGCACTTGGAAGCTCACAGGGAGGAAAAAATTGTCGGTTTGCTCTGCAGGAGCCCTGGGTTTTATGTTGCTTGTGAACTCCTGCAAGGAGCTGTAGGACACTGAAAGCAACCCTCAGCCGCAGAAAGGACAGATATCCCCGGGGTGGAAACCTGCTCCAGTTATCCGTATTACCAAGTTTATAGCTCCCTCCGTGCTCCTTTCCTGCGACCTGGCAGCAATGACTGAAAATCCAGGGCAGCATCCATGTGCCCAGCGGGCAGGGTGAGTCTCTCAGGGGCGTAAGCTCCTGCCGCACTGGATCTGAGGCACCTTCATTAGCAGGTTGTGGCAGTGCAGCGGGGAATTAATGTCCCAAAAGCTTTCCCCAGCATTACGGGCATGGGCAGTGATGTGCAGACTCTCTGCTATTATTGCTTTTCCCAGCTGAAATACCGATGGGAGCTGGGAATAAAATGGGAGCCGTGGTAGCACGTACAGCTGGGGGTGTTGCAAGGGGCTTCCCCGGGCCGGGGGGAGCACTCGGAGCTTCACTGCTCCCCCAGGGGAGCTGCACTGCGCTGTGCTGTGCTGTGCTGGGGGGCTCGGCTCTGCCTGGCCCCAGCTCACAAGCACTTTTATTTTTAGACAGCAGCTTTTGCCAGTGGCCTGCTGCTCCGCGGGTGTTTCTTACCCTTGAGGAGCACAGAGCCACGTGTGGAAGGAGAAGCTGTGCTCCGTGTTAACCCCCCCGCTCCGGGCAGGCATTAAAGGCACTGAGCAAAGGGTAGGAAGGGAGCCCATCCACCCGACCGGCAGCACTGCGCTCTTGTTCAGTGCTGCCAGGGCTTTGATACCGAGCTGCTTTGCAGCTTTTCTCGTCCCAGCCGTGTTTTCAGATGCCTGTGCATCCTTTCAGGTGTGTGCTTTGTAATGACAGCCGCTTTGTAAGCGCGTGCAGGTAACTAGATGTTACCTGTAACTAGATGGCAACATGGCAGTCCGGAAAGCGGCTGTTCGTGCAGCTGAAAGCTTTAGCAAATGCATCAAAACTTCGGGAATCGAATTCAAAGTGAAGTATCAAACTCACAGATCTAGGGAAATGCACGGGGTAGGAGAAATCAGATTTTCTTGCACACAGGAAACCTGCATGAAGGCTTGCGGCTTAATGCTGTGCAAGTCCATCTCCACCAAGCCCCGGTGAGCCTTGCCTGGCCTGCCCTGAGCCTGGCGGAACAGCTCCTTGCCCCCATCCCCTGTCCTGCTGTGCCTGGAGGCCTGGTGCAGCCTCCAGGAGAGCTCCAGCCCCTTCCCCCTGCCAGGTTTCAACACAGAAAGTATCTTGGAAATCCTCTGCTGCAACCCCCCTGCCATAGCCACGGCAGTGCCCTTCCGTGCTCGCTGCAGAACTTCACATTGCCGTAGTCCTTCTCCGTGCTGTAATAATTAAGTGCTTGCTTCCCCCAAACCCACAAGTTAATTTGGGAGCATCCAAGCTCATGTGTTCATTTTTTGGGGATTTAGGAGGCACTTCTGAAGCATTCATGTTGAACTAACAGATTTTTATTAGTGCTTTCAAACGGAAATGAAAATGATGTGTTATCTTGGAGACAGCAGGTTTGATGAAACCCCAAATCCCCCGGTTCAACCTCTGCTCCTTCTGGTTCGTGTAGCCGAGCCTTAATGCAGTAATGGTATTGCAGTACCCTCGGAGAGGAGTATGGAAACCCTAACTGGATTAGCATGCTGAACTGTTTATTCCGGCTGAGTTTTCTGAGCTCACAAGGGCTTGTCTGAACTCCATCCATGTGCTGCTAAAACAACTGGATAGGTTTGAAACATAGGTTTGGGCTTTCTCTCGTCCCTCACCTAAGCGAGCATACAAATATTTATTTCTTCCTATGGAGTAATTCAAATGAAAGTCCTGGGAGCAGCCAGGTTAATCTCTTCAGCAATTAGGGCTGGGCACTAGAATCCATTGGAAGGGTGAACGCACCGGGCTGGGCAGCAGCGTTTCCTTTATCCTGCAGAAGGGGACGGCTCACCAGCACCCGGTGCTGAGGACCACCTTGCCGGGCAGCTGGCTGCAGTGGGTACTGGCATCGTGCAGCCGTGCCCGGTGTCCCCAGGCCGTGCTGCTGCTGGAGCAGGGCTTTTGGGGCGTGCTGCCCCCCGTGCCATGGCACAGGTCCCTGGGGGCTGACGGCTGGGGGGATCGCTCCTGCACGCATTCTCCCTCCTGTAAGCAGGTAGACACTGACGATCGCCGCCGAGAGCAGCTTCCTGCTGCCGTAACCCTCCCCTAATCAAGGGGCTGAAGAGCGTTTTGCTAATTTCCAGGTTCACACCGTGCAAGTTTCTCATAAAGGGCAATTCTAGGCGATTTGCCTGATTTCGAAACAAACAAGGTACGGCGGCAGCTCCCTGCTGCACTCCACGCATCCACTGGGGCCGGGGCAGCTCGGTGGTGCACACCATGCAGCCACTGGGTGCTGGGAGTTTTGGGGACAGAGTTTTGGGTGCTCAGGACACGACAGCTCTACTGGCTCCCCCGTGGGGGCGCAAGGACACGTCCCGCTGGCTGCGGGCGAGGAGTGTGCCGGAACGCGGGCAGTCGTGCGGGTGCTGGGGCGCTGCTTTTTCCACCCATGCAGATTTTACTCTTGGTTCTATTTTTAGCTTTGCCTTCTGGAACTCACACAAGCACGTATTTTTGATCTATTTCAAGTATAACTTGCTAGCAAATCTGAAACGTGTTCCAAGTTTACAAGAATGTGAAAAACTTGGTGTGTTTTTTCTTTTTTTTTTTTTTTTCTCCTGCAGGGTTCTTCAAATAATCTTTGCTTGTTAAGTACTGAAACAAAGATCTGTAAAGCCCTATTTCTGCAGGAGGAGTGTAAGCTAAAGGTCACAGGGAGAACATACGATGGCTGTGTCTGGAGCTAAAGGGATAAACACAAATGCCTCTCTTAACTTCTTTCATCCTCTCGATGCTCACTTACCACTCATGGAAATAATGCAACCACAGGATGGGGGAGAAAAACCATTTTTCTCATCTGTGCTGAAGAGTTGCACACACTGAATCTCACTGTGAATTGTTCTGTTAAAAAGTATCAGATACTAATAACCAAGGCTTCTCCTGGTTTAATAATGAGGAGCCTTCCCCATGTCAAAAGCAGTGGTAGAGACAATGGGGCCAATTAACTCGTGGAGTCTTCCTGTGACCTTTGGAGTCTGCCCTGAGATACTTTGTATAAATAGACTGAAATAATATTGAGGGATGATGCTTTTTTCTTCAGTTCAGTAGCAAAAAAAGGGCTTTTCCTTAAACAAACACAGCAAATGTGTGCAGAAAGGTCAGCAAACTGAGAGAGGCTGGTGTTAAACCCAGCCTGTTCCAAAGCTGAGCACGGCTGTGATGGGTGGTGGTAATCGTAGGCTGTCCCGAGTTGGAGGGGACCCACAAGGATCATCGAGGCCAGCTCCTGGCTCCACGTGGGACTGCCTAAAACTTAAACACTACATCTGAGAGTGTTGTCCAAACTCTTCTTGACACCTCTGACTTGTGCCAGCCTGCGTGCTCCTCGGTACTCCAGCCCCGGTCCCGGAGGCTCTGTCCTCCCAGGCGGAGGAGGAATTCCCCCAGGGAGGTCTGGGGGAAGAGAAGCCCATTTGTGGTCCCCATAAGCACCCTCGGGACTGGCACGGCGCTGTTCCCCACTGCTTTCACTGCCAGCGTCCTGCCCGTGTCCTGGCTGCAGCTCTGCTGCCCGCACCAAGTAATGGCGAGGCGTTTTAGGGCAGTGCACCGAGGACTTGGTTTAATTACTGCATTACGGGGTATTTGTGCCTCAATTAGCTGTGACTCTGTTTTTCTCCCACTGCACAAACTTAGAACGCCCCATAATGATGCAGGCTTCTAACGGTTCCTCTAGTATTTTGCTGTGGCTTTATCTACTGATTAATGACCAGGAGCTGGACTGAAGGTCACTGTTATGTTCTCCATGGGTGTATAAAAATAAACACGCAAGATGTCCTTTCAGTATTTCTGTGCAAGCTTTGTGCAGAGGGCCCAGGGCCAGAGCATAAACACGGCCATAAAATCATCCTAACATCGCGCAGCTCGATGGCAATACACTGCCTAATTGTGGAAGTCTCAAAGACATCCTCAAGAAGCTGTAAAGTGGGAATGGAGGCCAGTGGATGGGTCCACGATGAATCCTAAGGAGACTGGCTAAAAGGCAGGGGCATTAAGGAGCAGCACAGAGTAAGGGCTTGAGGAAATGCAACTATAAAAAGATTGGGAAAAGGGGTTGTGTGTATAACTAGGAAGCAGCTAAAACAACACACCAAAAGGGAGACATAAAACTTGAAAATTGGGTAATAAATCTCTGCCCTCATCAAAGAAGAGACAGTTCTATTGGAAAATAAAAATAACATTCTGAACCACAACAAAGCGGAATTTATAGCCCAATTAAAAATGCACAACTGGGAAAGAGACAACCTCAAATACTTCTGTTCCTACTTTAGGAAGAACGCAGCGAGCACGCGGCATCTCTGGCGAGGGGAAAGACCACTGGAAAGTGCAAGGAAATAATGGCGTGCGTGTCCGATTGATTAAAGACTTCTCTCTGCCTCTGAGACAGCCTGCAAAGTCGCAAGCTGCTCCTGAGCTGCTGATGCCCCTGGACTTGGATGATTCATTTGCTTTCCACCAGTTACGTGCCTGGCTCTGCTCCAGCGCGAGGCTGGGATGGGATGAGGAGCGGAGCGTGGAGAGGAGCTGCCTTCACCTGCCCTGCGCCCTTCCATGGGCTCCACAGGGACTCCACCTCCGGGGCGGTGGTGCTGTGTGGTGCTGGGCTATGTGGGAGCGGCGTGGATGTCATTAAACCTGACACAGACACAGACACAGACACAGATTTCTAGGTTGGAAGAGACCTCAAGATCATCGAGTCCAACCTCCGACCTAACACTAAGTACTCCACTAAACCATATCGCTAAGCTCTACATCTAAACGTCTTCTAAAGACCTCCAGGGATGGTGACTCCACCACCTCCCTGGGCAGCCCGTTCCAATGCTTAATAACCCTTTCGGTAAAGAAGTACTTCCTAACATCCAGCCTAAAACTCCCCTGTCGCAACTTTCGCCCATTCCCCCTCGTCCTGTCACCAGGCACGTGGGAGAACAGACCAACACCCACCTCTCTACAGCCTCCTTTAAGGTAACTGTAGAGAGCGATAAGGTCGCCCCTGAGCCTTCTCTTCTCCAGGCTGAACAAGCCCAGCTCCCTCAGCCGCTCCTCGTAAGACTTGTTCTCCAGACCCCTCACCAGCTTGGTCGCCCTTCTCTGGACTCGCTCGAGCACGTCCATGTCCTTCCTGTAGCGAGGGGCCCAAAACTGAAAACCTGGTGCTTCTGCACCTCCGGCTGGGGACGGGACAGGGTGGGGGCTTGTGCTTTTAGGGCCACCAGCAGGGGAAGCCAGGGAGTGAGTCAGGAGCCTGTCCCCAGCCCCGTGGCTTGCCCTGCTGGGGGAGCTGCTATGTCACAGCGTTAGTGTGGCTGAGAAACCTAAGGGAACAACCCCCAGCGCGATGGCAACAGCTTGTCTGGTTATAGAGGCCACAAAGCATCATAAAACAGAAATGCAGAGCTGAGAATGAGTCTCCCAAGAAGAACGTGGAAGGAGACCCGCAGCGGTGGGCTGCCCACAGAGATGCCTTCCCCTCGCGGGGGCTCGGAGACGGGTGTCAGCCCTGGGGAGGAGAGTGAGCACCCCCAGTAGTGCTTCGGGGGGAGAGAGAGAAAATCCGCGTGTCCGTGGGGAAAAGGGAGCCCCGTTATTATCACAAAGGCTCTTGAAAACTCAGGGCAGCTTTTGCGTGAGCAACAAAAGCCGCGCTAGCCACACGAACCATCTGGAGCTCCCTGTGGGGATTCAATAAACTTCCTCAAATTGCTTCAGACGTTTTCCACTCTCTCCACTCATTTTATGTGCAGAGTTCAGCAAGGCACAGTTTCCTACTCAAACACCACTTGTCACTTATATTTGGGTCGTTTTTCTTCTCTCTGCCAATACCTCTCTCCTCTGGCTCGTGAGCCTTCGGCACCCTCCTGGCAGCAGGCGGGGGTCACGCCGCACACCAGGGGTCTCGCAGGGCCCTTGGACTGTCACTGCCAAATCTGTGCAGCAGGGATGCAATTCAGCCGCCTGCCCCCTTCCTTCACCTCTAACAGAATTGCACTTTTTTTTTTTCATTATGCTCTCCAGCAGCTCCCGCCCGCGCCGTGCTGCCGGGGCTCGCGCCGTGCTGCAGTGCAGGCAGCGGTGCCAGCAGCAGCAGCTGGTGGCCACGTTCCTGTCTGCCTGCTGCTTATCAGGAGTCGAGCCGCAGACGCGCTCGCGCTCCAGCAGTGAATTATGATATAAAAATAAGCAGAGGCCTGATTATTGGCTTTGTCTGCTTTTTGCAAACAGATGCTCCATTGTTTATTGAGCCTGTTCTCTAAATCCGCTGCCATGTACGTGGTGCGTGGTGGTTCAGATCTGCAGACACTCTCTGGTATCTTCGTTTTCAAAGCTGCCTGACAGACGCATCTTGCGTGCTGTCTGTTAGCACGACCTTCTCCCACAGGACGGTATATTTAGCAGCGACCCAAGGCCAGAAGAGCGTTGTTTACTGACCCTATCAGAAGGCAGGTCCCACTCCAACCCCGATCCAAGGAAAGCCGATGCGTGCATCACAGCCCTCCCTCGCTGGCGCTCAGTGATTCATCTCGAGGAAGGAGAAACTTCATCGTGCTGAAGCTGAGCCCTGGCTCCCCAAGCCTGGTAGTTTTCTTCTAGGCAACATGAAAGGGTGCTGAAGTACTGGTCAGCAGCCTCTGATTGCCCCATGGCACAAGGTACTGAGAGCTGAACTCTTCAGAAGTTGCCCAGTGCACGTTCTCTGCTCTGTTGGTGCCTGGTGCCTGTACAGACCTCATTTGTTCAGGTACCAGTTTTCTGTGAATGTGTGAGCTCACGCGATGATAAAATTAGCTTGCATGAAACGTTCCTGTCTGTGAAATGCCATCCTTAACCCTGGTTACTGGGCACACGTTGGACAGAAAACAGTCCCTGCCCATTCAGTGCCAAATGTGGCACTGGCAGATCTCACCCCCACATACCCATGTTACAGGAGCGTGCCCTGAATAAGGGGATTTGGGGAAGCTCTGCCACACTCACTAGTTTCAGCTCCAGGGATACATGAGAGCAATTTTTCTTCTTGCCATGCTCCTTGTCATTTCAGGTTTTATGTCTGAAGAAACTTATAGGAAAACACTGCCCAGATTACTGTGTTTGCCTCCTGTCAGAGCAGAATTACGCGATAGCTTCTACTTTATTTCTGCATGAAACCCTGTCTGACTTAGTCAAGTACTTCTTGCATTTGTCAGGCTAAATATGAAGGAAATGGAAAGTGCTTGGAAGAGAAAGGCTCAGCCTTGCATCAGTCAAACACCGCTGACTTCAGCACGCGTGGCTGCTTCAGGCGGGCAGGCAGGGGCCGTGCAGGAAGACGTCTCCCCTCCCAGCTCAGAGCTTATCCCAAAATCTTGTGCAAGGGCTGCGGGCTCGAGCCCCTCTGGATGGACGAAGCACACTCAAGAGGCACTGACCTGCACCAGACACTCTGCGATGATGGTGCCCAAGCCAGGTTTGTTCTGCTCCTAAAGTAATAATACAGCACATTTTCTAAGCATCTCGGTGACAGACATCTCTTCCCTGAGCTCTTCAAAGGAACGGTTCCTTTTTTCGTACCTTACTGAGATCGCTTACGCTACAGCACAACAACACTCCATAGCTTTCAACAGCATTTTCAATTAACACCAAAATCTAATGAGAATACGTGATCACTGGTGTTCTACTGCCAAGCACTTACAGGAGATGCAAACTTCAAATGCAATGTCTTCAGAAACCCAGCTAAAAGAAGCCTTTTATGCATATCGGTCTGGTACATGCGTCGTCACTTGTATATTTAGCTGGGGGATGATACTTGGCTAATTTGGGCAGTAAGGGAAAACACTTCGCCCCGTAAGGACGCGGTCTGGTCCCAACAAGCCACAGCAAAGGGAAGAGCAGCAAGTGGCAGGATATAAATATACGTGGGAATAACTCGTGTTTGGACGAAGACCCGGAACAGAAGCAGTTTTCCATCTGGAACCTGATAAGCACAAGGGACTAATACCCTCCAGTCCCTGGGATCTGTGGTTTTCAGTGTAGGGCTTTGCTCACGCATCCCACGTGCCCAGCCTGAGCCCAGCCTGAGCCCAGCTCCCCACGGGGCAAATCCTGACTCCGGGCTGCGTGGCGAAGCTGACCCCTCCTGCCAGCCCAGCCCTCCCTTCTCTGCTAGGTCACGAATACCTGCTGCTCCCTTTTTCTGCCTTACTGCATTTTGATGATTGCATTTATTATTCATTATTTTAAACTGCGCTTCAGACACCCAGCGGGGCAAATTGTTAGACAAGGTCATGCCCTGGAATGCTTTGAATCTATTTTGCGAGCGTAGTGCGGTAAGCAAGGGAGAAGGGCAGGGCAGGTAATGTCTGGCTGAACAAAAGGTTGCACAGATAAATTCGGAGGTGCTTTGGAAGCCTTGCTTGTGTCTCAGTTCGTGCCAGGCATCAGTGGCCTGCACTCCCAGGTGTCACTGTGTCACAGTGTACCTCTCTGTACGGATGGCAGCGGCGCTGCCTGCGGTCTCCTCTCCAGAGCGCCCCATGCAGCCTTCTGCAGAGCCTTGGTGGGCTGCTGGTGGGCTGCTGGATTATTCCTGCATCCGTGCCGTGACCATTGTGTGTCACGAGGCTTCGTAGCACTCATGCCCTTTGCTTCTCGCAGGTGGTCTGAAAGAGCTTGTCATGCACAAGGCAAGGTGACGTGCAGCAGGGGCTTCTCTCCGTCCTGTGCTGGCAGCTCGCCGCAGGAGTCTTTCCGCTGGGCTCTGCTGCAGGGTCAGGGTGGGGCTGGGGTTGACTGGGGTTGAGGTCAGGGTGACTGCAGGGTTTGGGAGCTGAGGCCTGTTCCCACTGGACACCTGCACGAGGATGGGGCTGGAGCCACGATGGGGAGAGCATGGAGCAGGGAGAGGGCTCGTGGGGCTCTGGAGACAGGGCTGCAGCAGGGATAGGGCTGGGGCAGCGCTTACTGAACGTGTCACTGAGGCTGGTGTGGGCAGCTGCTCGAACTCTCTTGGTTTCACCTGTGTCACTCATCTCTTCTTCTAAAATAGCAAGCAAATACAGGAGGAGCAAAGGTTTTCCTTACAAAGCAGGTGTCTGAGGCCTCCCAGCTCCTTTGTTAGGTCTGCCTGCTATTGCATTGTGCAGGAGCCCTCCCGGCCGTGTCTCCACAGCAGGGCTGGGACCTCCTGGAGCCCTCCCTGCCCCACGTCCGGGAAGCAGCCGAGCTACGCGTGTACCACCCTGACCGTGTGCTCCTGCAGCCTCAGTGCGGTTATCCGCAAAGCGATCGGGCGTGTAATTTGTTCTATAGGTGTGCGACAAAAAGGACAGACCGTGAGGGTCAAGTGGCAACGAAAGAGCTCTCTGTACATCTTGCCTAATGGAATGCTTTATGGGGCGAGGACTCCTTTCAATTAATCTGTGTTGATAGACACAGAGCCTCCGTGCAGAAATGCCTTTCTGTTCTCTATAGTGCAAAACCTGCCCCAGGATCTTGATGCAACACTGTGGTTATGGTGGCTAAAACGTTCAGACGTAGCAGTGGAAATGTTGATGATAAATGTTTTTGTTCTTTTTTTATTTGCTTTCACTTCTTTCCCTGAAAAATGACAATCTTGAGTCTCCTCTGGAAAACATTTACAGCAGCAGTAGTACGTTTTATTTGGGGAAAATGCTGGTAGCGGGTGCCAGGGGACCCGGCGATGCCTTTACCTGATGCTGGTTCAAAGAGAGGAAGGAGCAGTTAAGTGTCGCTGCAGTCAGCCAACACTGAGCCCACCTCATGGGTTTAAATCGGGTCTAGGAAGGAGCTTTACCTTCTTTCAGGTATGTCTGGGGGATTATAAATTCATGTGGGTTTGGTGTATCCCAGTAATCACATGGAAAGTACCCCAGTAATCCCATGGAAAGTAACCCATCTGCCAGCCTTCTGAAATGATGCTGCCCTTTTTGTTTGGTCCCAGGGCTACCGGGTTGTACCTCGATTTCAAGTGATGCTTGGGTCTGCACTAATCGCCGAGCTCAGCCGGTGATTTCTTGGTGCCTGGGGGCGGTGGGCTTGGAGGGGGGTGTTTGGCTCCACCACATTGCCTCAAATCCCCCGAGTCTGGAGCCATGCGTTGCTTCTGGTAGCCACGAAAACAGTACAAATTCATTAGGGACCAGACTGGGAAATGCTGCATTAGATCCTTGCCCTGGGAACGCGAGTGAAGGAGAGGAGCCACTGTTACTAAGTGTCCCCGTAGCACAGACTACCTGGGAGTGAATTCACCCGGCTGATTCAATTGGAAATAACGCTTTCACAAACAGGATGCATCTGTTCTCACCTGCCTTAATGAAATTATTTAGCGCCCTACCATTATACTGTTTCAAGAAATAAGCTTCACTGGCTGATAAAAATGACAGAAAAAATGGAGCCAGGCAGAGGAAGTGTGTATGGAGCAACAACAGCAACCTGAGCAGCTGTGCCCTGCTCGTACATTTTATCTAAACAACTTTTTATAGCAGAAACACCAACTGCTTCAAAAATGTGCTGACTTCTGCTTTATTCACAGTTAGCTAGGGATGGCACATTGTTTCGAGCTCTTCGTTCAAGAGCACGTAGGATGTGTTACGTGCCCGTGATGGGGAGGGCGAGGGGACAAAAAGAATGACTACACCAAATAACGTGAAGAGGTGGAAACAGCCCTCGAGTCCCTTTTCTTCCAAAATCAAATTTCTGATTCTGATGCCCCAAAGCATGGGGATGTTTCAGTTTTCAGATATCCGCTGTAAAAAACAGAAACCTTCATCCCTTGCTCTGAAAATTGTGTGCAGCCTCCACTCGTGTAACCCTCCAGGGTGGCGTCTTCTCTAGGGAGGCTTCAGTTAGTCTTATGGTGACTTTTTGCTAAAATTTGGCAGGAAAGCAAGAATTGCCCTTGGTACCATGCCCCGTGCCATGCAGCCGCTCCAGAGGCACCTTCCCCAGGCACTCTGCCCCTTGGGCATCCTCCCAGCGGGCTGCTCCTGTTGCTTTATGGCAGTCCTTTCTCAGGGGCCGCGCACCCAGCTCTGCCCCGCGCAGGCTGACGTTACAACCCCACACAGAATAAGAGAGGGGCTGAACTGCACAAATCCCAAATCTCATCAAGAACGACATTAGGTTTGACAACCATTTTTTGTAAAGACGTGTTGAGAGGCGTTAAGTCAGTGCTGCTTGGAAATTCTTATGCTGCACACCTTACCCCACTTTCCTCCTGTTGACAGTCCCAGCCCCCCAAACCTCCCCGTTCCTACAGGTTTTGTTCCAAGCAGCCCCCGATCAGCCGGAGCCACCCGCAGCCAGCACCTCGGGGCCCTGGGAGGTTTTCTGGGTTTGCTGACTTCTTTTGGGAAGTCTCTCCATGGAACCCCAGCCTGGGCTCCCCCTTGGTTACTAATGGGAAGGAATGCATTTCATCATCCCTCAGTGCTAATAAACATCACTCTTCCTTTTGTGTAAAGAGTAGAAAATAATTATTAGTCATTTGTGTATTACTTTTGCAGTTAGCAATTACACCAAATTCGTCTGACAATGCCCTCCTGATTTATAAGTGTTTCATAGGATTTCACCTATTCTTTACCTTGCTAACCATGAATATTTTACCAGGATGTCTTTACTTTTCTTATAAATTTTCTGCTTCGCCTAACTCGTAATTTACCTTTATTGTTACCAATTTCATATTTTCCCATTTCTTTATGCTTCTCATGTCTTTCCCTTTCTCCTGTTTTTTAATTTTATTACTGGCTTCAGTTCAGCAATAAACCAAGATGGGCTCCCAGCCAAAGCTATCTTCTTCTCTGATTTGCCAAAGAAAATGTATTTCCAGACTCTAGTAAATTTTCTGGAACTCCCGCATTTCTTGCACAGTTCTCCTTGTAAATTTTCCCAAAGATCTGGGGGAAGCGACGTGTTGCTTGCAGAGCACCACCTACGTTTGCTGCTTGTTGCAGGGTCCCCTCCCATTGTGAGGTTTTTCCCTTTCCCAGGTAGGAGCTGAGCCCAGGCAGCCTGTACACACGCTCGCAGGTGCTCCGCGTTCTGCGTTTGTCTGGGGTTAGGTTGGCTCCGTGCTTCTCCCCAGTTGTCACAGAGGGGGGAGGTGGCAAAACTGCTGTCACATCTCTGCTTACGGTAACAAGGATGCTGTGCAGAGCCCTGGCTGGCAACCTCAGTGCTCACACCTCAGCATATGTCTCCCTGCCAGTTAGCATAAGCTGTTTTTTGCTAATGGGAATGAGCAGTGCTGTCGTCTGCAGTGCTGACAGCCGCTGCCCCGCTCCCAGCGGCATGCAGCGCCCGGAGGGACCCGGCCCCCTGCCTGAGTGCCCCATGCAGCAGCCCTGCGCTGGCACCTGGGTGTCCCTGGTGCCTGGGTCCTCTCCAGACCAGTCCTGAGATAGCAGAGGGCTGCAAAGCATGCTCTGAGGTCCTCCAAAAGCATCTGGTGGGGGCCAGTTTCTCCTCTTGTGAACCTCCTCCCGGATGCCTGCAGCATTTCCTGCTGTTTGGTGGGAGCTGCAGAAAGCTCTCCAGCAACCACCAATATTCAGAGTACTGGGATTTAAAAGGAGCAGTCCTGAGGGTCCTAATGTATCTGTCTAAGAGAAGGCTCCATTTTCCTGCTCTCTGCAAGCCCACTCCAGCAGTGCTATTCTGAACAACGTACTAGTTCCTAGAATCTCAGGCACAGGCTGAGATTGCAGTGTTTTTAAGACATAATGAAAAAGGTAATTTTCCCAGCCTCCCTGCAATCTCCATCATTGGGGAGGTATTTTGTGCAATTTTCAGTACTAGCTGTAATCTTACTCCCAGAGATGATAGCATGCTGCCAGGGGTTCTTTGAACCCTGCGATGCGCTGGGCCCCCCAGACGAAGGACAGAAGACGTGCGGGCGGCCGTACCGGTGGCACCTCTGCTAGAGCTGCCCGCGTGTAAAGCTCCTGCACCAAGAGCACACTGTGTCAGCTGGGCAGAGGCTGCCCTAACACCGAGGTCTGGGGCTGTGTCCACAAGGTGAGATGCTTAAAAAACCAGAGATTAATGGTGAAACAGTTCACGGGGTGTGCTTACATGCAGGGCATGTGTCCTGTGAAGGGGACACTGCCATTTCCCTGGTGTCACGCCTCTGCCGTGCTGTCCCTGCAGGGGAGCAGGGCACAGCACTGAAATGAGAACGGTCTTCACCGTGATTTTGGCAGGAGCGGTTGCTGCTCAGTGAAAGGGACACCAGGTTCCTACGATGTTCGATGCCTTTGAGAACTAGATGGGACTTGGACAAGCTTCTAGATGGATGGGGAGTTTGTAGCCCTCGCTTTGTCTGTGATGGATCTGCTGAAGCCAAGGAGGAGGGGGGAGCAGAGCAGGCTGTGTGGCGAAGATAAGCGCTGCAGCAGGCGGTGCAGCTCGGGAGGCAGCACGGCCAGGTGGGTGCTGCTTCTCCTCCTGCTTTGAGCCTCCTTGAAGGCAACGGCCGGAGCAGCGCAGTGCATCGGGGCACCGCTGGCTGCAGCTCGTGGCCCCAGCTGTGTGCACAGGACCTGACCCTGCTGAGAGGCTCTCAGCACAGAAATAGACCCGGTTCCATGGGAAATGATGCCTCAGAAACACGAGACAAGAACATAGAAGGGTTGTGAGGAGTGCGTCTGGATGCGAAGCTATATGGAGTATTAATAACAGGACAGTGTTCCCAACAACAGCTCTTTAGTTAGAGAGCTCCCAGCAGTAAAAGCGGTTGAAATGAGCTCCATCTACTGACACAGCAGCACTGGCAGGCAGTCAAGGGCAGTGCTGACTTCAAAGAGGCTGCGTTTCGCCTTCCCAGCTGATTGTGCCGGACAAGCGGGGCGCCGAGGGCTACCATTAGGCAGCGCGGACAGTGCCTGGGATGCACTCGCTGCTGATGGAAGGAAAGTGCAAAGTTGTGTTAGCAGCAAAACGGAGCTGGGCAGCAGCCTCCACGGCACTCATGAAATAAAAAACACGCCTCTTGAGCTATGTGCCAGAAGCCATTAGCCAGAAAGCAAATCATCTGCAGGAAGGGATCGTCCAAGCCGGGGTGGTCTGCAGCAGCTCGTTTGCGGTCGTTCACTTCATCAGGATGTCTCCGTCCCGGCCTCCCTGCCTCCGGGCTTGGTAGTAGGGCTTGGGATAGATGTTTGCAGGCAACAGGACACAAACAAGCTGTAATGCTCAATCTGATGATGTTAGGGATTTCAAGGAAAACAGAAATGAAAATGTCAAACCTGTTAAGCTTTGGAGAGCTTTCACCAGAATGTGGGCAGCAGGGACTCCGGGAGGTTGTTTAAAAATAGGAGCCAGAGGGAAATTGCTCTCACAATGATGACGTTTGGTGTTGATGCCCTGCTGGAGCACTTTTCACTCTGCTTTTTATAGATCACAAAAGGAAAAAAAAAGCACAAAAAGAATCATGTGACGCCTAAATTATGAGCCCACTCAAGAAGCAGGGGCTCAAAACTCAGCTCAGTCGTCTTAAGTTCAGCCTTGATTGCGCCTGTGTCATCGCTCTGAGTGCCTGAACAAAGCAGCAGAAGAGGGTAGGAGAAACACCGTTCAGTTGTCCAAGGCCTAGGGCCTCTTATAATCACTTCTACCTGTGCAAGAGCAGCGCAGGACACTTAACACCTCTGAAAAGCAGTATTTTACAGCTTCTTTGCATCTCTCAAGTGCAGATCTCCACTTCTGCGCGGAGCAGAGCAGTGGGGTGCTGCCCATCCTGCCTGGGGGGCTCCCCGAGCAGCAGCACCGCACGAGCTGGGAGGCTGCTGGAAGTCCAGCTGCCTGATGACATGGGTAGTGAATGCTAGGAGAACTGTAGGAACTTTATGTATTAAGGCTTTTCGGTTGTTTCTGCTCTATGGGGGCACTGGGCACTTGTAAATCAGGAAGGGGTTACTGCTCGGGGTTTTAGCCTACTTGTTCCACTTAAAGGTCATTTCGTGCTGCATGTAACTCAAGCTGGTGCTCAACTAAAAAGTGCACGTGTGATAGTGTAAGTCTTGAGTTTATTGACACGTAACCCTTTGTTTTGTACTGGCATTTGAGGCGGCATTACTGGGTAGCTTTTACTTAGGTTGAGACCAGTGCAGCGGTGGGCACCGCTGCAGCTCCTCAGCGGCTTCGTGCCACAGGCAGAGGACAGAGGACAGGACCCGAAGCATCGGGTGCAGGGCTCCTGTCCCAGCCTCCTCCCAGCACAGGAGCGTCCTCCCTCGCCACCAAAATGCAGCTAATCGCGGGTGCCGACGGGGAGTTTGGCAGGGCTCTGCCTGGCAGCTCTGCCAAGAGCTATTTGGCACCCATGCTCCTGATGGACTGGGGAGCAGACACCAGCGAGACAATATGGCCCGGCGCAGATGGCAAGCAAACAAATGCGGGTGCCCACCCGCCTCTTGCTTAGCTGGTGGAATCCCCCTGGCTTCCTTTTTGCCTAACGTGATGGTCTCTGGAAAGCAACACCACATCAAGTGATGTAGGAAAATGCTACGGCCTGTCCATATCTCCTGACACAGACTGGGGACTGCTCTCATCATTGCCCCCGGTGACCTCTGCCCTGCCCGGTCTGTGCGCTGCGCTGCCTGAAGTTGTGCCAGGCAGGACGGAGCAGGGGACCAAAGTGACACAGAATCACAGCATCACAGAACGGTAGGGACTGGAAGGGACCTTGAAAGATCATCTAGTCCAATCCCCCTGCCGGAGCAGGACACCTCCGCAGTCTCCAGGATATGCCCTGTTCCCTCTGTGCTGAGCCCACAGCCAAAATACTCCGCTTAGGGTAGTCTCAGACAAGGATTCCTGCAGCAGTTTTCCAGGTCTAACTCTGCAGCCACACTATATCTCATCCTCTCTGCAGCCATACTCCCATCACCCTTCCCTCCACCTGCAGCACGAGGCTCCTAACCCTCCCTCCCTCCTCCTCTGCTGCTCTCTGGCTGTGTGTCTGTGGAGCCCCTCTCAGCAGGACCCTTCCTGGCATTCCCAGCACAGTGCCTGCAGGAGCAGTCCCACGAATTTGGGATTGGATCTGCTCAGGGGTCGCACCAGGCACGGGGCTGCCGCAGGTGGCCTCTGCTCTTCCATCACCACTGCTGCCAGGGGCAGCCCTCCCTCGGCTCTGTGCTCCTGGCACGGGCAGGAGCGGAGCGTGGTGTAATCAAGGCAGAGGACAGACGGGGAGACGGAAAATATACTGAGAGATACAAAGGGCAAGGCAGAAATAAAGGAGTCTGATCCAGGCATTCAGGTATAAGATGACAAAAACATAAACAGCATGCTAGTGCCTGTAAATGAATTGCAATTCAGGAGCCAGGCGAGCAGGGCTGACAGGGAGAATGACAGCTCCTCTTATCATCTTTTCAATTACCTGCTGCAAAGCGGACCACACAAAGACAGCAGAAAAGTCACAGGCCCTTATAGAAAGCGGCTGAAAGACCAGCGGCTGGCCCTTCCCTCGGAGAGGTGAGGAATAAAGCCCAGCTTAGCGGGCTGCTGAGCTCTCCGTCCCCTGGCGCTGCTGATTGTTCTGCTGGGGCTCGGAGGGAGCCGGCGCTGCCCTCGCTTTGTGCCGCTCACCCCAGGGGATGCAGGTGCTGCTGTGCACCCAGCACCCAGCATCTCCGTCCTGCGAGCGGGGAAAGGGCTTCCCCGTGGTGCTGCAGTGGCTGCTTGCTGTACGATCCATACTCATGGACGTACCTGCAAAGATCGCTTCCCTGCCGGCTGTGCGAGGGCAGGGAGCAGGCGGTAGCTGTCTCGCTCGCCGGGCTGCATCAAGAGGTAGCGTGCGGGGCTGTGAGATGGTCAAAAGGCGTCTCTGCTACACAGGAATCCTCGAGCAGCGGAGCTCCTCGGCCACTCCAGCCACATGGAGAGCAGCAAAGGTGTCACCCTGCGGAGGGCAAAGCTGCAGGAGAGGCAGAGGTGGCTTCCACGGGGCAGAAAAAGGCACCGAGGGAAGCAAGCGCTGCGGTCACATAACAAGTTGTAACGTTCACCTTATAAAAGCCACAAACTCGGTGATTTAAAGAGGGGAAAACTACTATTTGTTTCCAAATTTACAGGCAATAATCCTTGATTTAGATCCCTGTCTGCTTCCTGTATAGACTGCGGTATAATTTAGAGGACAATAAAGTCTGGGACCGTAATACCATCGCCACGATAAATCAGGCTAGCTACCACCTCTCAGAACAGAAATTATTAATCTGTGTTCGAAATGATATGCCTGCATATTGCTTATTTTAGCTGTTTATGCAGCAAGCTGAGATAGCACTTTCCCCCGTTATTATTTTTTACTTTTGCAATGAAATACTGTCTCCTCCTACCAAAGGGGCATTTATTACCCGATATATATGGGGGCGGCCTAGTGTTGCGCACACAAAGCATCTAATATCGGGATATAACTTTACGACGTAGCACCGCACCGTTCTTTTCTAGGGTGTTCTCAATACTGAGTGCCTTCACTCACTGCTGCCTGATGCCAGCCATGCAGTGACAAGCTTGCTGTGTCCTCAGCAAGGGGACGGTGCCATCCCTGCACGGCTCCCCACGTGGGGACCCCAAGGCTCTGCAGGAGGCTCCTGGTGTAGATGGAGACGTGGTTTCTGCCAGTTTCTGCTTGCTCAGCTGTTCCTTCCCTCCCCGGCCCGCTGCACCACGCTGCCCAGGCTCAGCTTGTTCCAGCCGTGACACTTGAGGCTGTTTCTCCTCCCCAAAAGCTCATCTCCTAATCAAGAGCACTCGTGGCACTCAATACGCTCAGGAAAAGCAGCATTGTTGAAGGGAGAATGCAACAGACGTTTCCAAACCGCGTTAGCACTCTCCCTTGGCTACTTAGGCTTCCCAAATGAAATCCAAGTCTCACGGTGGTTCCTTGACTATGTAACTGCAGATTTGCTCCCTCCATGCTTTCTCTATTCCTGCATCACTCCGTTCACCACTGCTCACTGAGCCCCGATAAGAACCAGACCCGGACATCGCCACAGCCCCTGGCACAGTCCCTGACCAGTGGCAGTGCCAGCAGGCACTGAACTGCAAGGAGCATCCTCTTAATACCCGCGCTTTGTGTGCCTTTTCCCCCTGTTATTTTGTCTTCTCTCCTGCATGCCAGTACTCTGAAGCCGCTTTGGGGGAAAGCTGATGAAGACAAGCTCGAGCTGATGCTACAGCTGTGTTTCGTTTCCCCAAGTGGACGACACCACAGCCCCGTACCAAGCGCACCGTGACGAGGGAAGGGTCAGCCTGGCTTTGCAGGGCTGCTCGGGCTGGTGCCGGGCTCCTGGCACAGGGAAGGGCACTCGGGAAAATCCGCATGATCTGAGAGTCACCAGCGTCCTGGTGCTGAGCTACGGGGCAGCACTCTTCTTGTCCTGATGACATATCTAACATTTGTCGAGTCTTCAGTGACAGACCAACAATATTTTTGGCACACGGTATTTGCAACACTAAAATTTAACATTTAAAAGTTGAGTTTTCTGGGAATTTGTAAGAAGGCAAGGGAAGAGAGGAAAGTGATAGATATTGAGCATGAAAGGCATGCTAAAGAACCGATCAGGCTTCGTCTCCCTCTCAGTGGGGTCGAGGCAGTGGGGTCCCCCTCTGCAGTGACAAGGGGAAACCATGCCAGAAGAGGAGGGAGAAGCTGCCATTTGTCCCACGAACACACAGCGGGTGCCACGGAGCTGCCGCCGAGCAGCCCCGTTACCATCTCCTGATGACAACTTGGCAGTTGAGGATTTGAGCAACAGAGTGATTCACCCTGAGCAACAAAGGCAAGAATGAGACTTTTCAATTGGCGTCCCTTGGGACAGAAAGTAATTAAGTAATCTGCGGTCCCTGGCTGAAGCCAGGCACAGCTCACGCCCCGCCAGTCCTGAAAAGGTGCTGAGGTGCCTGTGCCTGCAGACGTCTCCCTTCCTTTTCTGTAAAATCCCAATTACCAGCGGGATTTCCTCATCACTCAATTACTCAGGATTTATTTTTTGCATTCTCAAGGGATTGCCATCATTTTCATTTGCTGGAGTGATCTGTTTTCATTGGGAGTAAAACATAAAAGTGTTGAAATGAATTTTAACATTGTCCTCAGGACGACATAAAAACTTGTGGTTTTAATAAAGTACAATTTATTTGTTAAGCAAATAACTTTTTTTTTTAATTTGCAATTTCTCAAATTGTCTGCAACCACTTTCGGTCCAAAGCAAAGGGCTGAAAGTTGCATTTGTACTCCATGAAATATTCAGCACTGAAATTTCCCCAGGAATGTCCCCATCTGCTGCTAGACTTTCCTTTGCTGCTAATTATCAAATACATCTGAGCAGAAATAAATAATAGATCTCTTCTAAAGAAGCAGAAGTAAAAATTGATGAGTGTTTGCTGTTTTGGCGGGGCTTCCCTTTGAAGCTGCCCTACTGCCTCCTGCCCTACAGGCGTTGTGCTCGCCCCCAGCACTCGCAGACGTGCGACTGAGCAGCACCGCCTGCTCCCCCAGCTGCCCTGTGAACGTTTTTCTGCTTCCTTCCTTGGCTTTGGCAGCTCTGTGCTTTTGTGCCCGGACACATGTTGTGTGGCACTGCCAGCCCCTTCCAAACCGAGCTGCAGGGCTGGTCCCGGTGGGTTTGGGGTTTCTCCCAGTGCTGCCGCACCCAGCGCACCCGCTGCAGAGCTGCCCTATCAAACCCAGCCAGGATGCGCTCAGTTACTTCTGCTGTTCCTCCTCCTTGTAAGCTAGCGTCACGCCTCCACGGGAAGGGATACTCAGGATTAACGGCAACGTTAATCCTTAACTAAGTTCACAAAACACCTCGGAATACAGTGCCCTTCCTTGCTCAGCGCTACGCCCTTAAAATACAGCGCGTGGAATGAAGCAGACGTACGTATATCGTGCACCTAATGCAGCAGCTAAAAACGGCACGGAGGTGGTAATGTAGAAAAACAGTGTCTAGGTGCTGGCACAGTTCCCGCTGTCGCTGTCTGAACAGCCCTAAACTCTTCGGAAACCTTTATTTAGCACAGGGAGACTGCTCTGTCCCGCACAGGTCCCGAAGGGCTTTGGCGGAGCCCGACGGGGGCTGGAGCGGGAGAGACAGGACAGAGCACGGCCGGTCTTCTGTGGCAGACTGGGGGGGTTTGTTCCCCTTCTCCCCTCACCACGGTGAAATCAGTAAGTGGGGAAAAAGGGGCATGGGAAAGAATGACGGTGTTATAGCGCGGTTATAGAAAAGGGCTTGAGGAAGAGGGAGCAAGAAACGCGGTATTCCCGTGCCATTCGATCAGTGATGCGCTTCTAGAAGCGGGGCCAGTTTTCAAACATAAATCTGAAATCTGTCAGCCCTGTCCATGGGACCAGCCACCCCCTCTCAGGCACTGATTCTGGGGGCACCGGGGCAGCACCACCATTTGTAGGCTTCGTGCCCACCACTGTGGCTCCCAGGGACACAAATAGGAAGCGGTAATCCAATGTCTTACGGGAGCCATTCCCGTCAGTTCCCCGCTGGAAAGCCGGTGTGTTGCAATAGGACTGACACGTATGGCATTGACCCCATAATTACACTCCATATCGTTCAATTTTATCTCTTCTAACTGAAAGCAAATGCATCCCTAATAGTGCAAATTGCTGTGGAATTGTGTGTTAATGAAACACGTTGTGGCTGTAAAGCAGGAAGGAATTTGTTACTATAAATTGCATTTCAATTTCCTTATTACCAATTAGATGGAGGGAGCCAGCCGGGTCATATTTGTGTACAGCCGCCAGAAGCCAGCTTTCACAGTTAAAATAACAAGAGCAAGAGCTGTTTAATTGTTTACTCTGCCTTTCACAAGGGAGCGGGTCAGTGCTCAGAGCTGGAAAAGCTCTGCCTGGGGGATGGAGATCCTCAAGGGGGGCTGTCTGTCTGTCTGTCTGTCTGTCTGTGGGACCCCTTGCCAGTGGATTCATCTGCCTATAGTCCTGAACATCTCTATTTGTAATAGGGCATCTCTTCTGGCAATTAAATATTCTTACCTTTAGGAAGTATTTTAATCTCTAATGCATATCCCATGTATTTCGTGTCACACAGTGGTTTTAAAAATCTACAGAAAGATGTCTCGTTCCTTAGCAGTGGTAAAGGTAAATACAAATCGGGTTGCACCTTCCCTCTTTATGCCACAGGAACATCTGAAAAGCAAAAGCAAGAGCCACAAATGCCATTGAAGATTAAAGATCTCTGCAAATGAGGTTTGATTCATCCTTCCATCATTCCTGGATGAAATGCATTGAACTCCAGCATTTGCTGTTCATGAGGCTTTCAGATGAAAGCTTGAAACACTTAAAATTTGTACATTTCTGGTAGGAACTGCAGGTCAAATAGTTGTGCGGAAAGAAAGGATCTTTGGTTTGTCACCTGGGCAAAAAGCTCCTTTGATTATTTTCTTTAAACACATTCCTGATGTGAAGATGAGCAGTAACCGCGTTGTAAAATGATTTGGGATCCCATATCGGGCAAAGTCTCTGCGTATGTCTGATCTTCTGCTTGGTCAGTGGAGATAAAAGCTTCGTCTTCTCATTGCAGGAATCTTTCATTCCTCCTCACGTCCATTTTTCCCAATTTATTCCAGGTGCCAATGGAATTAACATACATAATGGCAAGCAAAAACTTGACTTATAATGTTTTCACAAACACTTTCTGCCCAAAAGACAGCTCCGTCCCTTTTGATTCAATTTTGGGTTTCTGTAAGGTAATTGCCAAGTTGTCATTCCGATGGCCTGCTGTGGGCTGAAGGAAAGGAAGAATGAGGCAGAAGCCAGGGAGTGCAAACCATTCACCAGTGTTAGGAGTATCTCGAGGGGACACAGGTGACATCTGTTGATGTCCAAGAACGCAGGAGACCCAGAGAAAACGTGGGAGCCAAGTTATCCCAGGTGGAGATGACATGAGGTTATAGGGGACCGCATTTCCCCTGGGCACCTCAAGCCCTGCGGCTGCTGGGGCTCAGGCGCTCGCTGCGAGCTGCAGGAGGACTCGGAGGTCCCCCACGGGGTGGTTCTTGATGAACGTGCGCAGGGAAAGACCAGGTCCGTGCCCCGAGGGGTGTCAGATGGAAGAGATTAGGACAAGAAAGGGACGGGGAGGAGAGTGGCAGGGACTTCCAGACTTGATGATGTGGGAGAGCAAAGCAGGATCCAGACCTGATCACATCAGAAAGCGTGCCGAGGCAGGACTGCCCCTGCCGCAAGGCAGCAGAAGGCAGTGCAGGGACAGGAGGCAGCCACGGGGCTGCGGTTTGAGAGGAATCTCTCCACGTTCCAGTAGCCAGGTACGGGAACACTGCGAACCCCCATCTTTTATGGGTCACCTGGTGAAGGCACTGTAGGGCAGTGTTCCCTATTACAGCACAAACTGATGCATTATGTCTTTGTTATGCTAATGTCCCAGCGCTGCACAATTTAAATAGCACTTCCAGAAAAATTAAGTGTGTTCATTGACACAGTGAAATGTTTTCACCCTCCACGTAACCTTCACAGTTTCTGTACAAAATCTATCAGTCAGTAAACTATTCATCTGCGAATGCTTACCAATTATTATGCTAATGTATTACAATACATTACAGTGAATTCTTTTTAAATGCCAGGAAATGCAGCTGTCTGGCAACCCACCTCGCCGGTATTATGGAGCTATCAATAAACAGCGCAGCATTTGCAACTGGATTTTGTCTGCTTTGTCAGAACTATGCACAAATTTTCTCGTAGTGTAACATTGTGAAGGAATTCAGGACCTAAAGTGGCGTAATGTATTCTGCAGGCAGGGGACTCGAGTGGCACCCAAATACAAAGCAGGTAGCTGCTGCATGGGGTTGTGCGGGGGGAACTTGTGCATGAATATTAGGGCACGGGGCACAGAAAGAGAGCTGTGTGTCCACAGGAAACAATACATATGGATGCACGCTGTGAAGTGTAAATGCTCAGTAAGTCATATCTCTATTTGGGAACTGAATGATACCAACGAGTAGCTGCAAACAGAGATATGAGGCTGCATATGGAGCACGGCATATTAATAGTTCACACTGAGCTGATGCCTGCCACCGACCACAGGAACCGCTTCCAGACAGCAAAAGGAACTCTTCCTTTTGTTGCCTGATAGAGGAATTATGCAATATTAATATAAATTTGGCTGTGCTCTAAGTCACTGAGGGATTGTAAGATAAAAATCCTAACTTATTATCTAGAATTAATATTTCTTGTTGAAAAGATGAAACTGCTTAGTCTGGGTATTTTAAACGTCATTGCATTTGTAACACGCTATCTGCCCGTGCTGAGAGCTGTGCGCCAGATAGCTACCAGCGTCTGAGCTTGCTTTCCCAGCAGCGTTTTGCATTCCCTTGTCTGAGAAGATGCGCGGGCAGACGTAACAGCAACTCGTGGTGCTCTCAGCACTCTATTATGCAGGCATCCATAAATGCACATAGTCGGTATTTTTAAATATTTTCAGTTGCATAGTACTTTAAGACTTCATTTCTTCCCCAGTAGAAGGACGCGGGATGCAGGAAGGGGGCTGTGCGTGCGTTAGCGGTGCCGAGCGCTCCTTCTCTCCCAGGAGGACTCCTGATGCCTGCAGGATGGGTCTCCTGGGGGCGGTGGAAATCTCCATTTTCTCAGTGGAGCCGCCAGAGCCTGGAGACCCTTGGGGACAAGCAATTGGGGTAGGGATTTGGCCTCGGTGGCACCTGGATGCATTTCATAGCTGGCAAAGGGCAGGGAGAGGGAAGAGCTCTCCCATATAACCCAGCTCTGTCATCACAGAGCTCTCGGCGCCCGCTGTCCCCTCGTTATCACCACTAATGAAGTATTTCTGCAGTAGCCCGTTGCTCTATCAGCCCCCCTGCTTGTATGCTACCCAGCCTTTTCAAATTAAGCTGAGCTCTTCTGCTGTGGCAGATGCTTGGGAGTTTTTGAATTGAAAATGCAAGGAAAAATAAATGCAGCCAGAGGCATCCATCAAAACTTCTCTGGTTCCGATATTTGTCTTTTCTCGGAAGCTAATATCCATGAATTTGGTTATTAGAGTCATAATGCTTTAATTATTTCATTTAATACTGTAATTATCCCTTGTGATTAATCCTGACCAGAACAGAAATGTCTCCGAGTCTGGAAGGCATGTTCCTATAGATGCTGCATTATGAATGTTAATTTGAGTTAACGAGGAAGATAGCTAGAGGAAAAGAAACCAAAGAGCACGAGGACTCGTAGCTGCACAACAAGCACTAGGTCTTCCCCTGCTAACTGGGCCAGGGACTGAGGGTCCTGCTGCTGCTGCTGGGCCATGAAAGCGTGGCCTTCCCCCAGCCCCGTGTCCAAGCACTGCGTTCACAAGCACGTCGTGTTGCAGACAGCCACATAGGCTGCAGATGTTCATTTCCCTGGTCTGGTCTCCCAGGTTTAGCTGGACGTAGTGGGGGGTTTGTGCTTTGGCCAGGGGGTATGCGGATGCATATTTGAGAGCTGCCAGATCCCATTGCATTACCCCGTGTTCCCTTATTTTCAGCTACAAAGTCACATTCAGAGAAGGTAAAAGTATCTCAAATTTTCTGACGTCTCCGTTGGCAGACCCTGGGGAGTCGTAGGACACCACTGGGAATAGAAGAGCAAAAAATTTGTCTTAATGTCTGGTCGTTGGGTCCAAGGAAGACCAATTCACCAAGGAGCCTGGTGAGTGAGCGTTGCGACTGCCAGCTGGTCTGTGCACAGATAGCTATTTACACACCTTTACGCTGCAGTTGTACCGAGCTGAAAACTGCTGTCGGAGTCAATAGCAAAGCCTGCAGCAAAGCCGGGAATTTTTGTTACTTCTCTGTGCATCGTACTGCTGTGCTTGGAGCCATGCGTGCTCCCCTTCTCCCTCTCAGACAAGTGTGTATTGACATGCACACACACACACACGTGTCCTCACAGACCCTGCATGCCAGCCTCCAGGGACTGCCCGTCTGTGCCTTTATGCACCGAGAAAAGAAACGTATGGACAAAAGAAGCTTATGCCGCTGGCAGAGCCCCGCAGGGCCAGACTTCTATGATCTTCAGAGAAGGGCTTTTCCCATAAGACACATCTTTAAGCAGCGCTGTGTTAAAAAGAGCCAAGGGTATCTTCACTTGATGGGCTGAGCCGGCTGCAAACAAACGTCGATTCAGTAGGCAGGGGTGAGGGCGCGGGGAGATTTCCGCCCCCCTGGGCTGTGCGCACGCGAGCCGGGCAGGGGGAGGCAGCTCCGCACATCTCGATCCATCGCCAGGGCCTCTCGCTCCACCTCCGTACGGCCGGAGCAAACGCCTCGTAGATTTTCCTCTTTATATACCCAAACTGGGAGGTAGCAGAAGACAGCCCTTCAAACTGAGGAACGAGCGCCGGCTCCCGGCTGCTCTGCCCATCAATCAAAATAATGCCGGTGCCTCGCTGACATGCAGGGTGAAGCTCTCTCACCTGACAAAGGGTGGAGACTTTGGTCTTGTCTGCACTGAAGGACGCCAAACAAGAGGAGCACACACTCGATGAGTACATTTTGCTGCCTGGAGATGTTTCCAAGGCCTCTACGCTCCCATCACTAAACCAATCTCTTAGAACCCAGGATCGCTGCAGCTTTTGCCTCTGCGTTCATCACCCAAGGCTCTGGCAGCTCCAGTGGGGTGCGGGTCCCATGGGTGATGTGGGGCTCCCTGGCCAGTGCCAGGGGCTGCAGGACAGGAGCATCTCCCGGAGGCTGCAAGACAGGAGCACCACCCGTGGCCCACAGGGGAAGGTGATGCAGAGGAAGACATGAAATACTGGGGTATAAGCAGCCAGCACATCTGCTCTGGGAGAATTTCTGTTTAAACCGTGCTTATTTACCCTGATGCAGCACAAGGAGGGAGTGGCTGGCCGAGAACTGCTTACCGAGTGCTTTGTTTGCAGGGCAGGTTTCCAGTGATACACAAATTACCAAAATTTACCAAACAGTGCAAGAGACCTGTGCACACAAAGTCACTCCTCCTTTAAACAAACCTCTGCTCTTACACCTGGCAGTGCCAGACTTCCAGGGCTTCACAAATGTTGTTCTTGAGACCTTCCTTCACGTGTTCTCAAATATTTGCATCTGAAGTTAGGTACATAACGGGTGGAGCTGGCTGTCTAGTTTTTTGTAGTGAAATGGGAAAGACGGAGCCAGATGTGATATCGACTCCTTTACAACCTGGAAAGTGAGGCTCCGGAGGTTTCCTTGTGTCACCGGCATGGCCGAGAGCAAGCAGGGAACCTTCCTTCTTTCCCCTGCCCACCTCTGGCAGTCACTGAGTGCTCATATGGTTTCTGGAGCTGCCCACCCTCTCCACCACGAGATAACCGTTATCCGCAGGCACGCTTGGAGCCAGTGCTAAAGGCAACAGGGTGGAAAAGGGCAGTTTCTTCCCCCTTCCCATTTACATTTAGGAAGTCCCAAAGGAGGTCAAGCAAGGGCTGCAGCCACGCAACTTCAGCATCCAGAAAGATGGCCTGAATTCCTCTGTAAAGTCCACATCCACTAAAAGGCTTCTGTGCCGTCTTGGACGTCCTTGGGCTTGCGGAGCTGCAGCGGGAGCCTGGCACGGGAGCTCGGGGGGAGGCACGGCAAGGGTAAGGACACGACGTGCAGCACCACCGAGGGAAGCGCTGCTTTTCACATGTAGCCACATTAAGCCTCCCAGAAGGAGCAAACCTCATCCTCAGTCAGCAGAAACATCCTCCCAACTGCACAGTAAAAGTCACTCGTTCACTTTATATATGTGTATATATATATACGTCCTGCTTAGCAGAGGCGACCGGTTGGGGAGAGTGGCTGAAACCTCACTGAGAGCGGCACAAAGGGTGCACGGGCAGGGGGGAGCTTCCCTGGGGCCTGCTGCCCTGTGTCAGGGCAGGATGACTTCTTGGGAAATGGCAGCAGGAGACAGAAGAGCCCTGGGAGCACAGCAGCGCCCAGCGCCCCGTGCAGGAGCCGGCCCCCACGGGCTGCTCACGCCCTAATTTGATTAATTAGCACAGCCGGCTTCCCTCCAGCCTAAACCCCGCTGACGGAGCAGCGAGTATCAGGAAAGCCAAATTCCCCTTTTGCTTTGTTTCTGGCGGCCAATTCCTCTCTGCCAATACGGCAGCCTGCCCTTAATTTGGCAGTTAGGGGCTTGGTGAAGGAAATAATGCGGCAATGTCCTCGTGGGGGTCTAAAAACCAATATTCCAGGAGCTGGGAGAGAACTGATGTGAAAATGGGGTGTTCGCAAGCCCCTGTCACCGGCCATGCTTGAAGGGCTGACTATTAGCACCTGGTCAATAACAACATCCTTCCCTGAAGGTTTTTTGTAAAAAGCACCAAGGATGATAGTGAAGAGCATGAAAATAATCTGATTAATACGATGTCTCCTTGAAACATTTCGGAAACGCGTCAAGTGTTACTTTCACTGCGGTGTACTTTTCCGTCACAAAGTGAAAATCAAAGTGCAGAACAACAGAGAATGCAGAGATCCTTCCTACATGGAATAATGAGGCCATAAAACCAAACTATAAAGTTAAATAATTTGCCATAAATATCTAAAGCTCTCAAATTATTCTCTACATTAACTGCCTATGTTTAAAATGATCTTTGCATTCACCATGTCACAGATGGCAACATCAGACAAGAGAGTCCTTGACAAAATCTCGCTGTAATTATTCTTTCCACAGCTGCAGTTATTTTAATGCCTTTTCAGTTAAGCTGAAAGAGACGCACACATTTTATAAATAAGGGCCTTTAACCAGTTTGACAATGAAGCATTTGAAACGTACAGTGCAAAAAAAAAAGAAAAAAAAAACACCCAAAAACTTTCCCTGCATCTCGAAACCTGGGAGAGCGACTGTGCAGGCTCAGAGCTGGAAGCCAACTGCTCTTTCTAAGCCGTAGTTAGCAGTTAAAGCTAAAGCTCTGCTGATGGGAATGGCACGAGATAGCTGTTACTAGCAACTTTCTGAGTTGCTCCGACACAGCCTAATAATTAGCGTTATTTTGGCTAGCAGCTCGTTCTGCCTGTGCGGAGGAGCTGCCCTTCGAGAACAGGCAAGGACCTCTGAGGCTGGCTTTGCAGAGAAAAATACTGCCGGGATGGGGTCGGGCTTACAGACTGCCCAAGTCAGAACTGTTCAGCTGCAGCCACAGTGCTCCTGTCCACGGTACATGTTCAGGCACCTCAATATTCCCTACATATTCAGGCACCTCAGTACAAGCAGGCTCATTTTCGAGCGTTCCTAAATGTTGTGATTTTCGTCTGCTCAGAGCGAGTTTGGGCTACACCTAAAATCACAGCCGTGGACTCCAAGACAACCAGGAGAATCACAGAATCCTAGAATAAGGTTGGAAGAGCCCTGCGAGATCACCTGGTCCAGCCACCCCCCTGCCACCGCCATCACCCACTAAACCCTGTCCCTAACCTGAGGTGAGGCACCAAAGGAGAGGTTCCTGCAAGATTTTACCCCAGTGTCCCAGAGGACGCTGGCACAGCTCCCTGCGACCTTCGCTTGCGCCTCGAACTCTCTTGAAAGCCTTCAGAACACCTCTCCCCTAAACCTATGTTTCAGGAGCCTGGAGAAGTGGCCGTATTTTTTAAAGCTCTGGAACACTCCACAGCTCTTGTGAAAAACAAAAGAAGCTGAATCCGCTTTAAGTGAAGTTCGCTCCTCTCAGCAAGTTGCAGCTGCTTTGCCCTCCCCCCCTTAAGCTGCCTGGTCGTCAAAAAGCAGAAGTAATTCTGCACGTCTGGGACACAACTGAAACAGTGGCGGAGGGACCGGGAGGATGTTTTCCCATCTAAAGCAAATAAAGAAAAATAAAAGAATGGAAGATCGGGGGGAGGTTTTTCAAAGTGGGATCCTAGCAAGTTTTGCCATACAAAGGAGACGTCGTGGTCGCTGGCGCTCACGAACTAGGGAGGCCTGATTAATGAAGGTTATTGTCAGGGAGGCCTGGCTTTTATGCTCCACGCTGAAAGGCACCAACCCTTGAAGTATTCAGCATTATACAATAACAGATTGTGTGCAGTTAGCCTTAGAAAACAAATGTGCTCTCTCTTATATAAGATTACAGAGCATCCATCACTGGCTGGCATTAAATACCGCAGAACACCAGTGTATGTAATTAGCAATACACGAAATCCAAACATTATTTTAAAGGGGTTGGAACAACAACAACACCCAAAAGGAGTGGATGTTTGCATTTCCCGTTCGCTTTGAAGCTGCTTTTCCCTCTGGACCCAAGTGTCCCAGAGAAGGGAAGGGCAGGGTGTCTCTGGCTTTCCCTCTGGCATCCCCGGAGCCTCGCTGCTGGCGCTGGAGGGGGAGCAGAGGTTCCCCTGCCGAAATCTCTGCTATCTCTTATTAGATTTGGACCACGAATGAAATACAGCTGTGGGCTGGATGGGGGAAAGCAGGGTTTTTATGAGGGTTTGTACGTGCTGTGTCAGTGGGCTGCTCGTAAACTGGGGCTGGCCTCAAAATCCCCTGCAAAATCCAATGAGCTGCTACATGGCAGACCCACCTCTTATTGCGTCTGCCTCCAGGAGGAAACGGGGACGTGGGTTCTCTCTAGAAGTGACACCGTGGTTGTAAACCTCTGGTCGAGCAGCACTGAGCTGGGACCGGGACGTTGCCTGCGGTGCTCGGGGTGGGTGCAGCGTGCGGGTCTGCTGCGGGTCTACCCAGCGTCTCCGTCGGGGCTGGGACTTGCACCTGGGGCTCCTGGATCGCACTCCCCCATCCTTCCCCTTTTTTGCGTTGTGCTGTAGTATCAGCCACACAATTAAGAGCTCTATTTAAGCACTTGAATGAGCAAACAAACTTCATCCTTGAAGCAGTCAGGCATGCCTTGTGGGGCCCCCGTACTCCTCAGTTGTGAATCTCAGGCTGATAATTAAAACCAAAAAATGCACTTAGGCAAATGAACATCGCATCATGCTGGGGAGCTAGCACAAAGCTATTGTCACTTCTCATTTCAAACACGCTGGAATTAGAGGGGGGCTGGATTTTTTCTGCCAGAGAGGCAGGAGAAGCCTCTTGGCTGGATGGCAAGCAGCTGTCTGCAGACGGAAATGTCCCGAGGGCTCTGGCTAACGCGGGCTGCCCGGGGAAGCCTGGCACAGGGCAGGATAAGGATATGGGGATGTATTTGCCAGCTTGATTTTTACCAACTGCAGGGCAGGTCAGGCCAGAGCACCATTCGGGCACCCAATGGGGGTAGCAGCAGTGCAGAATTTCCAAGGTTCCCATAAATATCGCGCCGTATTTTGGCCTTGGTGCAGCTTCCAAGATTGCTCCTCTGCAGCAGCGCTTCTGGCACAGAAAAGGGGCCACGAGGCTGGTGGCTGCGTCCTGCAGGGGGTGGCCCCGTGCTGTGGCCCGTGACAGTGATAAAGCCAAAGCTGCTGTTGCTGTTTCTGCCGGGCGTTCTTAACCTTAGCAGACCCCAGCAGGATTATTCCAGTCCCTGCAGAGCTCTGGCATCCAGAAAGCGTAAAATACCAGCGCTGCGACCTCCTTCTGCCCACACCTCTGCTCTGCTGCTCCACGGGGTCAAAGCCATCCTTTACAGGGCAGGGGGCTGCCTCCAGGGCCCGAGGGCAACACGAGGCCACAGCCTTGGCTGCCAGCCTCCACCCCAGCCCTACGGAGGCAGGTCTCCTTGCTGTGCCCAAGGACAGCCCCCACCGGGCTGCCCCAGCACCGCTCAGCCCCGCGCTCTGCTGCAGGATGCGTGTGGCACCGGCAGGGAGAACCCAGCATCTTGGGGGGGAGCCAAGTGATGGGGAGCCGATGATGTTTTAATGATTTTTTAACTTTTCTTTAAAGCCGGACTCCTTTTTAATGAAGTGTCTCAAATAGGGAGTTAATTGGGATGTAATAGCACACGCTATTGTACATTAGTTAAATACCAAGGGATTATTAAGACTACATTTTTCAGGCTTTACAGTCCTACATTGAGTAAACAGTTGTTAAATTTCAATAAACAACTTTTAAAATCTACATTAAATAAGCAGTAAAGCATATTTAGGCTACATGTTTATTTTTTACTTTTCCCAAAATGACTCAAGTGAGAGAGTTCCGGGTTGTAATCTCCTTATTTCACCACTTTAATAGGGTTGTGCGTGCTCCCGTCTACTTGCTCTGCCTCCGAGACCCCAAAGCCTCAGCTATTTGCACACACACGTCACAGGCCTTAAACCCCCCCAATTCCAACAGCCCAGAGGAGCAAGGAGTGGGCTTAGCCCTCTTCTGCAAGCACGGAATTGAAGCCCAGAAGAGCAAAGTCATTTGTTCAAAGCCACGCGGGGAGCCTGGTACAGCGCACAACGAGAGCTAGCGAAAGATCAAAAAATACTTTTCTAAAAATAAGGCTTTGAAAGGCTGTAAAGGAAATGCAGCTCTAACAAATCGCTGTGTTGCCATCAGAGATGCAATTAGTCACAGGCTGGATTTGTCCCTGCCATGGGCAGCACCTTGTGGCCATGGCAGTGTGCGCCCAGGGCGCGCAGGTCTGGGGGCTGTGGGCAGCACAGGAGGTGCAGGGGCTGTGGTCCCGTGCCACCACCTTGCGCTGGGGGGACCTTGCAGGGTAGCACGTCGGAAACAACAGGTGTAATCATCCCGGTAACCATGGCAATGAATAATTTAGGACTCGCTTAACCTTCATATTCAGGTTGATCTTGAGCTTCCTGCTGCTTTTTGCAGGCAGGGTTATTACAGCCAACTACCAGCGCTCCCGGAGAAGGAACAGGGTGCGTGCGGGTCCGTCCCAGCTCCTTGGAGGAGATGCTTGCGGCGTGGGCACGGGCTTCTGCCCCTGGGGCAGCGGCCACAGGAAAATCCCCAGCATGTTCTGGACAGGGAAATGGGGCAAGAGCTGCTGGAGCTCCGTCCTGCTCTGCTCCAGCCATAATTCCCGTAGTATTCCTTACAGATCCCCTCCGTGCCATGCAGAGGTATTTCGGGGAGGTCACCACCGTGTTGCCAGCCTGGGCATCGGTCCTGCATCCTTGCTAGCTTCTCATGGTTAATTATCCCCACAATTGTTGCTCTCAGGTGAGGCTTTGATGACACGATTCCAAAGGCCGTTCTAGCATCATTCCAAATGGGAATCCAAATGGATTGCACTTCCCGAAGTCATTTCCACCGCTCGGCATTGTTGAGTGTGTAATGCTAACTAAGAAACCAAGAAATCAGGAATCTCCAAACCAAGTACACTGTGAGATTAATGAGGAAGTGCTGAAGAACATAAATAATCCGTGCTCCCCATTAGAGGCTGTTAGCACCACTAAAGCAAACCAGAGAAAAAACGGCACGTACGCCATCAGCCGTTCCCCCCTTGACATCCATCACTGTCAGCACCTAGGTTTTGCCAGCTGAAATCAAAGGGTGGTTAACCCTTCAGCATTCTGACCACTTAGAAATAATTATTGTTATTATAAATCAAAAGTGATGGCTTAATTGGTCAGAAAAATGTATATAGAAAAAAAAAATCAACTGGAAGTAGTATGGCCTCAAAGGAAAAATTATTAGTTCCCTAGTGGGGTTACAGGTAATTTCCTAGCAATAACAACGTAAAAACACATTTTATTTTGTAATGATCATAAACAACCCTTGGACAAGAATTCTATCCAGGACCCACAAGTCCGCTCCCTTGATAGCAAGTTTCATTACACAGGTTTCTCTGTGCTTTCTTTCAAAATGCAGCTGTCATAACGATTTACGAATTACAATTCTGACGGCACAAACTTCCATAATTCACACCAAAATAAGTTTTCCCACAAACACTCGCAGAGTACACGGAGGACTGTAACTATATAGAGTGACCTCAGTAATGCGGTTTGACCCTAACCCTAACCCAGCCCTAGCCCTAACCCAACCCTAACCAACTCCAAGCCTAACCCTAACCCTAACCCTAACCCTAACCCTAACCCTAACCCTAGCCCTAACCCAACCCTAACCCAGTTCCAATCCTAACCCTAACCCTAACCCTAACCCTAACCCTAACCCTAACCCTAACCCTAACCCTAGCCCTAGCCCTAGTCCTAACCCAACCGTAACCCAACTCCAACCCTAACCCTAACCCTAACCCTAACCCTAGCCCTAGCCCTAGCCCTAGCCCTAACCCAACCCTAACCCAATTCCAATCCTAACCCTAACCCTCACCCTAACCCTAACCCTAACCCTAACCCTAACCCTAACCCTAACCCTAACCCTAACCCTAGCCCTAACCCAACCCTAACCCAGTTCCAATCCTAACCCTAACCCTAACCCTAAGCCTAAGCCTAAGCCTAACCCTAACCCTAAAGCACAGATCTGATTCCAGGGCCATGTGTTCATGGGGCTGGGGGAGAAATTCCCCTAAAGAGATGGAGCCAGAGCTTGGGGCTGAAGGCAGCAGCTTGCCCCGGACCAGTGGGACCCAACCCCTTGGGATCTATAGGAACCCAGGGAACAGTGGGCGCTTTCTTTCCAGCCATTGGCAATAAGCAAAATTCCCAACCAGTGCTAAGGAAGCCTGTGAAGGCAAATTTTTATTTATTTTGTCCTAAAATAGGAGAAAGCACATCTTGTCCAAGATTTCAACTGTATGAATTTCTTCCCTCCGCTTTTGAGGCCAGAGAGTGAGGGCTGGAGTTGGACATCCAAACTGAAGGGGCGTTTTGGTGGGAGGGAAGCAGGGGTTAATTGTGTGGGGCTGAGCAACAAATCCCCTCTGCCAAGTCCCAAATGAATGTCGTTGGCTTCCTTGTGGCCCAGCAGCGGGCAGGGAGATGAGAAGGGATGAGGGGAGAAGCTAGTCAGGTTGGAATTGCCTCCAAAAAGTATGAAAATTAAATGGGAATCCATAATATGAAGACGATGGTATGCGAATCAGGCTTGGTTTCAGATTTTAGTATGCCATTGCTCTCTGCCTAATTGGAGGAGATGGAGCCAACCCCTCAGATTGCCACACTTAAGATCTAAAGTTATACTGCAGAAATGGAAATGTGCCACGTCTTTCCTCAAATCACCGCCACTGCATTAATGTAGAAGAAAATGAAGGAGAAGTGGGTATAAGGATATAACTGCTGCCTTACTGAGCAGTCTACAGCCAGATGGGCATGTGTACAAACCCAGCCTTGTCTACTGAAACACATCACTGGGGCTGAAGGTAGCTGCTGAAAGAGCAGAGAACTGTTCTTATTCAACATTTTTATTTATAACTCAAATCTTAATTGAAGTTGATTCCTGCGCAAAGACAAGCTCTGCATTTTAAAAAATGTTACCAGCTTCATCTAACACCATGCAACACGCTTTCTGGACAACGCTTTCCCAATGTTGGAGGTGAACAGGAAAAGAAACGTAAGAGCCAATTTCCATTCAAATGTTAGGAGCCAGACCTAGATAGCACCCTGAAGCTAAACGTCCAAGTGCTCACTTTGAATTTCTTCAGAGTAAAGACGACAAAATCTGATCATGCAGAAATAAAAATTTGTAAGAAGAAAAGTGCATAAAATGAGGATGAAAATGGTTTTTGTTCCCTATAAGGGAAAAACAGATTTTAAAGAATTTATAGACCAGAAATTTAAACTAAGAGCCTCCCTTTTACAGCTTCGAATTGTAATGGCATTACTGCAAGAGGAAAAAGAAGGGATGGCATCCAGGCTGCAGAGGTGTTTGAAACAATGCCATCCCCCTGCCATCGGCAGGGTTCGGGACCCAGGAGCCAGCCTGCACCTGCCGCTTCGGGAGCTCCTCACCTCGGGACTTCCAGGCTGCAGTTCAGTTCCCAACTTGTGGTGAGGTGGCTGCGGCCAGGAAAATCCTGTCTCTGTGCCAGGCTGGTAGAACTGAATGTAATGAAGGGAAAATCTTTTCCCACAATAGACAGTACTGAGCACATGGAGATAGCATAAAAATCGGGGTTTCTGCTGTCGTGAGCTCACAAAACAAATGAGATTTTGCACGAAGCACTTGGAACAGTGACCTGTGTGTACCACTCAACGTGACCTCCAAAAGTAATGACATTTTGTCTCGTATTCTACTTACGAGTGCCTCATTCTGAGCATTCAAATTGGAGCAGGGTTCATGGACTATTTAAAAATTCTGCGAGCAGCAAGACGCTGTGAAGCTGATGTGTTTTAGTATGACCACTGCTTTGCCAAAACTCACGACTTGTGCTCACGAGCACTTTTCCTCCCATGTCAAACGGAGCAGCAAACACCCAGCCTGCGAGGAGACTTTGAACCCTGGCTCTTGATCTCATCGGAGCTATCTGTGAGCATCAGTCATAGTAATTTTGACTCCTTTTGCTTCCTCCCATCATTAATTGTCTAGATGAGCCCTTTCCTAATTCACAGAGGACAACAAACAAAGCAATCCTTGTGCACAAGTCCTTGAACTGGACAAGACCAATGTGCCACATCATGATGGGGAGCTGCAGCATCACCCCGGGGTGAGCGCTGGGCGCAGGACACAGCAGAGACCGGGCTGCACGCCAGGGCAGAGATCACAATTAAGAACAATTTAGCCAGCCTATAATGCAAAGCAGAGCCAGAAACCAGGGCAGAAGTGACCTGGAGCATGACTTGCAGTGAATGTCTTTTTATCCCATAAACAGGAGAGACACTTTGGGATGATTATCCACCCAGATTTATCTCTGCAGCCCCTTGTGTATCCGTCTGTGCTTAAAAATGTCTCACTGCCCTTTGCATTATTGCATTGCCCTTTACATTCATACAGCATAAACCTCTCAAGTACTGTAAAACTTACAAGGTGTAATGGAACGTCGTGATTTTTTTTTTACACACCATAAACAAAAGCCACTGGAAAAGGAACAGAGCGAGGCAGGCTGTATTTGCTCTGACACGGATACGGTGAGGTGCAGGGTGAAAATATATACACAAGTACGCATACATGTACTCTTGCACACTTAAAATCACAACTGGATCGATTATCTGGCACTGATGGGGCACTTCAATGCGTTACGCCCTATCCCTGGAGGTTTTCAGGGCCAGCGATGGGGCTTGGGGCAGCCTGGGCTGGTGGTAGAGGACCCTGCCCATGGCAGGGGCTGGGACTGGGTGGGCTTTGAGGTCCCTTCCAACCCAACCCACGCTCTGATTTTCTGATTCTGTGATCAATAAGGAAATGGATTAAATCAATAAATCACAAGCTGCACTAAGGACCCAGTGTTAAAAAAGGAAGGGAAAATATTATAAACCTGTCTCGTGCGGGCAAAGAAGCAGCCTACACTTGTAAGGTTAACCATGCGTGCCTTTTATTGCATATCCAGTGAAGGAGGAGCACCTCGCGTTCCCGCCTGCTCTGTTCCCACTTCTCCTGCCCAGGCTCTCTGGGAAGTGCCCACACCTGCAGCTGCCATCGGTGCGGGGCTGTGGGACTGCTCCGAGCCCTTCCCTTGGGCAGCAACGTGCTGAGAGTGGAGCAGGACAAGGTGGGAGTGCTGCGGGCTGCCCTGGGCACCCCAAACTGCCCTGCTGCCAGGCTGGGGAGCCAGAAAGGATCACTGCAAGGGAAGAAAGTGCCCCAAAACACAGCACTAGATTCAAGGCTGCAGAGAGGCCCAGGTTCAAAGCCTGGCGAAGACGAGCGTGGCTGCACCTGCCCCGAGCTGGGCTCGGCGCTGCAGCGCGATGCACGGCACCGATGCACGGCTGGAGGGTCAGGTGCAGCGAGGGGATGGGCAGAGGAAGCAGGAGCATCACAAGAATTGGAGCAGAAAGGGAGGATAAAGGGAAATCAAAATGAAGAGTGGCTCAGAAAAACCACCGGCCTCTTTGTCACTCTAGGGATCTGGCCAGTAGGTTTTTGGGGTCTGTTTCTGGCTGATATTCTGATGTTTTTTTCTCCGTGGTGAGCTTACACCTGCTTCCGAAGGGAAGAAGCAGGAAACAGGTGAAGTGAGAGGCTTCTAAAAAACTGAGGCAAAGCATGTCGTTGGAATGCCTTACAGCAGTATTAATAAACAACAGCAAAAGCTCAGATAACAGCCGTGCTTTAGAAAGGAAATGCCTGGTGGCTGGATGCTTCCCCTAGGGAAAAGCACTTGAAACAGTCTGTGATAAACTTCCTGTAACAGGAATCTGGAGGAGAGAATACAGATATTTCTGCAGGTCAGGACTAGGATCTTGCAGAGCTCAGGTATTTCTAAAAATCTCTAGATGATATCCTGGTGCCTTGACGTGCCTGTGATTGTCAGCACAGAAAGCAGCAGTGTTGGTGGTGATGGAAACCATTGCAGGACGTCCTGCAGGGGGTCTGACACCGCCCCGGACGGCTGAAACACCAAATACTCCTGGAAACTCCATTTGTGCCCAAGTCATTGTGCTGGCCACGCTGCCACGTGGAAGGCAGGGAAGGCGCCGAGGTGGCAGCTGAGGCTGTGCTCCTCAGGGAGAGCTTTTCCTTCATTCCACCACGGAGGACCCAGAACCTCTCGCTGCCCGTGCTGTGGTCAGGTTGTCAGCCAACCAGCAGCAGTCCTGCTACGCTGTCAGAACTCTTTAAATGGATGTAAGAAAGCAAACAGTTACCGAAACCATTAGGAAGTGGTCTCGATCTGCTCAGGTTTTTACTAGAAGATAGATACCAGCCGTCTTTTTGCAGAATATATGAGATTAATAATTCACCTCTAGCAGGACGTGAATCAGAGACAATCAGACCGAGCAGCACCTGCTCAGTTTGCAGAAAACCTTTATTTATATGGCTCTGAGAACAGCCCTCTGTTTCTCCAGCCCCCAGCACCAGGACACACCGTTTCGGATGGATGCCTGCAAGGTGTGCTCCCCCCAGCACAGCCCCCAGCAGGACCCAGGCGGGCAGCACAGCCCGAAAATCTGAAAATCTGATCTGGAGTCCCGGGCTAAGCACGTGCTGTAGCCATTTGCTCTGTTCGTAACGAAACGGGCCCTGTTTCAGCATGCAACTTCTGCTGCAGCCAGGGAAAATTACCGAAGGCTGCACCCAGGCAGCCCGGCATCTAGCAGGGGGTGGAACGCAAAATTACTGCTGTGACTTACTCTGAGTGCTTTGAATTCACTGCAAAACTAACCACCAAGTCTAACACTTCAGTCCCAATAGACAGTCATAACTCAGCTAAATTTGTGGGTTATACCAGATTTTATTTACTGTTTCATCCCGGAGATAAGTAAGAGATGACAGCCATCTAGTCATTAAAGTGGGGGAAAAGCCGCCCACAGCTTGCGCTGGTTCTCGCGCCGCACATTTCCACGTCTTCAAGCAAATTTGGATTTTGCAGTACTGGCTTTGTTATTTTAAGGACGGCTTCTGTTCCTACTCACCTGGGCACTGGTGAGTTCAAAGAGCTGGCCTGTTCACCTCTAAGGCCCTGATTTGCACAAAGGACGTGCTGCAGCAATCAAACGTCATTACCGGCTAATGAGGACCCTGTGGCTGAGGTGAGAGCAGTCTATGGCCTCTTCCCGCTCCTTATTGGACATTACGAACCACCCTGATAACCCGAACCGCCGCAGCGACACTAATGAACGCTCCTGAAGCTGCTGTTTGCAGATGTCGAGGACGGGGAAGGCTAATTTCAACAATCAGCCTCAAAAGCCTTGGTGTGGGCTCACTACTGGAGTACCTGGCGCTCTGCGGGCCCCTTACGGGGCTCCCTGGTGCCCAGTTTCCAGCCAGGAGCAAGGTGCTCATCCCAAATTCAAGAATTCACCTGGGCATTTCTGTAATTTGGGATGTTTGCTTTATTCCCTTGAAATTAGTGGGTTTATATCTATGGCTAAAGACTTAACTGGGGGTGCTTTGCTGACTTGGTAACTGCACGGACTACACCTAATCCAAGGTGCAAATACTCTTCATTTTGGTGTTAATCGTGGTGTGACTGGAGCAGGAAGGCCAGGCTGTGCTTCAAGGAGCCACGGGCAAGGTGGCTCCTTCTCGCAGCGACGACCTGAATCTATTTGGGGCTTTATTAGGAGCACTAAATACCAGCACATTATCTCTGGTTTAACCGTTAATGAACATGGGTAGCACGTGCAGCCCCGTCATGCTTGGATCCGCTCTACATCCATCTGAAATGAGACCATCCCTGGCTGAAAAAACAATCCCTGCCTGAAAATACAGCCCTGAGTTGGGCGCCCAAGCCCGTGGTGTTCAGCAGCAGATTGTCGCGGCCGCCCGTGCAGCCCCCGCTAACAGCAGCCTCTGCAGAGCCGCAGCAGCTGAAATTCTCACGGCTCTGTGCCAGCACTGCTCGTTTCACGTGTATTCTGGCTGGCAACATCACCGGTAGCAGAGCTTTTAGCCTTGCCTTCAGCCCCCAGCTCCTCTTCATCACTTGCCCCTCTCCCCCCTTGCCCATCGAGTTCTGATGCTTTCTGCTTGTTCTCTGCCTTGCCCGGAGACTTCAACCACTCTGGTTTCCAACTATGCAAAGGGGGGGAAAAAAAAAAAAAAAAGGAGTCTAGACAGCATCCCATTAAACCTCCAGCCAGAAAGAGGGAAAGAAGATTGCACGGCGTAACGGGCGGAGAAATGCAATACACCGGATTAGGAGGCTTAACGCTCGCTACAGACAGACCACGCGGCGTCGGGCTTTCCTTGGCGTTGTGTCTCCCCGAGACGCCCCGGAGAAGCGGCTCCTCTGGCAGAGCCGCTCCACGGAGCTGCTGCTGGCTGCTGGCACAGGCGAGCAGCGCCCAGGAGCTGGCAGGAGGGTGGCCGGCGAGGCGGCTGCCTCCCACCTGCAGCCGCAGGAGCGGCGAGGAACAGTGCCCTCTGCTGCTGCGGGGCCCGGCGCCGGGAGAGGGAAGAGCCGCATTTCATTGGGATTGCGAAGTTGGCGAGGCTGCCGACCCGTGCCCGAGGAGCGCTTCGCTTCCCAGGGCGAGACAAGCTTTGCTCCGATACCTTTCGTATCATCCTCTGCAGGACCGCATCGTGAAGGCTTCACCGAAAAATCTTCCCGAGGTACCAGCCTCCATTTGGCCTCGTCGGCAAAAACGACAGAGAAATGAAGTGCCGAGCGGTGGATTTGCACCTGCTGGTGATGAGGCAGAAAGCGGCAGCGCAGGGCGAGCGCGCGGCTTCGCTGCGGAGCCGGCTGCATGCGGGGCTCCCGGCGGCACGGACGGAGCCTGGTGGCTCCCTGCACACCCACACGAGACACCCCCAGCCCCGAAATTCTGCAGAAATCTGCGGGTTTTGGGCACGTGGCTGGGAGAAAGCAGGCGCTGTGGCTGAGGAGGCAGCCCAGCACTAAGCAGCGCCGTGTATTTTGGCGGCACTCCTTCCCCCAGGATGAATGAGGGGCTCTTTTTTTTTTGTTGTGTGGTTTGATCTTAATTTCCTGCATGAAGTTCTCAAGAGGATGCCAAGATCAAATAATTAGACTATTCTGCATTAAAGAGGTAACATTGTTATTCAAATGTATTCAGAATTAATTTACCACCAAACAATTTACACTGCCGTCCTTATATCCTGCTGAAATTACTCGAATACGTTATCTGACACACAAAGCATCTCATGACCTGAAATAACTTCATCAACCACCAAGTGCCGGAGCAGTGGGTGTACGGCCACAGGAGTACAAACCAAAATTTTGCAGAAGTCACAAAGGCAATCGAGTGATGTAAAAATAGGAGAGGCAAAAAAAAAAAAAAAGGCAAAAAAAAAAAAAAAAAGCACATCACTTGCAGCAGTGTACATGCAGAAAGCAGAATCCCAAAGAAAACCATGTGAGCACTTGACCCCACAAGTGGCAGGAGGGGCCCTGATGCTCTGCAGCTCAGCCCTAGCCCCCCTTTTGGGCAAAGTGCTCCAAATTCCCCTCGTGCTCCAAATTCTGATCCCACCTGGGGGTCCTGGCTCCCCCCCTGCAGGGACACCGCGGTCCCCAGTCCTTTGGCCACTGCCTTTTTCAGCCTGGAAAAGCCTGGCTTTGTCTTTTTTTTTTCTACATGAAACTTCATTTGCAGAGTGTGTGAAGGTGATTGCAAAATAAAATTCCAGGCAGGCAAAATGAGCCTCAGAAAAGCCACTTGCACAGAGGAGGATTACTACCCGCAGAATTTGTTTTCTGCCTATTTCTACAAAATAATCAATGCTTTTTTTTTCTCCGCACAGACTCCAATCCAATTTGATTGTCTTTTCTGCGTTTCTTGCAAATCACACAAACAATCGATGCCCTGACCTCTTCCCTAGGCAAACGCAGCTTCGAAGGAGACAGCCAGAACCAAACCCGGCGCGTCCCCGAGCGGGGCTGCTCGGGTGGAGCTCGGCCGCAGCCCAGCCCCGTGCATGGAGACTTCAGCGAGGCAAGAGGGGGAATTTCAAAACCTCTTGATGTACGATTATTGTCACAAACATCAGCGGGAGTACGATCTTAGGGAAAAAGAGAAAAAAAAAAAACAACCAAAACAAAATGACAAAAAAAAACACCAAAAAAAAAAAAAAGCAAAAAGCCAGAGGTGCAGGTGGTTCCTTTTAAAAAAGTAGAAAGCAAAATGAAATCTCTTGCAGGCCAAGCTTCTCCAGCAGAGGAAGGGCGAGGGGATGCAGGGCTGGGGGGGCCACAGAGCTGGACCCGCTGGGGGCTGCGTGTGCCCACCGCTGCTGCTGCCTCCGCAGGGAGGAAAGCGCCGAGAGCCGGGCTGCGCCGCCTGGGCATCAACTCCCGAGTGCAAACAGCCCCAAAGATCACAGACACGAGTGCTGGGATGGGGTGGGCTGCCCCCGCGGTCTGGTTTTACAATCGCTTATTCATCTCACGCCGCCGGCACGCGTCTGATCCGCGCGTGCATTTCGCTCGCGGGCCATCCGTCACAGCGCCAAGTCGCTTCTGGTGGTGCTTCAGCAGAGCTCGGCGCTTGGGATCGCGGCGCCATCCAACGCCAAGCCTCCGGGCGGGGAGCGTGACGCCGACCCCAGTCCTCCCCCAGCGCCACACTGGGGGCTGCAGAATGGCACCGAGCCCCCGGCTGTCCCGCGGGGGATCCCACTGCCGCCTCCTGAGCAGGAGGGAGGCGAGATAAGCAGGACGTCGTGGGTAGAGCAATCGCCTTGCGCTCACCGAGGGGATGATATTGCAAATACCCAGCCGCTCGGTGCGGCGCTTGTAACAGGTATAAGCCGGCAGATCTCACCGGCAGGATCGCAGCCTGCTCCCAGTGGTGTAAACGCGGAGTAACGCTCCCAGCCACGGCGGTGTAAACGCAGAGTAACTCCGCTCCTGTCCTTACTTAGCCGTCTTTATACTAGGATAACACAGCGCCAGACCGAGCACCGGGAGCATGCCGCAGACCTAGGTGCTGAGTTCCGATCCGGCGTTCTCAAATATTTAGCAGATTGCATAATAATTAAACAGCTGTTGAGCAAGCTTCAGACGCAAACTCCTACTTATTAGCCAAAAAAAAAAAAATCCAGCAATGAGGCATAGGTTTTCTTTGTACGTGTAGATTATGTTTAGATGTGTAGATTAAATATTTATATTTTACTTCTGAGAAAAAGGGTGCTCTTGGCTTTTCCTTTCCTTTCTTAGTTATCTCTTGCAGAAAAAAAACGCCACTGTATTTATTTTAATAGTCAGCTTCACAGAGAAAAAGGGCGCTTTGAAAAGTTACCTGTTTTCCCTCTGCTTTAATTTGCCATTTTAAAACAATTCTCATGCAATTGTTCCCGCTTCTTGGCAGAACCTAATAATTAAACGAATTACGTGAAAGCCAGGGCAGCTTTGCACAAATTATTGGGGGGGGGGGGGACAAAGCTGCAATTTCCCTGCCAGCTGAGAGAGAGGTCAGAATTATTCCAGCTGTAGCCGAGAGCTCAGGTGAACACAGAGCTCCCTGCAGCCCCACCGAGAGCTTCCCCCCAACTTTTAGGTCCCCTGCTCTCCCTCCCGACGAGGGACGGCGTCCTCAGGGGCTGAATTTGCCGTCGTTTCTCCGAGACGAAGCGAGGCCGCGCTGCAGCACCCGCCTGATCCCGGGGCAGGGCTGGCGGCAGTGTCAGCGCTGAGCGCTCCTCTGTCCGTCCCTGCGACTGCCTTGAGCCCTGCCCAGACCATCCGGCTGCAGGACAAGGGAGGCTGAACAGAGCCTCGGGGGTCCTCCTGGCCCCCAACGCCCCCCTCGAGCCGTGGTGGTGCTCGCAGGGGTCTTGGCACCGCCAGTCTTGACTTCACCCTGTCCCCCTCCGAGCGCCCGCTTGCTCCGCAGCCCCGCGCCCCCCTCCTGCAGCGCCAGGCCCACTGGGGCCACACCGAAAGCAGACACAGCCCCGCTCCCCTTCCCCATGGGTGCTCTCCTTCCTCCCGCCCTCCTGCCCTACAGAAACCCCACTGACACCAAGCCCCCCGGGGGCTCGGCTGCCTGGGAGCACGGCCACGGGGTCTCGGTGGGGCCGGCAGCGCCGGCTGGGTGACAGAGCGGGGGGACCGCGGGGACGCCTCCGTCCCCTGCTTGCACGGCGCTGCTGCGGCACCCCGGCCCTGGCAGCGGGGGCTTTTGGGGGAGCAGAGGGGGGGTCTGTCACCCAAAATGCTTCCACCAGCCCCCGCGTCTGGCCAAGCACAGTGACCAGCTGGGCGCCGCGGGAAGTTGGGCAGCCCCGGGGTCCCCACGGGCAGGTCTGGCCGCGATCGGTGGTGCTGCAGCGCGCACAGCACCGCGTCTGCGGGCAAAGCACCCCAGACAGAAGCCCGCGGGGAGCAGATGGTCACCCTGCGGGGCTCGGGCCCTCGTCCGTGAGCTGCTCTGGGCCACGCGCCCCCTCGGAGCCCTCCTAAGGGTGACGGCACCTCGCCAGCCAGCAGCTGCCCTGCAGGCTCTGTTTTCTCTTCCTGCCTTTCCCTGGGCTGCCGTGTAGTTGCACCGGGATAAATCAGGTCTGTTTTTTCCCTCAAGCATACTCAGACATCTCTCCGTTTTCTACTTGTTTCCCTGGCTTGGGATTTGCTCCCCGAGCAGGCAGGTAAAGCCGTCCTCGGTGTTTCTGGGCAGGCAGCAAATCCCCGGGAACGCGCGCTGCTGGCGAGGTGCAGGGGCTGGAGCTGGAAATCAGACTTTCTTTACGTGACACACTTAAGAATCTACTTTAATTAGAGAAAAGAAAGATCGCAGACTCTTTCCCGAGCTGTTATCTGTGCAATTACTTTATGTAACATTATTAAAAATTAAATTTTTCCCAGAACCTCAGCAATTTAATGAAAAACGCCTGGCCCCCAGCAGCGGCTGCGGCAAAGGCAGCCGCTGGCACCCTCCTGCTGCGGGGCTCCGCGCCTCGGCCCCCAGCGCTGCCCGAGCCTCGTGCTGGGCGCACGGACCTCACGGTGGGACCCCATGGCCGGGGGCTGCTCCTGGCCCTGCACCTCTGCTCAGCACTCCTGTTACAGCAGCCTCGACACCTCTCGCACAGCCGCACAGCACGCTCCTTGCACTGGCACAGCATCCCCTTCTCCGGGGCACAGTACCCCCCTTCCTGAGGGCACAGCACCCTCCTTCTCTGCGGCATGGCACCCCCTTCTCCAGGGCACAGCACCCCCATCTCTGGGGCACAGCACCCCCTTCTCCGGGAGGACAGCACCCCCTTCTCTGTGGCATGGCACCCCCTTCTCTGTGGCACAACATCCCCATCTCAGGGGCACAGCACCCTCTTCTCCAGGGCACAGCATCCCCCTGTCCAGGCGCACAGCACCCCTTTCCCTGGGAGCACAGCATCCCCGTGTCCAGCAGCACAGCACCCCTTTCTCCGGGGGCACAGCATCCCCTTCTCCAAAGCACAGCACCCCCTTCTCCAGGGGCACAGTACCCCCTTCTTGAGGGCACAGCACCCTCTTCTCGGGGACACAGCACCCCCTTCTCCAAAGCACAGCACTCCTTTCTCCATGGGCACAGCATCCCCCCATCCAGGCGCACAGCACCCCTTTCCCTGGGAGCACAGCATCCCCGTGTCCAGCAGCACAGCACCCCTTTCTCGGGGGGCACAGCACCCCATTCTCGCACCGGGCTCAGCACCCCGTCTCCGGGAGCTCCGCACCCCCTCTCCAGGAGCCCCCAGCCCTCCTCTCCCCATTCCCAGCTCCCTCCCCAGCCTTCCACCCCTCGCCCCCTGCCAGGGGCCGCCCCCCCCCCTCCGGCCACCCCACTCTGCTCCGGGCACCGGGGGGCTGCCCCCCGTGTCCCCCTGTGTCCCCGTGTCCCCCCCCGTCCCTTCCCCGTCCCCCCCCCCCCCCATCCCGGGGGTCCCATCCCGGGGCTCGCCCCGCTCCTATCCCCGCTCCCCGCTCCCCCCAGCCGGGCCGCAGCCCCCCAGCTCCCCCCGGCGCCCCTTACCGATCCGGATGACATGCGGCATCCCCTGCGAGCCCTGGCCCCAGAAGCCGCCGAGCAGGAGCGCAGCGCAGTACTCCCAGAGCACGCCGCCCAGAGCCGCCCAGAGCCGGGGCATCGTCGGGGGGGGACTGGGGCGGGGGGGGGGGGGGGGGATGGGGCTCGGCCCTACGGCCCCAGGGGCAGCGGGGCGGGGGGCTCCGGCCCGGGGCTCATCGTAGGGCGCCCGTCCCGCCGGGGCCGGGGCCGGTGCCGGTGGCGGTCGGGAGGCACCTGCGGAGCCGGGGCTGCCGGTGCGGTGCGGAGCGGCTCTGTCCCCTCCTACCGCTGCTGCGCGCAGCTCGCACAAAGCCCCGGCGCGGAGCGTGCACACGCGGGCACACACACACACACACGCACGCACACACACACACACAGACACGCACGCACACATACACAGACACGCGCGCACACAGGCACACGTACACGCGCGCACACGCGCGCACCCGCACCGATGCGCTCAGCGCTTGCTCCGCGCCACAGCAGCTCGGGGGGACACGGGACACGAGGGGGACACAGGGGACACGGGACACAGAGGGGACGTGGGACAGACACGGGGGACGCGGGACACAGGGGGGCACAGGACACACAGGAGATAGAGGACACAGGACAGACCCGGGGGACGTGGGATGAACACGGGACACAGGACACAGAAGGGACACAGGACACAGAGGCGACATGGGTCACAGGGGACGCGGGTCACAGGGAACACGGGGCAGACATGGGATGGACACAGGGGTGGCTCCAACCCACCCCAATGGCTCCCCCCGAGCCCCGGCCACCCCACCGTGCCGGTGTCCCCCAAGGTCCCCGCTGTCCCCTGTGTCCTGGGAATCCCCCTCTCTCCTGTGTCCCCACAGCTCCTGGTGTCCCGCGTGTCCCCTGCGTCCCCAGTGGCAGGTGCAGGGCGAGGTGAGGTGGTGGGGCTGGGGGCTTGGACCAGTGGGGCTGGGAGCTGGGGGGTGCGGGGGGCCTGGGGATGGTTTTATTTGGTGCCCGTGGGCTGTCACTGCCAAGTGTAATGACCTCGGTGACGGAGACAAAGCACTGCGAAGGCACCGGGTAAGTAGGCTGCTTTGTCGACTTGCTGGGCTAGGCTAGGGGCGAATTTATTTTTTCTCATTTAAATAATTTGATCTATTCCATCATTTCCAATCGCTCCCATTTGCCAGCTGTCTGCTAACTACATCGCCTGGAACATCTGAAGAGCAAATCTTTAATTTTCTTACAAACATACTATTAGTCCGTATCTGTTCATCCTTTTAATTTTCCTTGTCCTTCTCGTTCCTCGGCAGCAAGCTCGGAGCGCTCCGCGCCGTAAGAAAAGCAAATCTCTGTCCTGTCTGCGGGCGGCTCACCCCGGGCTGGCGTCGCATCGCCCGGCTGGGGTGCCTCTGATGAGCTGGAGGAGGGGATGCATGCAAATCGCTGTGGTCTGAAAGTCAAAGCAAAACTCACGGGGTTTGCATTTGACGGGAGCAGACGCAGCACGCCGAGGAGGCACCCGCGCCGCGGGGACACCCGGTGCGCCCGTCACCGCGGCGTCTGGTCCGTGCGCTGGGGAGGGAGCTTGGGCAGGGCGGCTGCTGCCTGCTGCGATCACGGAGCCCCAGGGAAAGGCTTTGAGAGGCTCAGGGGGAGCATCCCAGAGCATGCTGGCCCCCCTCTCCCAGAAACCCAGCAGTGCCTCCCCAGGGCTTCACTCGTGCTTCCTTTGGGGCAGGGGAAGGCACCCCACAGCGTGACCTTGGCTCTCTGCTTTATTTCGCCGTGGAGGGGATTTTTCTTGCTCCTCCCTAAGAGCCGAGCCAGAGAGGCAAAGGCACTGCTTAACGCCTTCAAAGCCCTGTGCAAATGTCCAGCCTCCGAGGAGCTCCAGGGCTGTTGTTCCTGGGGGCAGCCCAGGCTCCGACTGCCAGCAGGAAATCTCCATGCCCAAATCGGAGTTAGCAAAAAGGGAGCCTCATGTTAAGGGCAGTTTTATCTCTCAGGGCACCAAAAAGGATAAGATTCAGCAAAAGTGCATGCAAGGAATTTTCTTTACTTATTGCTTAAATGAAGGACAGCTGTTGCAGGGGAATTATTAGAAAATTAAATGTCACAATCTGGTAAATCTTTGCACCTGGAGATAAAAAATAATCCAGTGGGAGGAAGAGGGTAGAGAGGGCTGTTACTCTCTTACTCTTTTTAGAGGCTGTGCATCGACAACAGTTTGCTTTTCAGTAACTCAGGACAAGAAGTTCTGATTTTGTAAACTTCAAATTAAGAAGTTGCTAGGATGATGTATTCCGCTCATTAGCGACGAGGTGCTGCTGCTTGCTGGTGCCAGGCGCTAATAAGGCTCTGACTTCTGCTTTGGCTTCTGGATTCTGCTGCAGGAACAGCAAAGGGTGCGTTGCATATTGTTGTACTTGATTAGCATCCGATGGGTGTATGGGAGCCGTGAATACTGCTCGATGTGTGGGTCAGGGAGCACAATCTGTGCTGCTAAGGGCAGGGCAAGCAGGATCAGTCACCAGAAGCTGTTTGGCGAAGCAGACACGAGGCAGGGGTGCGCTCTGCCCTGTCCTGGGGCTTGCATGCCCTTCCCTTCCCTAAGAACCCGAGCAGTGATGCAGCGCTGCCCATCCTGCCCCCCTCGTGGTGCTGAGCTCCCACATTACCCCCAGCCTCAGCAGCACCCAGCTGCCTTCCAGGGCGATCTCAGGGCTGCACCAGAAGTGATGGAAATGGGGCAATTTGAAGCTAAAGCTACCAGGTGTTGTGCCATAGTTGCCTTAGGGTTTTTTTCTCCCCCCCCCCCCCCCCCCCTTTTTTTGTCACCCCCCTGTGAGTAATGATCTTTATCAGTTAGGCCACGTTTCTCCATCAGCTGTGGTGGGGTTACATCATTATCCTATAATTAAAGCATGACAAAATGGATGTGACAAAGGACAGCGGGTCTGGGAAATGAATGGAGCAGCTCCTGGGGACAGGGCTCCAGCCTGGTGCTGCTGCTGGGGTTTTGTGTGTGCTGTGGGGTCGGGGTGGTCCTTGGCCCTACAGAGGGCGGGGGGCTCAAGGGTGAGGGTACAAACCTTGTAGAGGTTAAAGTTGGGGCCGTTTGCAGCCGTCTGTGCTGGTGCTCTGCTGAAGGGCAATGAGACACAGCAGAAGGGCTCTGGTGTTCTTTTATGATTCCCTGTTGTGTTGCTAAAAATACGATGTGTTTGTCCAGCTCCCAGCTGATGCACAAGTGGCTTTCGTGTGGTGATTCATCATTTCATAGTATATTTGTTACCAGTTAGTGTGAATTCTTTGTTATAAATACAACTTCCAATTGTAGGGGTGCCACTTACGCTATAGGACCGTTTGGTTACTCCAAGTTAGGGAGGTATTGAGATACGTTAGGATTTTCATGCTGCCTTCTTTGCAGTGACTGCCTGTGGTATTTACAGCTCTGTTTCCCACGCGTGTAGGATACTGAAGTGTGCTTTACACTTCCTATATGCATAAAGCCTCAGTTCTCTCGCCCCTAAATAAAGCTGTAGGTTTGTGGATGTTCTAAAGCTGATGAATTTAATGTAAGGCTTCTCGCTTCTGAGCATGAAAGGGAACCGCTTGCAGAAGTAGAAAAAGAAGTTGAAATAATTTCGTCTATGTCTAGGGGAGAATACTGGTTGACTAAGGACTTCTCCAAATCAGATCTGTGCTTAAGAGGACGTATGAGCCTCAGAGAGAGACGTAAGCGTTTCTATAGCTCTGACAATTTTCCATACTAATGAAGAAAAAGAGGCTTCTTTTTCTTTAATGGCACCTAAACGGGTTCATTTGAATTAGCTGCATCCACATGTATTTTGTTTAGATTTATGTGCATCCAGTGTAATACAACTACAATCAATGTGAGTTATGAGGCCCAGCGCTCGCATTACTGAGATTCATGTGCCGAAGTCGTCTCCTAAAATACCGGGAGTAAACACAGGGGCTGGCAGACGCGCATTTCTGGGGCTTGGGTGCCCTCTACTGAAATGTTCTCCACTATCCCTTAGCTCGGACACCTCGCAGCTTGATTGATGGGCTGCTGAACGAGCCCCAAGACTGCGCTTCGCGAGTTCACCCGTCAGGGAAAAATTGCTCCTCTTCCTCTCATCTTAGCATACGCTCACTTCTCTCCTACCTCTCTGGTTTTCGTTCTGGCTCCTGCAGCTCTGTACATGCAGTAATGGATGTATTTCTGAGTGGTGAGCTCAGATACACGAGGCTTCCTTCCGCAGCAGTCCCCTGGGGAGCTGTAGATGCGCGGAGAGGTGCCGAGGACCACATTGGGGAGAATCGGGTGCTGCCTGGGACAGCTCGTGCTGGTGCTGTGGCCAGAGCGAGCCCATGGCAAGCAGCTGGGTGACAGTGCCCATGCTGCTGGGGCTCCTGTGAAAGCAGACAGCAAGAAACCACTTCGTCCCTCACAAACCAATTTCAGTGCTAACTTTATCCCTCTGAGGAGATGGGGGAGAGGGAAATCCTCACTTGCAGTGGGGGAGCTCGGTGCGTCCCTGTTGGGGCAGGCTCTTGCTGCCCCGCTCTGCCTTTCCTGCCCCAGAAGGCTTAGGAAAATGCTAGAAGCAGACAGACGAGACTTCAAACCAAAGGGTGCTTTGAAAGTCTGTGGATTTCTCACTTCTTAGATTTTTTATCTGGCCTATTCTCTGTAAATAACTTTATGCAAGTTTGCCAGGAAAGCACATCTTGCGGCACGCTCCGCTCCGTGCAGCCGCTGGGCAGGTGGAGTGGACGCTGAAAGGGAGGGAAATGTTTTTTTTCCCCCAATCTGTGTTAGAGAATAATGCTCCTAGCAGAATTGTTGCTGTGCTACACTGCATATATTTGTGTTGGAACACACTGTGGTGTAATAGCTGGTTTGAAATGTATCCAGTTCTGCTGAATATATTATCGTGGAAGTCAGGCAAACACTGGGGGAATGTGAGCTCCTGTCAAACCCGAGATCAGAAGCTGGGAAGGAGAAGGGCGTTGACACCTGCTGCTGTGCTCCGTTAATTTTACATGGGTGTTCGCGGGGAGCCGACGCTGCAGGGAAAACGCCGACAAGAGCCCGGTGTGTGGCCGGCACGTCTCCGGGGATCAAAAACCTTGTCACCGCCGCTCGGCGACGCAGCTGGTGCCGGGGCTGCCCCGGTCCCGGGGGGGCTCCTCTCCGTGATGGAGCTGGTCCTGGGTGGGCAGGAGGTGGGGACCCGTGTGTCCTTTGCTCGGTGCTGCTCGTGTCCCGGCTGCTTTGCTGTGTCCTTTCCAGGGGCGCTGGGAAGCCCAGCGAGCAGCCACTGATGCAGCCACAATGCTGGGGATGTGTGCCAGGCTTTGTCACCTGGGGCTGGCTTAATTACACCTGAGAGGCACCCTTTGAATAAGAAAATAATAATTGGGGCAGGAAGAGATCTTGGGTTTGTTTCAATTACACATCTGAAGGGCTGTGGCCTGTACCTGCGTAAAGCTCCAGGCAGGAGCCCTGCGGCATGGTGCCATGTAGCACAGAGCTGGCTCCCCCATCAGCAGTTGTTTTTCTTTGGCAAAGTTATCGGAAGCAGCATAAATTTGGGGCTCAGTGTTCCTGGAGCCACAGAGGTGCTGGGAGCAAGGGAGGAGCTGCCTGGGCACCCCAGTGTCCGAGCACCCGGGGCCGCGCAGCAGCAGGCGGGGTTGTGAAATTGTAGCGTGTCTTACAGGCTGAAAAGGGCAACGGGGAACAAATGAGTAAGTAAGACCAGTGTAAATTATTATCTTTATCCCAGCACCTGACTGTTTTGGACAGTCAGCTCTGTCAAGCGCTCCTCTTCCTGCACTACAATATAATCTTTTGGACTAGGCTGAGTGGAGATGCACATCCATGCCAAATGGTCTTCGCCTGCATTTTTTGTCCTCTTTCTGCAGAGGTAGGAAATCATCTTTTTTTTTTTTCCTTAAAAAAAAAAATCCCTATCTTTAGGATTGGTGGGAGAAGCCATTTGTGAATGATGGGTGTAAATTATGCCTGCTTAGTCAGACAAGAAAATTAGAGACTGCAGAATTAGACTCTGCTTGCAATTATCTTTACATGGAACTGGTTTACAGAAAAGAAAAAAAATTGGTATGCTCCTTGGCTTTCTGATAAATTCGCCAGCGGTTTATTTTTGGGCTGTCAACATCGAGGTGTGTCCCCTTGCCTGAAGCCCGGGCAGGATCTCCTCGGTTCCTCGTGCGGCGGCGCAGCAGAAGGTTGGTCACCTGCCAGTGGCCAGGGCCCTTTGCTCCCCACGTGCCTAATTACCCGTGCGAAGATGCAGAATGAGCTGCTAATACCTTTTTTTTTTTTTTTTTCCCCACCACACATGCAAAGGCCAAGGAAAGAGCATGTTGTTTCAGATGCCTGTTCAGATCAGACGTTGGTGGAATTATGCTGGGAATTAATTTGGCCAGCTGCAGCCTCTCCATGTTTCCCAGTCCCCTGACAAACTCAGGCCTGCTTCCAATTCGCACTGAACTTCTCTGGGTGTGCTGGAACAAGGGAAAAAGCTTAAATGTCGGGCGGGGAAGCTGTGCCTGCATCTGGCCTTACCTATACAGAACCAAACGAGGCAGGGCTGGGCATCGCTGCTCAGTGGGGACCTGATGTGGGGCATGGGGTGGGATGCTTGGGGGAAAACGGCCTTCCCGGGGGCACCGGCCATGGGGAAAAATGCTCCTCCGGACACGATGGTGCAGATGGAGGCAGTCAGGGAGGGAAAAAAAACCTGCACCAGCTGCCAGCAGCAGCACTCAGCTCCTAACTTGGCTCGCCAGCTGCGAGGAGATGTCTGTGCCGGTCCCTGCAGCAAAGGTTTCAGGTGGGCTCCCCTTAAAGCTGGTGCAGAGCCATTGCACCAGCTAAATGCTTGTTGTTCGTGCCCGTCAGTGCCTGGGCACGGGGTTAATTTTGGTGCTTTTCAGCTTAGCAAGCAATAAAGTCTCCTGTTTTATCCTGCTTGAAGGGAGCTTGTGGTGTGCGTGGAGTGAAGGGGGAGCGTGGGAGGCTTCTTGCGCACCCTGCGGCCCTCCTTGCAGGAAGGGAGGAACGCTCTGCTGTTACTTCTTCAAATCCGATGTTTATGTGGTATTTTGGAAGTGTTAAGAAAACAGAAAATGAAAAAAGATAGCAAACGCATTGCGTTTTGAAATAGGACTGGTAAGATGCGCTCTGGTTTCCCCAGTTCCTCCGAGCTACCCCAGGGGCTGGGGTGGATGGGTGGATGGACGTGTCCAGGGATAGATGCGTGTGTTGGGGTGGCGTGCATGGCACAGCACCCCTCTTTTGAGTGCCTCTGGTGACTGCCACCTTCACCCCGAGTGAGGAGCTGAGAGTTAGTGTGCCTTGAGCCATGCACTTTGTGCCTCTTTTCTGCACCATTTCTGGAGACCTCCGTTGGCCGTGCAGCAAACGGAGGGCTCAGAATTCTCCTGCAGTTTCCAATTGCTCGGTCTTGTTCGAGCTGTAAGAGCTGGAGGACTAGAGTGATGGAGCTCTGGGATAAAAACCAGGGGCTCTTTTGGCTTGGAAATCCCTTGCTTAAACTTGACCCCTGTTATTTCTACATACCCTTTCTGCTTGATGACGGGACAGAAGGAAAATATTTATAAGTGGGTCTTAGTACAAGTAAAACAGATCTGATGAGGCTTTATTTTAGACAGCATATGCAGAATCTTCCCTGTATTGTATCTGTGCTCCGCACCGCTTCCATTTCATGGTGGGGAACATGACCAGCATATTGAAACCCGACTGGAAAATAAAGAGCCTCTCTTTACAGCCTATTTTCATAATTTTCTATGGGAAGCTTTTGGGTTTTTTTCAAATGCAAAGAGGAAAAAAACAGAACTGTGTCAAGTAAACCAGTGAACATTGGATATTTAAAGTAAGATGTCATATAGAGGAGTACTTCATGTTGGCTTTTCTCAAATGTAAAAAAAAAATGATTAATTCTGCATAACTATTTCTGTTCTGTAAGCATTCGGGGGGGAGGAAGGGGGGGGACGGAACGGACAGGAATAAAGCAAAAGGAAGCATTCTGGATGGGTTTTTTATTAAATCAAAATCTATCCCCCCTGTTTTTGTCCCAGAGGCATGCCAGTGCCTGGTGCTGCCTGCTCCGTCCCGGTGTGGGGAGGCCGGTGGCTGGCAGCAGACAGCGCTGGGCGGCTGCTTTTAATCAATTAGGGCTGAAATAACCCCAAATCCATCAGTTAGCGCTTGTCTGCCTGTCATACCTGGGGGCAATGCGGATGTCAGGCACCTTTATGTTTAGATTGGAAGTGAATGTACATCTTTCCCATAAAGCAATCCCAATTCTAAGGCGGTATTTTGGCACATCTCAGTAAATCTCAGTAAGATGCAGCCTGGGAGTAGGCGAGAGCAGAACGCTGCGGCTCTCCCTGCCAGCGCTGCTCAGCTGCTCACCGCTGGGTGAGGCGGCCCTGGAGAGATGCAATTACATCCCCTCGTGTTAGCAGTTTAAAGATCAAGCAAGGAGTAGTTTGACTAGAGATTAAATATAAAGATACCCATTTATGAATTAGAAAGGAGAAGGAAAAAAACCCTCCGAATAGATTAAAGTCTTGCAGGACTGACTAATCAGGCGCTGGTGAAGCGTGGCCGCCTCGTCTGCTGCTCCGACGGGGCTAAGGACAAGTTTAATATCACTTTACAATACTGAGGCTGCATGAAGAGAAGGGAAAAGTAGCACGCCTGCCAGCTCCAGAGCGGTGCAGGAGAGGGGATGGGGGATGAGCATGAGCCTTGCCTGCTGGTTATGGTGAGAGGAGGCTGGAGCCTCCGTGCAGGTGCTTGTGGTGCTCTCCTGGCTTGGTCCTCCCTGCTGGGAGGCTGTGCTAAAATTCTTGTGCAGGTAAAGATACAAAGGTAAAATTCTTGTGCAAGCCAGCCTTACAGATAGGAAAGGAGAGCTGAGATCCTTGGCGTTCAGTCTGTGCCTCTCTCAAAGTGGCATGGATAGTGCTGAGGCTGTTCTTATTAGTGCTGCATTAAATAGTGCTGTAATAAGTAACTGGGAGTGAGGCATTGCCATCTGCTCCTAGAGGTAATTCTAAGTACATTTTTGGAGTGGTGCTGTTCTGGAAAAAGCCAGAATGCACCTTATTGTGTTTGCTGCTGTTTGCTAGTTAGCTGAAGGCAGCTAATGAGTCATCAAAGCCTTTGGGAAGTGTTCCATGGAGAGGGCTGCTGCTAGCGCGGGTGGCTGCGAAGGCTGGAGGTTCTCCTGGGTTTTGTGGAGCGCCCGCAGATCCTGCTGAGCTGATACTAACGTGCATCAAAGCATAATCCAGTGCTTATTATCGTTTTATAGCCAACTGAAATACTGCAACATAATCCTAGCAGAAGATTACGATCCCTCCTTGAGGCACAGAAGAACAGCAGGAACATCTTTATTTTCAGAGGAGGCTTTGGCAGACTTGGCTCATGCTTGTGTGCCATGGAGATGGGGCTAGAAGATGCCTCGCAGAGCAGGCTGGGGTTCTGATCCCGTCCTTCCTAGGCAATGAGCTGTGGGTATCGGGGAGCCCTTGCAACCCCCCAGCAGAATTGGGTTCTGTGATTACTAAAACATCGGGACTTCTGCTGGTTATCGCGTTGCTCTGTGTTACACTGCTGGGAAAGAGGATCTCGCAGAAGCGGGTGTAGCTCCTGCGAGGTGGGAGCTGCTGTTCACATCGGCAGGAGCCGATCACTCTCACTGGGTGTGCACTTCTGACAGCTGAGGCTCTGGGATGGGGAGGCAGTGGGATTAATTCCTGGCTCAGGGGGGAAACAGCTCTAGGTGAAGTCAAGGGTGATCAACCTCAGCGAGGCAGTCAGTTCCCAGGGGACGCTGCATGCCAAGGGTACCTCTTGCTATAAATGGCTTTGGATGGTTGAATATAGACCTCTTATAAACTCCAGCGCCGCACAGGATGCTTGTGTCCTCGCGCTGTCATCGTGCCCTCAATCACGGCAAGTTGTTCAAGGTCGTAGGAAGAGCCTGTGGTAACCCAGAATGAAACCCAGGTTGGTTGGCTACCGTAACTTTGTCTCATCTTTGCACTTGGTTTCAGGAATGTTTTTTTCTGTTCCGTCCTGTGGGGCACTCCCCCCACCACGCTGATGCCTCGGGAGCATCTCGAGCAGGATGCAGCCACACATCAGTTATTTCTGCTCCCAGAGCCTGCTTAAAGACAAGCAGCACGGCACTGAGTGCCCGCTGGCAAGCGATGTGCTCAGCCCCCTATTAAAAACAGCAGAACAAGTTTAATCTCTGGATGGCAGGGAAGTTTGCATCGTCAGCATTGTTTGATCCAAGTTTTAGAGGCAAAATTGAAATCGTTCTTCACCAGACTCAACACATTGATCTCTAGCGAAAGAGCACTTGTAAATAACCTCCTTGAGAACGTGTCGCCCTCTTTCTCCTCCAAACCACGCTCCTCTATGAGAAGGGCAATCCCCGAGGGTGCTCCAAAAGCAAAAAAATGAATAAGCAGAAAGGGCTTTGGGGAGGCTTTTCCCCCTCTTTCTCATTCCTTTCTCATTCCTCCCCCTCTAGTCCACCATCAAATGCACACATGACGCGCTCCAGATCACGAGACATTAATAAGGAAGAATCCTGAGGCTCTCATTTCCCTTTGCCAAAAAGACTTGGCTTCGTTGTCCAAAGTGGCTCAGCCCTGAAATCTGGGGACAGAGCAAGCTGGGGCTGGCTCTCAGCTGCCGAGCAGAGGTTTGCTGTGCAGGGGCTGTGTCCCCTCGCTCTCCTGCTCTGTCCCCAGGCCACTCGTGGGAAGCCTTGGGATGCAGCATCACCACTTTCCGTTCTTTTTTGGGTCTTGGTTTCCCATATCCCACTTCAGGGAGGTGTCTCTGGTGCTTCCTAGGAAGCTGAAGCAGTCTCCTTGTTCGTGCCACTGCTGCCTTCCTCGTTGACTTTATTTCCAGAAGTGTGCAGTGTTTCTGGAGGTGGTCTTAAGGGCTCGATTCTTCTTCCCCTACTCAGATCAAGAATCTGGCAGCGGTGCAGACCACCACCACCACCTGTTTTCTAAATCCTGTCTTCCCTCCTGAGGGAAACCCAGCCCCTGCCCCCTGCTGCGTTACAGTCAGCAGGAATAAAAGTGAGTCATCGTGGAGGCTTCTGGCGTGGTGTTTGGGCCGGGTCACTGAGCTCTGGCTGCAGGTTTGCCTTTCCTTGACGCTGATCAAATGCTATATGTTTATGTCAGCACGCTGATCAGCTCCAGCACAGCCTTCAGGGGAGAATGAATGACCCTCTTCTCAGAATCGATAGGACATTTTCAGGAATATCTTCAACTGAAAGGAAAGGCAACCGATATTAGACTTGCTCCAAGCACAAGGCTTCCCTGACATGATTAGATATATTAAAGGGAGCTAACTGATAAAATTAAAACATGATTTTTTCATCACCAAATGAGACATAATGACCACTTTAAACACTTGTAAATTGTACTGAAAACAGCTAAGTTTGTAACGTGGAGATGTAGAAATTATTTCTGAACTGACCCACGGTGAGCTTTGAGCTAGGTTGTTGGAGCAGTTCGTTGTTGACCTCTGGGATTTGAGCTTGCGAGATGCTGAGTGCTTCAGACTGGATCTTCAGAGACGTTTAAGTATCTTTGATTTCAGTAAGTTGATTCATTAGCTTCGGGTTAAGGATGTGCTTAATGATTTGCAAAATGGAGACCAGCCAGTGTGGTTTGCAAATTAGATGTATTGCCATGTTTTTCCTTTCCTCAGGTTGATTAGATGTTTAGGACATTTGTAGGAATGCTGTGGCAGTTCCTATGACCTACTTCAGAGCAGAGACTGGGTGAGTCCGTCCCGTGTCTGCACTGATCAACAGCAGCTTTCTGAACAGGCACGCTTCAGTTTGAAAGTAATTCTCCTGTAAGGAGAAAAAAAAATAACAACTTATAATGGGGGCAAATTCAGAAGAAAAGCATCTTTAATAGCAACAGGCTTCCCTCTGAACAAGGAGGCAGAGGTTTCTTCCCTTGCCCTCCTCGTTTGATGCAGCCAAATCTGCCTGAGCAGGGACAGGAGGAGGGTTGTGCTCGCTGAGGGCAGCATTTGGTTACGCATTGCTCAGAAATAAACGTGCTCTTGCTCTCTGGGTCTGGAAGGCTTGGAAGAGCCCCTTGTGCAGTGGGGCTCGAGGGCAGCTTGGGGCACAGCCCGGTGCTGCTGGGTCTGCATCGATCGTGGTCCAGAGCAGGGCCCGAAGCCCAGCTTGCTGCACCATGGTAGCTCAGATGCTCACGGCAAAGCCAACGCAAATTCCTGCAGGCGTTGCAGAGCGGAACTGACAAGTGCCCTGCCTTTGTAGCTGCAGATCCACCAGCCAAAAGATTGGAGTGCAGAGATCCAGGAAAATGCACGTAGGAGATGAAAGAAGAATGCATGGTTTGGAAATAAAATGAAATCATCTGTAATGAGGCGCTTCAAAAATAGCTTTGTCACTTTTACCCACAAAGGAGGTTATTGTGGTGAAATTACGTTGTCGTCTCGTGCTGGTTTGAAAAACTAAGCTGTGCCTCCTGGGGAAAAGGGTCTCTAAGAAGAGCATTGTTTTTTCATTGAAAAAACAAAGACAGGAGGATGTGCGCTTTCAATCAATGGGCTTTCATAACTAATGGATCAGAAAAGTTTAGGAGCCAGCATCAAACTGAAGGCATTAATAACTTTTGCTTTCAAGTCAATGGAATTGATCAGTGAATTCAGTTTATTTCTGAGTGATCATTGTAGAAAAGTGGAAAGCAAACCAATATTTAAAGATGTACCTGCAAGCAATAACACATGATTGCAGGATTTGGCAAGCTGTGTAGCAGAAAACGGGCTGGATGACATAACAGATCATTCATAATTGTCAACCAAATTGCATAGCTGGTATTGAGCTTAAAAAATGAACCATCAGAAGCATTTCTTATTGATTTCTGTTCCGTTAGAAACAATATGAGACTGCCTTAAAGAACTGGGAACAGGCTGCAATTGATTCTCCTTTCTTTTGAGCAAATTCCAGTAGAATTTGAGATTTGATTTTAATTTAGGTGTTATTAATGCTTTTTTCTATCTCTTCCACTTCTGTGCTACTGCCGAACAAGTTGGGAAGCGTGGAGCTGAACTGAAACGTGGGGAAAGTTTATGCCAAAAGGCACGAGCTGCTTTGACACTGGATGCTTCACAGATTCTGCAGAGTGCCAAGAAAAAAAAAGAATCCCGAGTCCAATCTGAGTTGTACAGGGCAGATACTACTGGTGTTGGGCAGGTTATGTGTTAATTATCACCAATTCCTGCTCACGTGGGCTGTGCTCTGTCCCTCTGCTCGTGGGGCTGAGTGGGGGCTCAAAGGGTTTGGGCTTAGGGATGGGGGGTTCCATGCACACTCCTCTTCCCCTCCCCAGTGCTAAATAATGCTGTCCCCCTGCTTCCACTTGTCTGAATAATTTCAAAAACCTTCCTCTAAACAGGTCTGGTTGGTCTTCTGTCCCTGCACTGTGCGACGATAAATACACAGCCCCTCATCCATGAAGGTCGCGTGTATGTTCGTCCTCCCCAAAACCAAAGGCGAGGACTGTAAGCCCCGATATTATTTAAGGTCTTTCTTATGTGAGGGTTGTAATCACCCTTCACGGGTGAGATATTCTGTGGGGATTCGTTTCACATTATTCTACATTAAACTGGGTCACTTTAAACTTTTAGTGCCCCTATTAAAAGGAGGAGGCGGGTGAGAAGGGCGAGACTTATCACACTGCTCCGGCACGAGCACGCAGCAGGAGTTGGGGTGCTCGTGGACGTGCCTGTCGCTGAGCACTGGGGCCACAGAAGTGATTCCTCGCTCTGTCTGGTGCAAGGTGGGTGCCGTGCCCAGGCTTTGTACAGGCGTGAGACCCTGCGTTGTTAGGGGTCGGTTTGGCTGATACCTGGTGTGCCTCCAGGACCCTTATCAAAATGGCAAAACACCTGTAGGGTCAACTCTGGAGATGTTTCGAGGCCTGCAGCTGCTGTAAATTGGTCAGATTAACATATGTTGTATGGCTGAATAATTCAAGCTAACAGACAGCTTGTTACACTCCTGACAAAACAACCCTTGAGTATGGGAGAGGGGAAAATCTTTGTTTGCTGGCAGTGGCACTTGAGTGACAATGGAAGCAGAAAAACACCTGGAGGTGTTGCTTTTATAGATATTTAAAAAAAAAAGTCAAGATGTTAGTCTTATGAGCCAAGAAAGGAAAAGCAGAGGGATTCTCGTGGTTTTGATTTAATTTCAGGAACCAGCAGAGGACAACTGAGCCGTTCTGGGGTCTGCTGGTGCAACTTCTGATCCTCTCGGGGATGGGACAAAGATTACCTGCAGTGGCTTACGCAGACTAAACCAAATCAGATCTTGGTCCCTATGTGCTGATACTAAATGTAAAGAGCTCACGTCCGGGCTTCAAGCCTGTGCTTCTGTGTCTGAGTAGTATGAATTACAATGGGTGTGATTTCAGCCTGAAGCCTGCTCGTATGTCATCTGAAAATATGTAGATATCCCTTTTTGCAGGGCTGGAGCAAAGTGCCTCTGCTGGTCATGGTCCTGGGCACCGAGAGCCAGCTCTCTGTGCTCTCCTGGCAGCTCTTAGGGCTACTAGGAAGCAGGAGGAGAGGGGATCAGTAGCAGCAAACCCGGCTGCTTGGGGTCTGTGCGCTCTGAAGGAAGGCAGCTGGGTGAGGATTTCCACTGGCAGCGGTGTTTGCAGTCCTGCATCCATTGGTGATCGGAAGAAACCATCTCTGTTCCTGCTTCGAAATGGATCACTCCTTGGAGTGAATGCTCCCAGCCAGAGGGACCATCGCTCACGGCAGCTTGGTGTTACCTGCCTGTGCTCGCAAGAGCCCCTTCTTAAATTGCTGTGTCTGAATGCTACCCAGACCAGCAACAGGCAGCCTTGGGCTCCAACCCTCGTTGTTCGCTTTCCAGAAGGCACAACGTGCAGATTTACATGGTGCCTCTTGATGGTGTGGTTAAGGAGGGGATGCGTGGAAGTGGTGCTGCTCCTGGGCCAGCTCCAGCCGCTGAGCCCCCAGCTGGGTGAGCTTGTGCTGCTGCGAGAGCCGGGCATGTGCAGCCAGCTGGGAGCTTCCTCTTCCTTACGGCTTTATTTTACAAGAAGTTTGCTGAAACGTTCTCCTTTCGGCACCGTAACTTCAATACGTTTTACAGGGAGCTCTTTGTGTCAATAAATAAAAAACGAGTGCTGGAGTTACATGAGGCTGTGAGATGGAGCGCGGCGGTGCGTGCCGCGGGGACAGCAAGAGCATCCCCGGCTCTGCGGCGAAATCTGTGGTCCCTCAGCTGCTGGCTGCTCCAGCACTCCATAATGGAAAGGTGCAGGCCTGCCAAGAAGAAAACTCAAGTTTTTCCAAGCATTTATGCAGTGGTTTTGGCAGTGGGAAGAACATGGGTGAACGTGAGCCATGCGTAGGGGACAGAGGGACCTGGAGGGGTGCAGCAGGATGCGGTCCCGGACACAGCAGAGCAGGGGTGCTCCAGCTCCTGTGGGCTCGTGGGGCCTGCGCTGCTGTTCCCTTGGGTATCGTGGTGCTGGCATCTAGACAGATCTGGAGATAGGCATGGAGCGTTAGCACAGAGATCCATTAGCATAAATTACTGATGAATTCACCTAAAAAACCACGTCCCAACTCCACGGTTAAAAATAGTGACAGAACTTCAAAGGGGCACTGGGCCTGATCTATTTTTAAGATAATGTGGATAATTTCAAGTACCAAAGGATCTTGCTTATGCTACTTTCCTTGGTATTCTGCATAATCTGCTGTGTCCGCCTAAGATCAGATAACAGCAGGATCATTTCTCTCCTTTCCAGCATTAACTGTTTTCCTTCTCCTTACCCAGAGATGAGGTCTCGGTGCTCAATGCACTTCTCTTGGCTCTAGATTTCACTGGGGATGAGCGTTTTTGGGGGGTTGCTGCTTTGTGCAGGTGCTGCAGCAGCCACCTCCTTCAGGTTGTGGTGTGCAGTCATTTCCTAGCAGAGTATTTGGGGCAGCGATAATTCCCTGCCAGTCTTTGGTGGGATGGCTTCAAGTGATGGCTGGTTGGGCTGTGCTCGTGCTCAAGCAGCAGGGGACTTTTTTTGTGTCCCGTTCACATCACAGAAACCTTGTCCTTCTCAATTAGGTGACCTGAGGAGTCCATCACTTCCCTGCTGACCACATGCCGTCAGCATCCTGCCCTCCATTGGCATGGTGGCAGCCTCAAGGAGATGAATTTCACCACTCACCTTACAGGCACTGTGCTGGCGTCCAGCAGAACGATGGAGCACGTCTGGTAGGCTTTATTTTCCCTCAAAAAGAAGTGACTGATCCCTTCCAAGTTCAAAGCCATGCAAACAACAGCTTTGGGGGATGCTCAGACCTTGGCTGAGAGCATTATTCCCCGGCGTGTGAGCGGTGTGCCTCGCCACGGCGGGGTCCTCCCCTCCTTGGTTCTCTTTTATGTTGCTCGTGGCAGCGAAGGGAGGATCAATGCTTTCTGTGTCAAGGCAAGACAATGTCTGTGTGTTATTGCCATGATATTGACAGCTTGGCTTCTTTTCTTGCGTCGTCTGTACTTCATTTGTGAAAAGTACTGTAATTATCCCCTGGTAGTGATTTCAGGAATGGCACACAACTTGAAAAGAAATCCAGATGGGTACACCTGATTGCAAAGAAAACACTTTAAATATTGAACAATTTTTTCTGAAGGTCTAAATTTTCTATTTGCCTCAGCACTTAGCTTTTTGTGCAGCCATTTTGTACTGGCTTGAACAATGGACTTTTTACATGAGGGTATTTATGGTAATAAAACTGAAGATGTGTTCATCCCCCCTACCCTCTCTTGCTATTTTGCACCTCTCCTTCCTATTAATAAAACCCTTAAATCTGTCGCTTTTCTCCCCCCTCCCAATCCATGCCGAATTTCCCAACCTAATTGTCAGTCTGGCTTTATTTAAGCCAACTGCAGACTTTTGATCTACTTCTTTGGAAGAGCTTTTGTTTTGCTTTTTCTCAGCATCTGAACGAACCGGTCCCCTGTTTACAAGATTTACATCAAAATAAGGTTCCTGGCAAAGGGAAATGCAGCTTAGCGAAATTAAAGAAAAAAATCATAAAAAACTTGCAAGGTCCCCGGAGGGCTAGTTCGTGTGTGTTTCGGCAATAATAAAGGGATTAGGCTGGAGGCTGAGGGGTGCGGGAGGCGGATGGGGTGGGATGGTGGATGGAGGGGTCCCTGCATCCGTGCCTGAGATGGAAACGGGGAGCAGAGGGAGCTCCCCAGCTGGCTGCCGGGCAGGGAATTGGCTCGGTGGCCTCGCCAGGGGCTCCACGGCTGGAGGAGCCTCTAGAGCTCCCAACCTGGAGATTGGAGGCACCTCTACAGCTCCTAACCTGGAGGCTGGAGGATCCACTACAGCTCTGAGGCTGGAGGCACGAGGCCATGGTGCTGCCTTCAGTCCCGCGCTGCCGCCCTTCCTCAGCTGCTCGCTCGTCTTACCCGTGCGCGCTGTCTCGTCGAGGAAAAAGCAATTTAGGAGCTGACAAAAGCCACAGAAAGCTGCTGCAGTTAATTAATAGCCCGACTTCTGGTGCACGTTGGTTCCAAGAGAAGACTCTGGGATCGTAGCTAATTGGGAAGTCAGGCCAGATCGCATCGTGCGGAACGTGTTTGTGGTAATGATAAGTGATTTCTGGATTTGAGGGTGGTTTTTTATTTCGTTTCCAGTACTTTATTTTGACGGGTGAGTCAAATACTCTTGAAGTATCAAAACAATCTTTGTAGCTGTGTAACAGGAGCATAAGGATATCATTAAAAATGAACCTAGCTTGATCTGGATGCTGGCAAAACAACTTCAAAAGCATCCTGGTTATTTTGGGGGGGAAGGAGCTGTGTTCTCTTCGGATGAAAGAATCCATTTGAGAATAGTTTAAAGGAAGGATTGGTCACAGGCAAAAGGAAGGCTGCCTAGGGATCCTCCCGAAAACAAATGAATAAAAATCTGTCTGTAGACTTTGGAGAGCCTGTAAATAACTGCTGGGGGTAGCCCCTGAGCTCACACAGGACCCGAGTGTTGCTTTGAGGAAGGAGAGACGGGAGCAGTGATACTTAATGCGATGATTTTCTGGTGCAGAGGGTTTGAGTCTGTTGGTCCTCGCACAGAGGCAGGCCGTGGAATTATTGGGCAGCTGGTGCAGAACAAAGGGAAGCGCTTGTTTCGGCAGTATGGAGATCGTCGCTGGGTGCTGCTGAGCTGGGAGTGAGGTGAGCAGAGAGAGATGAAACGAAGGGAGGATGGGTCCAGGGGTGGCTGATAGCATTGAGGGGCCAGCCAGCCAGGAAATTCCCGAATCTCTGACTGAATGTCACTCTGCACATGGCCCTTCTACTCTCCATACATCCATGCCAGCCTCTATTGCAAATCAGAGTGGTAGGACTCTGATTTAGCTCGATCTTTGTCCTGTTTCTAAGTAAAGGTACAGAAATTATGCTGTTGATTAGAGATGGGGAATCCTGGTGGAATCCATGGAGAGTCTGTGCTACATCATCCAACCCCAGCTCTCTTTGGGCTTGAAAGAGCAGTGAATGAGTAGAATTAAAAATGAACTTCTCTGTTAGGTTATTGATACCCCACTTCTTGTTTTCCTTCGGTGGTGAAGGCGTGGTGAAGGCGTGGTGAAGCCTCATCCCCTCCCTGAATCTAAACAAGGGCAGGAGTGCTACGTAGCGGCTTTTCTTGCCCCAGCATGCTTTAGTAAAAGGGAACAGGGTTAATTCAATGGTCTTGTGGGATGAGGCTCTTGTCGCTGGAAAGCAGTTAAGGGATTTGGGCTTAAATATCTCGTTCTGAAATGCTTGTCTGGCAACATCCCCATCATCATAGGAGCGACGTCCCCAGAGCTGTCCTTACAGGTTTAACCAGGCACCCCTGCGGTCCCTGTCCCACCAACTGCAGACAAACATTGCCTTCACTTCAGGGTTAAAGCAGTAAACGCAGGTCAGGATAAAGTGCTTTATAGGTTAATACTACCTGCATTTATGAGCTAGTGGAGTCCCAGAGGCCTGAAAAATCGGTGAAGAATCTTTACTTCCTCCCCGTTTTTCCCTTGCTGCTGTAGAGCCTCATTTGCATCAGTTGCGCGCGGTCGTGCAGCTTTTCCCAGAAGGTCACCGTGCGATGAACATGCAACTTCACAAACAATTTCTGCGTATCTTTTTAAAAAAAAAAAAAGGAAGAAAGAAAGGTGATATTTTTCTCTTTGCATGCAGTTTTTAAGAAGCGTAGAGCAAAGAGCCATAAAATTTCCTTTTATAGATGGAGCAGGCAGCAGCAAAGTGCGCCAAAGTGAGCGAGGAAAACTCAAGGTGACATTTAATTTTAGCGATAATAAGCTATGGCAAAACTCCTCTTATTAAAGACCTAAGGCAAAAACGTTCAGCTGCTATATTCTGGAGCAGAGACACCGCAAGGAGCACAGGGAGGCAGGGTGAGACACCTTGAACAAGATCCAAAGAGCCAGGCATTAATTCTGGGGAGGAAGAATTGGAGCACCTGTGCTAAGCAGTGAATAATGCCCGTCGCGGGGGGGATGGAGCTGTTTTATTTCCCAGGTTCGCACAAACAGAAACTTTCCCCTAGGTAAGGTGCTGCTGCTGCTTCTGGGGTTGGGATGGGGCAGGGCTGCAGCCCCTACAAGGACGATTTCCAGCTCTCCTACCCTGAGCATCCCTGCTGCCTGCAGTCAGGAGGTTTCCAACAGCAGAAACGGTTGCGTTGAGGAAGGGACGGTGTCTGCTGGGCACTGCTGCCCCACGGCCAGGTCCCATGGGCCAGGCCGGCCAAGTCATCTTCTGCTTCTGGATTCTGAACCTCTCCCTCTCATCGGCCAACCTCGCAGCCTGTGCATTAGGCATAAAGCTGAGTCACAGTTTGCGTTGACTGGTAGAATGCATCCAGGGTGAAATAGTTTCTGGAGCAGACGAGTGGCCAGCAGGTTTGTACGCCCCCTCAGCCTTGTTTTGGAGAAGTGCCCGTTGGAATCCCAGCTGGAAAGCATGGAAAGATGCAGTTTGTTTGCTTTCGTTGGCTTGGCACTGTAATTCTCGCCTTTTGCTTTGTTCCCCTGCGTAATGAACAGTGCAGCCACGGGAGGTGGGAGCCTGGTGGTGGAGGGGCTCCCATAACTCCGAGGAACAGCAGCTCGCTCGGGATGCAGAGCCCCGGTTCTGCCTGTCCTGCTGCAGCCCTCTCACTACTTTCCTTCCATTTGCTGTAAATTCTCATGTCTGAACGTTTCCAAAGGTAGGAGGGCTTTTTTACTAGGTCTCGTTGCAGATGTTTATTCCTGGTGGCGGATACGTCTGCGGATAATTGCACACCGTCTATTTTGGCAGCTCTTTCTAGAAAGAATTAATAAAGCCTGATAAGGCACTTCAGAAGTCCTGCAGATCCTCGAGCTGGCTGCACACCAGAGCAGCGATGCAGCAGCACACGGAGCCTCGCTGCTGCTCCTTGAACGCCCAAGCTCTGGGCACGTTTTTTAAATGTAGCTGCCTCCAATTGCGTGTAAAATTGACCTGAAAGGGCCAGTATGGCAGCTGTATGGAAAGGATATGCTGGTTCTGGTGTCTCCGTGCACGTTCTGCTGTGGAGCTGCTCCTGCAGAGGTGCTGCAGAAAGCTGTGCCTGGGCTCGGTGTGATTTAAGCCTGGCTTCGTCTCTGTGATGTGTTAGTGCCTGAGGATCTCCTGGTGCCTTCCTGTAAAGGAAGGAGGATGCTGCTGGCACCCATAAGGTACCTGCACAGAGTTCACTGATGGGCAAAACGGGTGTGTGACCATGGAGCAGCTGCTCCCAGTCATTTCCCTGCAGCATCACTTCCCTCCCGAGGTCTCTGCGGCTGCTGCTCCGGGAAGCACGGGGCACGGAAGTGCTGTGCAGAACCCAGCAGGTTCGTCTGAGCTCTCCCCGTTTGGCTCTGTTGCTGTAGAGAAACCTAGGGCATAGGCTGGTGCTTGCAGCAGAAGTCTCCATCTGTTCCAGGTGTTGTTCCGATACTCGCCTGTTCCCGACCCCTTTAACGCAGCCCAACAAGGCTGCACCTGTGTGGGGAGCTGGGAGCCAGCCCCACGTCTCCTGGGGGCCGAGCAGAAGCCCTTGAAGCCCTTCCTGCCCACCCCGTGGGGCCCTTTGACGTGGCAGAGGTCGGCTGCCCTCGAGGCCAGCACCTCCTGCCCGGCTGCCCTTGGAGCTGCACCGCAGCAGGATGAGGCCGAGGACTCCCAGACCCCTTCCAAGTCTTGGTCGTCTCCAGCAGCATCCAGGCAACGGTGCCCAGCCCGGGCTGGGGTCTCTGGGTGTCCAAAGCAGGCTGCTTTGGGGAAGGTTTAGGAGAGCAGCACGCAGAAGGCAGCAGGCTGACCACAGCTCTTCAGTTCCTGGGTGTCTGGAGAACCCGACCTCTCCCCGCCCGCGTGGATATAAATAGATAACGCAGAGCCACGGCAGTGAGCGGGTTATACAACGGACCTCGGTGCTGCCGGGAGCCAAAAATACCTACAAAAATGACGGACGCTTTGAATGACATTTGCAGGATGCTGCTAATGGCAAGAAATTGCTGCCGTGCTCCGTGCCACCCCTTCTGAGGGATGAAGCCCCCCCCCCCCTCCCGGCAGCTGGTGGTGGCCGCATCCTGCCGTGCTCTCCTGCCCCAGAGGGATGGGGAGCAGCAGGCAAAAAGGGTGCCGGCTCTTCACGGGCCCCTCAGCTCAGGTTTCAGGTCAACGTTATTTTCCTCTTCCATTGTGCAAAATGACAGGAGAACTGATTGTGCTTGCCTGGGTAAGGAAGCGGCTCCTTCCATTGTTGGGGTATAATAAGGGACAATAATTCTCGAAGGGAGTGAGAGGCAGAGTTTTTGTGAAATGCTCCCATTTTGTATATAAACCTCTCTCTATTTTTCAATCCTAAATGGCCCTTGTATTGAAAGCCTGGTATATGAGCTGTCTCCATTCAGCGTGAAAGCTGCAAAGAAATAGAAACCGTCCGGAATTGCTCAGCCTCTGGAGAGGGGATGGCTCTCTCTGCAGATGGTTTTAACCATCTTGTTGCAGAGCTGCGATGCTTCTGTGGCTTTGAGGGTGTTGATCACAGCCCCCGTGCAGTGCTGGGCGATTTATTTCGCTGAGCTGTGTGTCGGGACACGGGGAGCATCGCAGCAAGGTCCTCGGTGCCACCAGGGCTTGCTGAGGCCCTGGGAAGGCTGGGGGTCAGAGCCGTGTCCCTCCATCGTGGCACCATGCTGGGACGGGAGCAGAACCACGTCCAGGGCAGATTTTCTCTCTAGGAGGGAGGAATCAAACCAGGCTACCCTCTGGAGAGAGTCCTCGGTGTATTAAGGAGCACACTGCAGGCAGGGGAGGCATTACCACCTGGGGACAGCTGGTCACTGCTGAAAACTTGTCACCAACATTTGAATAAACCATTTAAAACAAAAAAAACGTCCTGCCTCTCATTGCAGCCCTGCACATGAACAGCTTGCAGGCTGCTCCTGCTCTGCTGAGCCCCGTTAGGGATCCCATGCAGCCACATCAGGCGCTGGGTCCCCACTCTGGGGGTGCTGGGGGCTGCAGCACCCTGTGAGTGTCTGGTGCAGGGTTTGCCTCCAGCTCTTCCTGCTAACAGCAGCAAATGTTCCTGCGAACCTCGTATCTTGCAGCCCTTGGATGCTACAGATAAACCACGCTAGAAAAACTGTCGGAGCAGAGTAAGCAAAGCAAACTGTGTGTGTGTGTTCAGGCAGATGCACGAGACGTCAGCGTGGCGAGGTGTGTTGGAGAGGTGTGGGGGAGACGGTGGAGAACTGTGAAATCCACACTTCCTCGTGCCATGCTGTGTGCACAGCCCCAGGATACCGGCTCCAACCGTGTGTGACCCAGCGGAGAGGGGCTGGACCCCGGTGTCCCCTCCTGGCTGCCCCAGCACAGTGCGGGGTGCCGGCACGCTCCTCCAGGCTGCTGGGAAACCTCTTGTGCCTGGGCAGCCCGTGGCTGCTTCTGACGGGGCCAAACCCTTCCTGCCTTCCTCCTGGGCTTGTTTCCTCAGGCAGTTCTGGTGGCCGATGCTATAGACATCCCCGTGCTGCACGCCCCCCCTGGATCCTGCCCTGCTGCATTGGACACGAGGCCTGGCTCCTTTCCAAAACACCACGCTCGGACGCAGGCCTGGATGGTCCTGGAGACAGAGAGCTCTGAACTGCTTGTGCTCGGCTGGCTCGTGATGGCTTTTTGATTATCCCAACGCGCTCGGAGCTAAAAGCTGGAAATCAATCACGCTGTGCTTGAGCAGAACGAGCAGCAGCTGGGACTTGGTCAGGATGTTCCTCGTTGCAATTGTGTTGAATTTCCATCGTCTGGGTATCTGTTTGGTGTGATGGGGGGCGAATGAGTTCGTACCCGTCCCCTCGATACTGCATGAGCCTCCTGCGTGTGGGATGCGCGGGCTGTGGGAAGGAACATGTGCGGCACAAGGAGGAGGATAAGCAACATCCCATCAGTTGGCGCTGGGCTGAAAGGAATCTCCAGACGTCTGTGGTGCTCAGCTGACTGAGCATCCTCCAAATGTCCTAAAATAAAAACAAGGATGGAAGTCGTCACTCATCTTGCAAGGAGGCTGCGCCCCAGGGAACTGCCTCGGTGCATCTCCAATGGCCTAATATTTATCCTCCTGTAATTTGGGGTGCCGAAATGCCATGGGTGCCTTGTTTGTGCCCCTACGTCTGCCTGGCCACTTCTGGGCTCCCTTGGAGTAGAAAATCAGCAAGGTTTCCCTGCCTGCCTCCAACCCGGGGCTACGCTAAACATACATTAGCACTTGCGTGACTCAATTGTATTAATTGTTGCATTAAATTATATGGTGTTATACAAAAAGAATGTTAATTTAGTTTTCCTACAACTGTGTTCGGATTAATTTTTAATCAAATCTGACAGCAAAAACTTAAATCAGGTGCTGCGCCTTGGCTGTAAGAAGACCAAGTACATAACAAATGCACCAAACTCATCCGGACGGGTTGCGGCATTAAACACGGGCGAGCAGCCGAGCTGTGGGCTTTAGTTATCCCTGCTCTGCCACCGAGCTGAGCCTCAGGGAGGAAGAGCTGAACCGAGGGCTCACAGCAGGGTCCTGGTGGTGGTGCTGGGGCTGCTCAGCCCCCGAGCCAACCCTGGGGTTAACGGGTGCTGATAACGGAGCCCCGGCCAGCTCACGCTGCCAGGAGCAAGCGTGCAGCAAAGCTGGGCTAGAAAGCAGGTTTGGGCCTTTGCAATTTTGACAATAATGCAGGAAGGGCTGGGAGGGAACCGGAGGTAATTTGCAGAGGCAGCACGAGCACGTAACTGCATCTCAAGTCAGAGGAAGGGAGAGCATTCTCTGGGCGATCGCGGTGCTCCTGAGCTTTGCCAAATGAAAGAGCCTCTTCCAGAGCAGGCCGGGCAGCAGCGTGGTTTCCACTCGCCTTTCCCAGAATTGATCTGCATTTGGGAGACCAGGTCCTGGCAATAAAGGACCGCCAATTAGGAGAGCTTGGCTAATTAAAGAAGACATAAACCACTAACCCCCTAGCAAGCTGCTGGTCTGCTAATCACAGCCGTGCACTGGGCAGAGTTCAGTCCTTGAAAACCCAAACAGAAGCATCACACCTCTCCTCTCTGCTTTATTGAGAGCCTGGCATTTGGAGGACGTTCATCTGCTGCTGGTTCTGCAGCATGTGGGGATTTGTGCTCGTTTGTTCCTCTCCCCAGCATTCGTTCCTTCAGCAGGCAAGAAAGGTTCATTTTTTCCCCCCATTTGAAAGCAGTGTGCGTCACTGTGTGTCTCCTAATGGGAAACACAAGATCTGTATAAATTCGTAATGGTCACAGTAATATTTCTTTTCTGTGGGAAGCTAGTATTAATAAGGAGTGTCACAAACTATGAATTTTATTGTAGTGATATTCATTATGTGTGATATACAGAGAGGGAGCGCGATGCAGCCAGTGCAATGAATTATATTTGTTGCAAAGAGTGGAGCTAAGTGGAAATAAATTAAGCATGATGTGTTTTAGGATGTTCTGCATTCAGCAGCAGGGTGAAAAAAAACCGTCCAAAAATGTTGATATAGAAAAGATTTCCAGGGTGCAAACAGATACAAACACAGATAAAGAAAAACACACTCAATTCTGTGTGCAGACACACTCCTGGCTGTACATTTAGAGGAGGGATGCAGAAAGCAAATATTCCTTCTGTTCTCGAAATTTGCAGAACCAGGATAATTGCTACCTGTGGTTGCTGTGGGAACCATAACTTCTCAATTCCAGATTTTAAGCGCAGAAAGTCTCAGCCAAATGTGCCACATTAATGTGACTTCTGTCATATTACGGGAAATCAGCCAATTTGCGGTTAATATAAACAGGTTAGGAAGGGGGAATTTTGTAAAAGTAGAGAATCAGTTGGCTTTTTTTTTTTCTTTTTTTTTTCCCCTCCAGGGAGGCCTGTTTGAACCCACAGCTGCTGGCTCCTACAGCCTGAGAGGTGCCCCCGATTTCCCAGGGGTCTGTCCCACGTCCTGCTGCTGGCATCCCATGCTGCCCAGTTTGTGTTCCTGGGGCTGTTTGGCTGCAGCCCACCTCAGTCCCCCGTGGGCACCCAAGGGTGTCAGCACCTGCCCAGCACCAGCGCTGGGTCGGTGACGTCCCCCCCGGCTGCTTTCTGTGTTCCCTCTTTGCAGCGTCTCTGAGGGTGTTCGCTCTCATGCAGGGCTGAAAAGCCTGCCGTGCCTAAACTTGATGATATTTTAAAAATAATAATAATAATAAAAAAATAGATTTTACACTTCAAAAGTTTTTTTTTTTCTCCTCTTCCATTTTCAGAACAAAGGAATTTTTCCCCCACAGTCACAAGTTCCCACAAAGGATCCTTGCAAAGGAGGAAAAAAGGAAGAAGGGGAAAAAAAAAAGCAAAAAAGGAGAAAGCTTAGCAGATGAACTAAAAGAGCCCCATAGGAAGAGAGATCGCTTTTAAAAGTGTGGCATAGATCGGCCACTTGTGTAAAGTAATTCACACGTTGATTTTAAGGCTGTCACCAGCTGCCCCTGCGCTCAGGAGTGTCCCCAGGGACAGGCTGTGCCTCCAGAGCCCCCCCGCCGTGCGGAGCGCTTGTCACCTTCCCTTGCCCCTGTACTTGACTAAATGACCTTTAAGGTCCAGAAGCTTTATAGGGCCATTATTTTATTAGGCTAATAAAAGGGAGCTGTCGTACCAAAATTTAGTGCCTGCGGGGAAAGGGCGGGTTGTGATCCTGCCGCTGCAGGAGGGAGAACTGCAGGCGGGCCGGGGGGAGAGGCGTTGGGCACCTCACATCCAGGGCTTGCTGCGTAGGGGAGTTTTAATTGATTTCCTTTTTTTTCACAATTAATTTCCTTTTGTACTCTGCCGATTGAAGGAAGGGGACCTGGGGGTCCCGGCGGTGTGTTGGTTGGGTTGAGCTTGGCTTGGTTCTCTTTCGGTGCTTGCCCCCCCCCGTGCCACCCTGGTGCAGCTGCAGCTCAGCCCCGACCGCATCCTGCTCGGGCAGCGCTCCTCAGCACCCGTGGGCAGGATTGGAGGGTGCTGTGCTGGGCACTGCTCTTGCTTTTGAACCAAATACCCTCTTAGTTTTTTCCCTGAATTAACAACGGGGTGGTAGACAAGGAATTGTGCTACTGCCAGCCTGATAAAGGGCTGGAAATGGTGCCTCGGTGGGAGAGTGTGGGGAGGTTTTTGAGAGGGAGAGGAGCCGAAGGTGACAGCGGGGAGGGGCAGGTTGGTACAGGAGAGCAGCGGCCGGTCCCTCGCTGGCACTGACGCTTTGGTGACACCCCTGGGGACTCGTGGCTTGGACCTGGGGTACATGGCAGCAGGGATGCTCCCAGCTCCCGAAGCACGCACGGGACTGAGGGCCAGAGACCATTTTTATTTATGGTTTTACTGGAAGAAAGTGATGGGGATAAAAGGGCTCCGTGGTGAATAATTCAGCCTGGGCGCCTGGTGTTTTTCCATGCGCGCATTGATTGCTGGTGCTCCCTGGGCTCGTCAGCCTCCGCACACAGCCTGCCTCGCACCTGCGGCGTGCAGAGGCTGCTCGCTGGGCTTCAGGTGCCCTGGTGCAAAGCCAGCGAGTGCGGCAAGGAGCGGGGCGTGCTGCCAGCTCTGCACGGTCGCTCCTGGCCCCTCGGGATGCAGCCCAGACCCGTGACAAATACATCTGCAGCTCTGGCATCGCTGCCCCGGCAACATTTTATTTTTAAGGGATGCCTGCGTAGGCTCAGGCAAAAGAACCGAGCGCCACGGCAGAGCAGGCGCCAGGAGGATCACAGCAGCGCGGTGCCAGGCACCAGCCAGAAATCTGCAGGAAGATCTGCTGGCTGGAGCACTCACCAGAAAATATCACCTGAAATGCAAAGCCAAGGCAAAAAAAGTCTGCAGCTCGGCTACATCTGCAGCGATATTTTATTGATTGCATGAGACCCTTGAGGCAATTCAGATAGAGCCTGGAAAGAAGGGTTTTGGGTTTGTTTCACTGGATGTCATCGTTCCCCGGCTGCCATGCTGCCTAGGAAAGTCCTTCTGCTTCCTTGTCTGCAGCGCTGTGAGCTGCTGGAACAACGGCTTTGAAATGTGGGTGTGGGTATCTGAAACAAGCTAAAAGGAACAGAGCAGTTGAGCTGAAAACACCGTTCTTGTATCAACATTGCATTTATGACTTCTGTAAGCAAACGCTAGGACTTGCTGCGTTAGCACATTCGGGCAGCGCTGTAGCAACTCTCGAGGTGCTGCAGAGACTGAAAGCAGACCCAAATGTCCCCGTGCAACACCTCGCTGCGGCGAGTTGGTTTCCCAGTTCTCTGGCATTACTCCGTGTGCTGGGAAAAGGGAATATAGTACGTACATGGTACAAATTACAGGGAAACACTTAGCCATGCTGGAAACTCTGACGTGGAAATTGGGAATAAGCAGTGCGTAGAGCAGGAGCCACGAGGGGTCCTCGAGGGAGCGGCTGCAGCACAGCCCCAGGGCTGCCCCCGGTAGCAGCCCAGCAGAGTTGGTGACACCCAGAAGTAAAGTTGGAAAGGACCATGCATTGTTGTTATTATTTTTTTTTAATTTAAGCAACCGTTACCATAGCATATTGATGAAATCTTAAGCACTGGTTAAAAGCCGTAGCATATTTCCGAAACCTTTGTCTTTTCGTTCCCCAAGATGTTCTACATATGGAATAAAAGTGAGCCCAGCGGACCTTTTGATGCCTTCCTGTGCTTCTCAGGGCTCTGTGGTGTACACGCTGGGAAAATGGCTGCGCTGCAGCCCCGCACTTGAGTCTGAACTTGGCATTACCGGGGGCAGGCACGGTGTGCCCCCACCCAATGGCACTGAAGCCTGGGCTCTGGATTTGGGGGTCTCTCCTGAAGCCCCTTGCAGCTTGAGCTATGGAGCTCTCTTTGCTGCTTAACAAGGGCTCTAATTGACTCTGTGAACAAATGTTTTGGAAACTGGTTAGGAATCCGCTATGCGCTTGTGAGGCAATGCTTTCATTAGGTTGAATGGGGAAGTTTTTAAGCTTGCAAGTTCATAAACAGATGATGAAAATTCCCAGTGTATCAATAACACATCAGTGTTTGCATAAATAGCAGGAATTATTCTAGTAAAAAAAAAAAAAAAAGGCAATATTCCAGCGTCGCAGTAGGCAAAGAGGGTGCTTCTACCCACTTTGACTAAATGTTCTCATTTAAAAAGGAAGTAAGTCAGTGAATTTCAGGATTGCTTATGAAAGATGTTAGAGTACAATTAAAATACTAGCTTTTACTTAACGTCACCGAGAAACTGCACGGTTTATTGAGGAAAGGAAATAGTGGTGCAGGTCGATGTCTCTGCCGTGGGGGTGCTCGGGATTTTCAGGGCTTGAAAACCCAGCGGTGCTGCTGGGGCACTGCTGCTGGTCAGGGCTGCTGGAAAACCCAGCCATCCTCCAGCCAAACGTCCGCAGGAAAGCTTCCCCAGCCTGCTTTTCTGGACAGAAATAACCCTTCAAATCGGAAATGTTTCCTAAAGGAGCTGGGAAGGTTTCGTGCTTTGTCCTCACCACTGCTCGCTCCTCTCTGCTCTCACTTGCTGAGAAGAGGGGAAGGGAGGGAGGAGGGTGACGATGCCATCCCCACGTTGGGAACAGAAAATGAATGTTCAGGGCTCAGAACCTGGAGTAAGGGTTTATGGAGGACATTTGGGATGGAAGTTGGACATGCTGAATCAAAATGGCTTTTCCACTTGGAGCGTCCCTGCCGCAGGATGTTAAGGAACTCCAGCTGGATGTCTCCTTCAACACTTGATTAAATCCTTTTCTTAAAAACGGGTTTGGGGCCAAAGCAAATCCAACCAGCTTGGGTTTGGAAATCTGATTTGGATTTTAAACCTGTGATAGTACAACTCTTTCCAAATTCCAATTAGCTAGACATTTCTCATAGCATTTTTTTCTACATAAGCCTCTATTCTCTATGCATTTTTAATAAGCTTTATCCTGGGAAAACGTGAGAGAGCTAACTGCAAGTGAAAAGAATAAAGGCAGTTGCTGCATAGCTCTGAAAATCTGTTAAGTACTGGGAAGCTCACAGTAAAAAGCAAAGCAATGAAGAAATCTTAGCTGTGTTCTAATAAGAAACTGTGAATGAAGATAAAACCTTTTCGCAAACCTTGCATGGCAGAAAAAAAATGCAGAGTAACAGCACTAGAAGAACCTGTGACAGTGCTCATATGTGTTGCAGATAGGGGAATAAGCAGCAGAAGACCTCCACATCCTTTTTGTCTTCCTAAATGGCAGTACTTGGAGTTTTGGGACTAATTCCTCCTGGAGTAGGAGGGGAGAGCGCGCTGGATCAGTGTGAAATGCTGAAACCACAGGGAAGGGGAAAAAAAAGAACCACCACAACAAATAAACACGGATTCTTAAGGAGAAATTAGTTACATAGACTATCCTTCCAGAACATGTAATTTTTTATATTTTTATTAAGGAGAAGAGCTGAGCTCAGGGTGCCCAGCAGAGAGGTTGTGCTATGTGAGGCTGTGGGAGCGCGGCTGTGAGCCTCTGGGGTGGCCGGGGATGGCCCTGGCTGTCGAATAATGTTCAGGTGTTTAAATAAAACATGTTTCTGATTCAGGACTGAACGTTTTTAATACGTGCCTTAATTCCCAGAGCTGGCGTGCAGCATTTGGTGTTGGTGTCTGTGAGCACACGTCTTCATTTACCTGCATTCAGGAGCAATTCCAAAATTCCAAAATTCTCCCAGGAATTCCACCCGCCGAGGGGCCCGCTGCCTGGATGCCTGTGCTCACCCTGCAGAGACGGTGCCAGCAATTGCATGGCTTTTTTGAGGCCGTAGGGACCGCAGCACCCCATGCCCAGGGCACAGGAGCAGCTCCTCAAGGAAAAGCTGCTGTCCGGCCCCTTTCCTCCCCGTCAGGACTGATCAGCGTCAGAGGAGCTAATAGGGAACACAAAACCTATTTAAAAGCTACATTTACCACTTGGCTGATTCCATTACGTGGTGTAATATCCAGGTGTCACATTTCTTCTCCAAATGCCTGTTTTAATGCTTTCCCAGCCCGCTCGGCTGAGCTCCGTGGCACGGGGTCCTCCCATGTCCATTGCCCGAGGCAGGACCCGCAGGATGTGCCCCGAAGGAGGGGATGGAAACGCTGTGCTGCCACTGAACCCGAGTCCCCTGGGACATGCCGAGCCCCATTGGCCCCCCAAATTTTCCCCAACCCCATCCCCCTGTGCCCACAGTCTCTGCTCCCCATGGCAAAAGCTCCCCACCCGAGGGCTCTTGGATGGGAAGCAGGCGCTAAGTTATTTCTGCGATTTTAGGGCTGAGCACATGGTGGTTTTAACATCTTCTTGTGGTCGCCATTATCACTGAATTATACATGATCGCTTTCCTAGCGGGAATCGGTTTAGAGCTACTTGCATTTGTTTTGTTTTTAAAGGGAGACACCGATCCCTGTGGGCTCTGCATTGCACATAGGCGTCGTAACACGGACAGTGTTCATTCCTGACCCCTCTCTAACTCCAGCAGGGCCAGGGGCCGGGTAGGAGAGCAGCTAGGTGTTGTTCTCTCCTTGCCTCATCACGGAGAGCTCTTGTGCCCTGCCCGCAGCCGTGACCTGCTGGCACACTGGTGCCATTCCCCCAGGGAAGCAGCCCCTGGTGCAAGGTTCGGGCAGCTCTCGGCAGTGCCTGCTCCAGGCTCGTCCTTTTCCAGCAGTGCCAGGGGTCTGGAATCACTGGGAACAATGAACCTCAGTTCTGCAGTGGTTCTGGATTTAAAGTGGATATTTTTGCAAGGATTCGGGTACTTAGCGAAAAGCAAATACCATCGCACTGCTCGCCCGGTTTCCCACTCCGGAGCTGTGCTGCGAGCGACTTCACACAAGCACAAAGAGCCAACCTGAGGCAGGTCTGCTGTACGAGTTCTGCCGCGGGACTGGAGCAGGAGAGTGGCTTGTGGTGCTAAAATGAGATTACAAGTGGTAGCTCGCGCTCCCACGGTGCTGAATTTCACCCAAACTGAAAAAAAATATTTTTTCAGCACAAGAAGTGCTATGCACATAGCTCGCGGAGTCTTGTCATTCCCCACACTTATGAAGCTGAAATTCCTTTCTTAGCTTTTCCTTTTCTTTTGTCTTCCTTCCCCTTTGGGCCCATGAAATCTTATAGATCTGCAGCAGTATCAGTAAATGTATCTAGAATTGAAGGAAGCTGTATCTTTAGGTCTTGCAAATATTTTCTTTTCTTGGTACACAAGTGACAGAAGAAAAAGCTTGCAAGCTTGTAACTTGCACTCGAGCTGTCTGAGAGGGATCTGAAGTTTTAGGAACTTCTGAAGCTCCTTGATAGGTGTCGTAAGTCTGGCATCAAAGATCACATATCGTTTTGACTCTTTTGTTTGGTGTTCGTGCTACAGTACACGCTGCCTGTGGTGGTTTCATCTGTAGCTACAGTTTTATAGAACTAGATTAAGGATGTAATTGCTTTCTTTGATTCTTAACAAGATCAAACAGAATGACAGAAATGCCAGTAAAAGGTTTCATAAAATGCTCACTTACTGCAACAGATGCATATACCTGCCTCTCACGCCTAAAAGCAGCGCTGGCTGCGGGGTGATGCTCTGTGAAGGCAGAGAGGGACTGCATCTCAAGGAATTGATGCTGGGAAAGCGATTTGGTCAGCGCCTCTTTCTTTCCAAGGGCTTCTGCACGGGCCAGAGGCACGGCCGAGCTCTCGGTGCCCGGCAGAAGCATGGGGGTGCCGATGCCCAACACTGATGGTGCCCGCAGCTGATGGAGCAGACGAGGTTGGGGAAGCATCAAGCAGAGGAAAGGGACCCGTGCTCCTTCCCACTGCATTTCCTTAGATCCTGCTTCAGTGTGTAGGGCAAAACGGGTCAAGGCAGTGAACAGGCATGAGGCTGCTCGGGGTAAATGCAAAGAGAGCAGAGTAATGATGTTTCAGCACGACACAACTCATTGACAGCATATCAGGGGCTGGCATCTGATCTCGCTCTGCACAATTATTCAAACGCTGCACGCACACGTAGGAAGCTATCACCCTGCTGTATAATTTCGCCTTGTGTTACGTGTGATTCCCAGGCTCTGATGCTGAGTACATGAATGATTAAATATGTGGAGCTCTCTGCTAGTCTGAGAGGCGAGAGGAGTTTGCAGGGAAATTCAGCTCATTGCATGAGCAGGCAGAGCAGCCCAGACCCGGGAGCAGAGTTGTAACAGCACCTTTTATGCTGTGGCTGCGTCCGGATTATGGGATCGGCTAGACCCAGATCCTCTTGGACATTAGGCAGGAGGGTTTACAGGTGCTACTGAGTGCAAGGAATGACACTAACCACATAGGTTTTTAGAAAAAAATCTGTTTGATACTCATATAAAGAGATAAGATTCATATAAGATTGCTTTGTGCTCTGTCCCCCATTCCCCAGGAGGCAGCACCCCTGGCCCAGGCACCTGCTTTGGGTTCGTGCCCCTTTACTTCTGATTGCCCCCGTGGAGCTGAAGCTGCTCGTGTGTGACTGCCTCGCCTCTTCCAGTTCTGGTCAGAAAAGGAAGGTATTGAGAGATGCTGAGCTACCCAAAATGTTGCTGAAATTTCATGGGGGTGAAGTGTCTTTCTCCACCAGCTCAGTGCTGTGTTTCCTCCAGTTTAGGATGCAAAGTGAAGTTTTCACTAGGGAAGATGAAGATCTTGGGCTCAGCTAGGATGGCTCCTGCACGTCTGTTTGGCAGGGTCACTGAAAACAGCAGTTGTCACAAACTTAACATAAAGGTGCTGAAAAATAGTGTTAAAACGTTGGAAAATGCAACAAAGGTATCTTATCTGATACACCTTGAACACAAATACTCAAATAAATAGAAGAAGAGCGTGACAAACAGGTACTGAAGGAAGCAGTTCTGGGGGCAGGTGCAGAACTGAACAGAAGAAGACAGGATTTTGTTTTGCTCTCCTCTGAAATGCCCTCAGTTCCTCTGAGATACAGGAGTGATAAGTCTCTGAGAAAGAACAATGCTCTTCTTCGTGACCTTATGGATTTAAGATCTATTTCTAAACCAAATTTTCATAAAAAAAACCTGCCACACACAATCTCCAGATTAAACCTCACTTTATTTTCAGACAGACATGACCTTTCCTAGCTTTGGATATTAAATATCACAAAACCCGCTGCAATTTAAGCTCGGGATTTTACATTTAAATAAATGTAACTTAAAAGCAAGGCTAGTTCCCCTGCAGAACGGGGGCACGGGGGGGGGGCACATGGGGCCAGACGGACGGACAGACGGACACGGACGCTAGGGATGAGCTTTGCAAAGGTGGAAGAGCATTTGATGGTGCCTGGTGTGCCGGTGCTGTTTGTGATATGCTCAGTGTAGCTGCCATCGGCAGGTTTCGTCCCTTGGCCACCTCTCTTTTGGGAAATAAGCACTTGGTTGTAAAATAAAGTTTGTTGAATTTGCAAGAACTTTAAACTTCAGCAGGGTTTTTTCCATCCTTTTCAGCTGGAAACCCCTTTTGGTTACCAAATGCTTTGCGACAACAAATCAATGGTCGTCTGTGTAACAGAATTAACTCAACGCACAGCTACAGAGCTGCTCTTTGATTCTTGTCAATAAGGAATCTTTCCATGGGTGAAGTGAAGGACCAGCTCATTAGCACGTGCTTTACGGAATGTAATTTGTCAGCAGGAGGAAGGCAAAACCTCCAGATGGGGTAAAGGCAGTTTAGGTGAAGGAGGGCGTTACACAAAGGAAATCAGTGCTGGACGGGGCCAGGACAAAGTAAATAATCTTGGTTTGAATGGGGAGGGAAGTTCTGGATGCTTTCCTGAGGCTTTGCTCTCCTCTTCTTCCTTTTGCATAAAAAGCACATCTGTAGTTCCATGAGGATTAAATGGCTCAGCTGATGTCCTGCATTCCTGCTCCAACAGCTGGCTCCCGAATCGCTCTCCAAAAAGTTGTTGGTGCGCTCCTGCTCTGGGGCTATAGTTACAGCGTGCTCAGAAAAACGTGGTTGAGAGAAATTCCTGTTGTGGGCAAGAGCAGGGAGAGTGGTTTTTGCAGCAGAGCCTTCACCTTGTGTGGGGCTTTGATGCGGCCGTGTCCTGGTTGTTTGTGGCCAGAGGGGAAGCCGGGTCTGTGGTGGCACGGAAAGGAGCTCAGCAGGACAGAAGGAAAGCTCACGGTGGAGCTCCAGGCAGACTTCCCACCCAGGCGGATCCCCCGGCACCACAGCTACCACCCTGGTGTTTAGGGGGGGCTCAGGCGACCCCCTAATTTCCAACCTCATCTATTCATCAAGTTGCCATGGCGATGCACCGAGCGCGGGCACGGTGCGCAGCGGTGCAGGCTCACAGCCGGAGGCATCTCTTCATCTCGTCTCTCTCCATGTTTAAAGAGGGCACGCTGCTGGCATCTCCCCCAAAATCTTGGCATTTGCACTCCATCGGGAGCATGAGCAACTCGGCAGATGAACCTCAACAAAGGTGCCTTTGCCTCCGTCCCAGCCTGGTTGTGCTCAGCCCCGTGGTGCAGGACGCAGCTGGTGGGAGCATGGAGCTGGAGCATCAAGGGCTGACCTGGAGGGGGGATCACTTCTTGCTCACAGGTGTTTTTTGGATGCACGGGATGGCATCTGGCCAGAAGGGCTGCTTTTATTTTGGAATATGCACAGACAGTTTGAAGTCCTTGCACAACAGCGCTGGAGGGGCACATAAACATGGATAGCAGCAGTGTTCTGAGGGAGAAATAAGTGTTTAATACAAAGTGACTATCAATGTTTTCTTCTTTTCTTTTTTTTCTCTTTAGCTAAGTACCATCCGAGTCTCAACAATGGGAAAATTTCCACTTCAGCTCCGAGCAGACAAAAGCGAGCATGCCTCTCGCCGAAGTAAATCACGGCCGGCTCCACTGGGGCCATTATAAGTCACTATAAAAATGACACAAAGAACCACACAGGATGCAAGCCAAAAACGGTATGGGGGGAAAAAAAAAGGAAAGTTATGGCCCTTATCACTCACAAAGTCCACTTACTGCAGAGATTCCCGAGAAGAATAGCCCTAAATGCCCTGCTGTGAATCAGATGGAGAGGATGTGATGGTGTTATTGCTCGCGTGTTATCGTGATTTTCGGCATCGTGGTGGTGCTTGAAGACATTGATTAGGCTCTGGCCTTGTTAGACTGTACAAACATGCAGCGAAAAGCTGGCCTCGCTGCAAAGTCTGGTATTCTGAGCTTTGAACCTGGCAAAACAGGCAGCAGAAGGTTTTAGGAGCAGAGATTAAGACAGCAATAAAGCAGATCCGCTTTAAAAGGAACCGGTTTGTGTGCAAGCAGGACTGGGCTGGGCTGGGCACAGTCTTTATTTCACGCATATAGCCATGGCCAGCGCCAGGAATTACTCCTAACTCTAAAAGAAGAGGCTCTGCAGCCCCCAAATTATCTGCTGAGGGGCTGTCCTGAGCAGTACCCTGGCAGCAGGAGCGGGCAGCATGGTGCCCAGCAAGCCAAGTGGTGCTGCTGATGCTGAGAGAGGCGATGCTGCGAGACCATAACGTGATGCTTCAGTAATTAGCACACGCTGGGCTCTGATGGCTGAGCCACAGGAGCAGGAGAACCTGGGCTGAGAGCGTGGGGCTCTGCACCATGCTCAGACCCTGCTCCTCCCTCTCCCCCAGGCACCCTCTGCCCCACAGCCACCCATGGTACAAGGGTCCCCTCCAGGGATTCAGGTTTTTCTGTGCCTTGGCTCACAGCTGCACGCAGAAGTGATTCTGGAAACCAACAGGATTCGCTCCTGGCACATAAAACGCAGAAATATGAGAGTCGTTTGCCTGAGCATTATCTAATCGTGGAGCAAAACTGATGTGTGTGATGATACAGGTACATTTTTTACATGAGTAATCTACAAAGAAGATGCTCTACATAAATGTCACCCGATTTTGTTCCGATTTAATCCCCTTTATTTATTGCACTGTTGTACCTGTTTATTATTTTCAGTTTTTCTTCCTGGCATTTTACCTCGCTGCACCTGCCACTTCTGATCCTATCAGGCCCTGCGTGTGAGGACAATGAAGTGTGCTCCTGTCATTCCCTGCTTTGATATGGAAGGAAGAGGGAGAATAAAAAGAAAATAGACACCAAAAATCCTGCACGCACGTGTTCTAAAAATAGTGCCATGGATCCATCCGGTGCTGCTGGCAAAGTATCCGTGCCCTGCAGCCTCACCACGCCTGGGATGGCAATGGGTTTGTGGGGGCCAGGACCCCCCCACCGTGTCCCATGGAAATAGCCTTGGGGACAAAAATCTGCTTTCCTGTATCAGCAAGGATTGCAGAGCCCCTGGGATGTACCAGCAGGGTGTTTGGGGATGGGGGATCCTCGCTGCAGTCTTGGGTGCTGATCCCGCTCCTGTACTGTGAGGATGCTTCCCTGGACTGCAGCGGCAGCTCCGCTCCGAACAGCATTTGCTGTTGGCAGTCAATCAGCCGTAATTATGCCAATTAGCCCCCCCCCACAGCTCCGGTTCCAGGAAGGCTTTATGACCTGACGATACATCCGCGGTGGGCAGAGGAGCACGAAGCTTTTCCTCAGATTATTGCAAGCTAATCAGCCTGGGCGATAAGTTTACAATTTAGTGCACAGCTCGGTAGTTTGGTGATAAATGCTTCATTTTGCTGCTGTTTTAGTTGCCCTCCTTTGCAGGACTGGTATCAATCCTCATTCAAATCAAAGTTCTTCTCAAACATGCTCCAGTGAAGTGGAATTTTCTGCAAAATAAGGTGTTATTAACCTGGCTCTCCTCTTCCCAGCGAGGAATGAGCCCTGCCACAGAAACCATTCTTCACCGATGAACCCTGCTTAAATAACGATTAGCAGACCTTCCCGCAGCAAGAAAAATGCAAAACCTGTGACCTTTCGAGCTCTTGCTGCAGTGACTTTAAGATAGAAGAGCATTTTCTATTTCTCTTTGCCAAATTTCAGCAAACAGTGATTTTTTACAGCTCTCCAGCGCCCGGCTCCTCAGCTCCTCTCTCCGTTTACTTTATCCTCTCCCTCTGCACGAAGCTATTCCGGGAGCAGCCTGGGGAAGAGCTGGCAGCCCCACGGCCCCGCAACCAGGAGAACCCACATGGTGCTCGAGGATCAGCCCGCGGCGGGTTGAAATAGGCCGGTGTTATTTTGGGGCCCCCAGCCACCTGCCCGAGCCTCCAAGCCCCTCTGCCCCCCAGGCCATGAAGGATTCTGCAGGGCTGGGGGTAGCTGCCCCCAGGTCCAGCCAGAAATAGCAGGAGTCGGTGGGGATTGGCTTTTTCTTTATTTATATCTTTATTTATTTTATTTTTGTTTCTTTTATTTATTTATTTAAATTATATCTTTATTTCTGCCTTTATTCTTCCTTCTATTCTGGGGCTTTATCTGCATAAGGAGCTCGCTGCAGCTCGACGGTGCTGAAAAAATAGAAGCCTTATTGCATGGGCAAACATTTGTAATTTAAAAATCATTCCCATTTCAGGAAGTCAAAAAAGAAACAACATTTTTATTTTAAGGTTTGTCAGGATTTTGTTGCTGACGATTTCCCCGTGTTGCCACAGTCTAGCATAAAATGAATAAATGCTTTCTGCTGCCTTTTTCTCCTACTCAGTAACTTCTAAATTTGTAGGGAAAAAGGAGGATGTGATGGGAAGCCTCCTTCTTCTCTCTCTCTCCTTGTTCATTGGCAAGTATTCTTTCAATAACAGACAGAGATTTGGGGAGAAAATAACAAATTGCAGATTATTTTTTTTCCAGAAACCCCAAAGCAAAAAGGAAATGTTAATTTCTGTTAAAGCTCCCAGGCTTCAATCCAAAGGGGTATTTTGTTGGGGAAGAGGTTGCTTTCAGCTGGGACCAGTTTTTCTCAGGGAGGAATGCTAATTAACCAGGGTGCAGCCCCCGAGGGTGGGAAGGAGGCATGGGGCGTGGGTGAAGCGGTGCCGGTGGGGATGCAGGAGCAGCAGGCAGGTGCCACGTCTCCGGACCGGGCTCGGAGCCTCCTCCCAGCCCCGCGTTCCCTGCCCGCTCTTCCTCCAGCCATAAAAGCTGAGTAAACCGTATCAGTCGTAAAACCCACTGCCGTTTCCCATATGGGCAGGAATAATGCTTTGCAGAACATATTGCAGAGGCAAACTGTGCTTTTGCGTTTGTGATCGCTCAAGTGATGGGAAGCGAGCGGAGCGCACGCTGCCGGCGGCGGGGGCTGCTGCCCTCCGGGGCTGGGCACTCATCCTGCTGCACGTGTCCTCCCGGAGCATCCTGCCTCATCCTTCCGCAGCCTGGATCCCAGCAGCACAGCTCTGCTTTGGGACCACACGGTGCCAAACGCAGCCCCCGGTGCTTTCCTGCCCTGCTCCACCGTGAGGAGCTTTAATTTCCCGGGAGCTTTGTGGTGCTGAGGAGCGGGAGGCGCTGGGTGTGCTGATGCTTGATGTCCCCGCCATGTGGGGAGCGGGACAGACGTGCAGATGTGCAAAACCAAACAGTGTGGGGAGGCCTTTCTGGGGCTGCTGAAATCTGCATATTCTAATACATATCCTCTGATATCCTAACAGCCAGGCATCATCCGTTTAATGTGAATGCAAGTTGTTGCACATGCACATGAAAGCCTGCACCCCAAAATGCATGCCTGCCCCCCACCCCCAGCAGTCACAGGCTGTTCCACGAGGTTTTGGTGATTTGGAGCTGACCCGAGCTTGTGCTTTTTTCACCTGGGTAAGTCAGCGGTGGATGCGAGCAAGGGAAGCTGTGGCAGTTCCATATCTGAGCTGCTTCTGCAGAAGAGCAGCTCGCATCGGAGCAAAGAGCTAACAGCTATAATTATTAGTTTTTAAAATTCTAGAACTTGGAAAATGGTTGAAATGAAAAAGTTTCGGCGTCAGCCAGAAATCTATATTGTGGATATTGACACAGTCCTCACCCTCATGCATTGTCATAAACAAGGACATGATAATTAGATATTTTTTTAAAGGACAAAATTATTTTATTTGCTTCCCTGCCAGTTTTCATGAGACCATCAGTCATTCCCCGCATAGATAAGATTTCTTATGTACAGTGACAGGATAAATTATATGGTTCTCATCCAGCAAATCAACATTACTGTGCAACATTATCTCCTGCAAAGCGATGTCTGAACAAATCATAAATTCTATCCAGGTTTATTAGATCTGTCTTTTACTCACACATTTATTTTATCCCGAGCTGAGGTGTGTTTTTTCCCTAATTATTAATCATATTAATAGGGATTGGGGGGATGCGGCTCTCTGTAACACCGAACCGCCGCGGCGAAGCTTGGATGTTGGTGGGCTTTTCATCAGAGGGTGCCGCGAGGTCTGACCGCGGTGATATTGGGGCTGTCGGCGCGGGGATAACGCGGTGGTGGATTCGTCGGGGGGGAAATGGGGACGTGGAGGCTAACGAGGAGGCGTTCTGCCTCGCCACCCAGGCTGGGGGTGCAGCTGGAGCCTCTGCTCCCAGCCCGGCCTCCCTGGGCCTCGAGCTGCCCTCAGAGGCGCTGAGCAGGGGAAGAGACAGCGGGGTGAGCAGGGCTGCTCTGAGAAGTAACCTCAGTTATTGATTGGGGTGTGACATTAATTATTGCCTTGAGCGTTTTCCTGGGTGATCTCCCTGACAGATGCCCACAGATGAGCTCTGCCATGGGGATTTCTCCCCACCGTGCCCTGTGGGCTCTTTGTGCCATCGAGGAGAAAGCTGATGGCTCCAAGAGCTGGTTGTCTGAGGGCACCGCGCCAGGCGTGCGGGCAATGGAGATGGGGAGCTGTAAACGTCACCACGAGTCGAGAGCCCACTGCGAGGTGAAAGGCTTGGAAATGAGATTTGGGAGCGCAACGGGCATTTAGCAAAGGCACAGGAGCTGAGTGTAGAAGGCAGGTGCCATAAAACCCCCGTCTGGCCAGGCAGGGTTTCGCTGTCGAGAAAATCTGCTGAGGCCAAGCATGCTGAGTCCTAACCCGGCTGTGAATAGGGGACCCTGAAATATTGCTCCCCGTGCTGCCTACCCCAGCTCGGGAGTCATCGGCTCCCTTCAGACATCTCCACCAAGAGGAAATGGTTTTGCCAGGTGCGGTGCTGAGCTCCAGTGGGAGCTACCACCAAGTTTATCGTCTGAGCGAGCAGCTGGGGGCACGAGGGGTTGCAGCTTTTTTCACGTTGCTTGCGTAAAGGCAGTTGGTGTAATTCAGCATCCTTTTATTCTCCCGGGCTCGTCAAAAGCTCCGAGAAATGAGGCTGGCTATGTGGGATGGGGTGAGCAAGGCTGAGTTATTGTTGAAGCTATTGATTGAAGAGTGGGAGAAACAGCGTTAGAACCTGGTTCTCTTTTTATTATGGTGAGAGAGAGGATACATTTTCTTAAACTGCGAGTCGATAAATAATTGTTTATGGCTTTTTTATACCTTTCCTAATGATGGCATTATGGAGCTCTGAGGCATATTTCAGAGAAGGGCGGCTTGCTTGGCCTGTGGCGGGGCTGGAGCTCATCATCAGCTTGGTTGGTATGAAAAGTGGGAGCTGGGATGTTTTGGGGAAAATAAATCTCTTTAAAGGCACACAGGGGATGGAAGTGATGAGAGCCATGTGTCAAACACGGGTGGACACCATGGCCAGGAGCCTGATGGATCCTGGTGTTTGCTGAGCGCTCTGCTTGGGGATGCTCCAAAGCACTGGGAGGGAGCGGGGTCAGAGCGCTCTGCCCCATCTGTTCCCAACATCCCGGCCTCATTTCTGTGCTTCTACCATGAAAAAGTGCGATTCAGCACACGGCACTCCCACCCTTTCATGGGTGGCAATGAAAGCAATCCTACACTTCAAAGAAATGGAGCAGGGCAGCAATTTGTAAGGTGCAGATTATCCAGCAAATTAAAGCTTTCCTCCACAGGGATTTCCATGAAGAAACTGATTATTTACTTCTTTGTTCGATCCTATTAAACCGATGAGTAAGTAGCAGGAAGAGTCTTCATGTTTACTGAAAGCTCACAGGTTTTCATTTTTTTATCTATGTTCACAGTTCTAGACTTGGGTTCTGGGACTGGCAATCCAGGTACCACAATGTTGTTTCTTTTCCATGGTTGGTTTCCTGAAATTTGTAAGACAGTCCTGCTTCTTCCAGTATATTAAATTTTGTAATTAAATTAAACTTTCACTTTCTGCCAAAAATTTGCTTTTCAAGAACTCAAGTCAGATAAGAAGAGAATTCTCTTAATTTCATTGATTTCCAGGAAGCGAAGAGCGGAGCCATTTCCTGCGATTAAATTCATCACTGAGCAGGAATTTGCATGTGATAATCCGCCGCCAGCACAGCCACCAACGATTTTAAACATCTTACAGCCGGGGGCAGCATTTTCTCACCCCCTTGGACTGCCGTGAAAGAGGTGTCAGGCTCCCTGTGGCGAATTCTCGTTAAATAAGAGAGGGGTGTTTTAAATAATAAATTGTAAATCCAAGGATTCAGATTTATTCTCCCGAGTAGTTTGTTGCAGTCTCCACTGTGGTTGCAGCAAGCGCTATTGACGTGATCTACACAAAGACCTGCCTTGTTCTCGGGGAACAACGTTCTCCTGCTTCTTCTGGCTGGTGTAGCTGCAGATAAAATTGTTTCTCAGAAATGGGCATGAGATCTGAGCTGACATGCCGTGAGAAAACGAATTCTGCAGCTAATTTCCCAATGTACAGGTTGAGCCGAACGTTAGATGATGATACTAACTGGGAGGAGTGCCTGGGTTTCGTTGAGTTCCTTTTGTGATTGCTTTGCAGTGTTCTTGCCATGCACTGAGCACAGAAAGCCCCAGCCTCGCTGGCACAGCGAGGGAAGCCCGAGGAGGCAGGAGAAGGAAATTTGGGGGAGCATCTAACTTTCTGACTGCTTTGGTTCTCCGCACTTTGTGTTTTCTGGTCGTTGACCAAAATGATGAATATGTTAAAAAGAAACCACAAATATTGTAGGTGGAGAAGGTGAGGCAGGCTGGAGGCTCTGCCCATGGGACCTCGTGCTCGGTCTCCTCGGCACGGCCACGCACACGCCGAGCACGCGAGTGGCTGCTGGGGAAGGAATCGCTTCACAGGCACAAAGATCGGTTCTGAGGCACAGAGATAATGTCACCGCACCTCTCATTATCCACTTCATCAATCTCAACCTGTCACCTAACGACACTCACCCACTCTTCCTCCTCCCTGGCACAGTTAAATAACAAACAGCTGCTCACCTCTCAGGGTACGCGTTCTGCCGAGCCGGGTGGCTCGCAGAGAGGCACGCAATGAGGAATGGCTTTTGGAGCACACAAGATGCAATTTCCCGGCTCCCACAGATGGGTCCTGCCGTGGAATTTGGGGGTGTTGGTGCTCGGAGGTGCGGGGCCCTGCTCCGAGACGTAGAGGGGCTGGGAAGGGATGAGGATGAGGATTTGAAGGGTGCTGGTGGAGAGGGAGGACAGGCTGTGCTGTGGCTGGCAGGGGAAGATGTGGGGCGAGGGGGAGGTGCTTGAAGCAAAGAGCACGGCTCCGAGCAAGGGGCTGCTCTGCAGCCGAGGCACCGAAGCCCCGTGAGCCTGGGTTTGGCCTCCCTGAGCCTCTTGGCCCTGCTATGAATTGCTCAAAACCCGAGCACAGTGGGTTTTCGGGCTCGGATGAGACTCCAAGCTACCAGGCAGAGGAGGAGGACAGGATTAGTGCTCTGACAGTGTTCCGCCTGCCCCCAGGGTCCATGTGCCAATGGACCTGCTCCTCCATCATGACGTGGCAGCTCGCTGTCCCTCTTGGCACCATGTTTTCGTCCTGGTACTACGTTTTCCATGGAGACTGCGAGCTCCTCAGAGCAATGCCCATCTCTGGCTGTGGGTTTATACCCACAAAGGGCATCATCTCTCCGGGCATCCCTAAGCTGTAGGAGGTTTGTCCCCAACCCCGTTGAACCTTTCACGGGGACATGTACCCAAATTATTGCTCGCGTGGCTCAGGAGCGAGCAGGATCTGTTTGCATAACAGGTCAGGGATCGCTCCTCTCGCTCTGTGCGATGTGTGGAGAGGTGCAACGTGACCGTCTGTAATAGGCTGGGTTGGCAGCTGTCAGCAGAAAGGATCCTTGTGCCTTTGATACCCGCAGCCCTAGGAGGAACCTCCTGTGCCTCTGCTGCACACCGCTAAAATGCAGGGCACGGTGACCCCATCGTGTCACAGAGGGGCACAACGAGAGGGAGCAAAGGCAGAAGAGTGGTTGGCCCCACAACACGATTCATTTACTCATTCTCTACCTCATGAAGGTCATTGCATCAGGTATGGAAATAAATTGTCACCTGTGGCATTGTTTCCCATACTTTGTTTATATCAGTATTACCTGGGGTAGGTTTTACTACTGCCAAGTGCCTAATCTCTTGATGCTTCATTATTTCGCTAGATTTATAAGGCTGACGATAAAAATAATTATTTTAAAGTAAATAGCCAATCGCCAAATCTCTGGGTAATAATACTGCAGAATTAACTCGGCATTAATGCGAATGTGATGTGCCATTAACGTGGGTAGACAAGCTTGCCATGTAAGGCACTAAATAAAGAGCAGAGGATTAGTGTAGAGGTTGTAAATCGAGGACGCAGCTCCACGTTAGTGCATCTTAAAGCGGGAAATACTTCGTTACATGTGAAGGACAGAGGTATTTCCCACAGCCCCAGAACCAAGGTGATGTGGTTTCCGACCCATTTCTCTGCAGGACCTCTTTGTCCCGGCTGGGTGCAGGAGCTGGCAGGAAGGGGACCAGCACAGACCAGGTCCTGGTTCTGCGGTTCCGTGACAAACCCCTCTTTCTCCCCCTTCACTCTGGCTTACTGAGGGTTATTGCTGAAGTAACAGGGGAAATTGCTTCTAGGAATTGCCTGCACCTGCGTATTTGCACCCCGGGACGTGAGCAGCTCTGGTTCCTGTGGTGGCACCGTAACGAAACGCTCCCCCCCTGGTTCTGTCCCCGATGCCATCCCTCATCATCATGTCCTCCTGACTGTACTGGAGCATAATCAAAATTTCAAAGGGCTTGGATGAAGCTGATCGAAGATGGATGGGGAATGTTTTTCTCCCCTGACAATAGACGTTGTTAAGGCTTTTGTGTGCAGCTCCTCAGCTTCTGAGAAATGAGCATGTAATCTCCATCCTAACATGCAAAGGAAATGGAAAATCCATACAGGCCATTTAAAAACCTATAGATTTCAAAAGCTTTATTCCCCTGGGGGTGCTGAGCAAAACACTCAGCACCTATTGAAGGCTGGGCACGCTGCATCTCTCTGTGCTTGGGGGCGCGACGGGGGGAATGGCGTGGCAGGGAGCTGCTGCAGCATGGTGCGGGGGCGAGCAGCGAGGTGCTTGAAGGCTCTCGTCTTCCTCCTGAGTAACAAAACGACCACAGAACATCAAATTCTGCAGGCTCCCGAGCTGTGATTGGTCCAAAACCCTTTGAAATGATCCTGGGATTTCAGGAGCCTTTCTCGAGGTGCAGCGTTAGGTCTGCAGGGGTGACTGCTCTGCGTGGTGCGTGGGCTGCCAGCCTTTCCTCGGGGTCATCCGTGTGCTTCTGGCTGCTCTCCCATTCCTGTCTGCACTGGCCATTCATACCCAGTTGTTCAAAGACCATCAGGACGCTTTGTCATTTGAAGTTCAGGGTGCTCTATAGACTCCTTCAGCATAATGGATGAGATCCCATTGCTCAAAAGGTTTCCCCTGTCTTCGTGCCACGCTGCAAAATGCTAAAATCTGGGGGCTCCCCTTGCTCATCTGCTAACGTGCTGCTGGCTGCAGGCAGGGGATGACATCAGATGGGAGCTCTTTTCTTACCTCTGCTCTGTCAAAAGCTGCATATTCTTGGGAAGACTGAATTTTTAGATGAAGCTGCTAAGCGGCACCATTTCACTGAGCTGTTTAGGCAACAGGAACATTGCTCTGGACAACAATTTAGGTCTCTATTTAACCAAAATGCCTCTAGCAAAATATTCAAAATTAAGGAAAAGTAAGAAAACTTCCAGCATTTTTGTCCTATGATGGAAGGAAATTATTTAATAACAATTAGGAAATAAAGTGCAAGGATCGATTCTTAAGACTTCGTAACGCTTTAGATAAGTAACACAGACTTTTCGTTCCTTTCTATTTATATTTAGATCAACCTCATGCAACGGAGGTAAAACCATTTCGGTTAATTTTAGAACCCCTTTAATTTCTTCATTACTTTGCTAGCATTTCTAACCAGCTCCAGGGCCTTCAAGCCCAAGACAGTTGACTAAAGACAAATTAGAGTTCGTGCTTCCTTTGTCTGCCTTAATGAGTGGCTGCCATTACCTTTGAGATGCTTCCAGGACTGTGAGCTCTTAAATGCCTCTCTTCAATAAGAAAGATATAATTTTAGTTTTTAATGTTTAAAGATTAATTACAGAGTAGCCCCTCTGCAAATCCTCAGCTTCCTTCCCCCTGCCCCTTGCTGGTAATTCAACGTTCTAAAATAGCTGCGGCACCGCCGCGGCTCCCCGCAGATGAGCTCCCGGTGGTTCTCTTGGGACCACCAGCTCCGGGTGCTGCCCAGTGCCCCCGCTCGCCATCGGGATGCTCCTGGGGACACGATGGCTCTTGGTGGGAGCACCAAACATCGCATCTCTGCTGGAGTGCCCTCCACATGTCCCAGTGGCGATGGGTGACGTGCCCAAGCTTTGTCTCCACTGGGGGATGTTCTTTGCTGAGCAGCCCCAGCTGGGGATGGGGGTCATGTCCTGCCCCCCCCACCGTCCAAATCCTCCTGTCCAGGTGTTGCCTGAAGGTGCTGGAGCCACCTGGGTAACTCAGAAAATGCACACATTTATTTCCAGACCCACCTGTGTGCGAGGGGCACCGTAGATGGCGTCTGCACACTGATTTTCAAACGTGATTTTGAAATCCTCTGAAAGCACAGAATTTTCCCTCCTTACCTCTGCTCTGACCCTAATTGCGTGACGGAGCCCCAGCAGTCTGAGCTTGTATAGATCTCACAAGGCAAATAGCTCATGTTAAAACATGTCAACAAGCGTGTTAATAGAAGCAATGTTAATGCTTAAGATGGTGCGTTTTTAACAGTTATTTCAAAAATAAAAATGCTTTGCCTTTGGCAACCTTTACATCACTCCTGGATACACACATTTGCCATTGGCTGATTGATTTCAGCAATTTTGCTATTATAGCAAAACTAGGACATTCACAATCACATATTTCTTGCGTGATTGTGGCATGAAAAAAAACAAACACAACAACAACTTTAAAAACGATTTTAAGTGTTCCTTCATGACCAGCTGCAAAGAAATATTTTAAATCAAAATAATGAGGTTCCGTTTCCTCCAGCCATGCTTCTCCTGGCGTGGCAGCGTTTGGGGTCACCTCTCCCCTTGTGTTTGCCTCCAGCCTTGTGGATGAGCACAAGGCACTGGAATCCAGTTGCGATGCATTGACAGTGTGACAGTTTCTTGCATTGATCCCACTCCTCCCAGTGCTCCCAGCTCGCTGCAGCACCAGTAGCTGCATGTGCCGATGCAGCTGCCATACCCGGAGATGCTGCACTGTGTCATCAGTGTCTCCGTGTCACTTTTATCCCCGCAGACCCAGTGACCTGGGCGCAGGCGGGGAAGCAGCTGCTCCCCGCTCTCAGTGGGAACCGTGCCTGGTGTGGGGAAGTAAAATTGGGTTTTCTGGAGCAAAGAAGGGGTCTGCCTTCCTACTGTGAGGGGAGCAATGGGTTCCTGAAGCTGAGCGCAGACTTAAATGAAAAAGTGTTTTTTTTTTTCCAAGATGAAACTGCTCCTATTCCTGCTGGGGGAAAACAGGCAGCCGGGAGGACAGTGCAGGACTAGTCAGCCTGCAGAGCTTTCACGCCTTTTCTTTCCCTACAGAAATAGCTCTTACTCCAGCCAACGGGAACAGCACCACAGAACGCAGGGTAACCCGGCTGCTCTGCTGGCAGGTGAATTTATCATCCCTTGAGCTTCGCTGCAGGAGCTCTGCGAGCCTCCGAGCGTCCCCGTGTGACCGAGGCGGTGACTGTGCAGCCTGGCACTGGGTGCTGCGACACTTGGCCAGGGGAAAACACTCCTTACAGCAGGGGAGGCTGGAAATGGGTGACAATTCCCGGTCTGCTCTGCTTGCTTTAAGCACAGAGGAAGCAAACGAGGCATAAAGCAGGCTGTGGGTGAGGAGGAGCGAAGGGGAGAAGCCTGGGTCCATCCTGGACTTTGGGGACAGTGGGGACTGGGGCCAGTCCTTGTGCCCTCGGGGGCTAAACAGTTTTGGGGGCATCACTTCAGTGCCATGGCCCTGAGGTCTCAGGAGTAGAGTGGGACAGCGGTGGAGACCGTGGGCCAGCTGCAGCGCATCCTCCCCACTGGCTGTGCCCTTGTGTTCCTTGCAGCCAGCTCCCAGGAGCGGCGGAGGGAGCTCGATGCGCAAAAAGCTGGAGCTGTGGTAGAAGGAGGGAAATAGATGTGGTTGTTTTTATGAATGATAGGCAGGAGCCTTGATTTCTGTGGCTGGAGCTATATAATATGGCAATTCCTTGCAAATAAATCCACATTCTGCATACAACTTAATTTGAACTTCATAGCTCCAATGTATGTGTTTACTCCGGGGAGTAAGCACTGTTTGTAGTTTCCAGCACAATGCAGCTCATAATTTTTTCACACCTCTCAGAGCAGGTGACAGCTCACTTGCAAAGCCTAATTCATTCTCACACTGTGCACAAAGCTGTGTTTTTAATGTATGCACGAATAACACATCAAAATAGGACTGCAGACAGAAGAGTCTGTCCCCGTCCCGAAGAAACGCCCCTTGCTGTGCCCGGCAATCAGAAGAGGAGCGAGCCCCTCCACCAGCCCGGCGCTTGGAGGCAACAATGTGAGAAGGCCTCACTCTGTAATTTCCTCTTGGACAGAGCTTTTTTTGACTTAATTGCAGGCGGGATTGTTATGCTAATTGTTATTTTGCACCGAGTTAATTCCATGGTGTTGGACATCTAAATTAAGCTCCCCGCGCTGGAGGGGCCGCTGCCTGCCGTGGGCGCTGCCTGATGTGGCAGGGCTGTTTCTTCATCCACAGAATCACAGAATCATCTAGGTTGGAAGAGACCTCCAAGATCACCGAGTCCAACCTCTGACCTAACACTACCAAGTCCTCCACTAAACCATATCACCAACCTCTACATCTAAACGTCTTTTAAAGACGTGCAGGGATGGTGACTCGACCACTTCCCTGGGCAGCCCATCCCAATGCCTAACAACCCTTTTGGTAAAGAAGTTCTTCCTAATATCCAACCTAAATAATATCCCATCCATCCTCCTGGACTGCTCGGCATGGTCCCTACACGGGGCACAGCACCACGGTGGAGGCACCTTCCCGTGCACACCCAGACCCCCTTCCAGCACCCCGAGCCGCTGTGCTGGGTGCTGCTGGCTGGGCACAGCCCCATCCCTGCTGGCTTCCAGCTCCCGTCAGATGCAGGGAGCAAAGGCCTGGGCTTTGAGATCCTCCCGCGTGCTCCTCAACCCCCCCGAGCTGTAATATTCTTTGATGTGCCATAATTACATTCAGTCAAGTTTCAGGTGTATTGTAATGGTATTGATTGTTAATAATAAAGCCGTGGCTGTTTAATGCCGAAAGATGATTCATTGTCAGTGGGAGCAGCAAGTCCGGGGGCAAAGTATTATTTTTGACATGCAGTAATTTCTTCCAGGAGGATTTTTTTTAAATTTTTTTTTTCTTTACCAGATGGATGCTTTGGAGGCCGTGGTTTGTTGGGGGGGCTCACGTGCAGCAGCCGGGGCTTCCTGAGCCTGAACTCCGATCGTCTGGGGCCAGAGGGGCTGGGATGGGAAAACACCTGGCAAAAAGTGGCCCTCTTCCAGCACCTCGGGTACCTGCAGAGCAAGCTGTGACGAGGGAGGTCTGCTGGGTGCCTGGCACACAGACAGGAGCGATGGGGAACTGGTAGTGCTGTACCCGTACCCTTTAGTGGTTAATTCTCGCTGTTAACAAGATAGGTGTTTCTGATCAGCCTTTAGCTCGCTGTTTACTTCTGCACAATGCAAGGTGTGTAAAAATGTAGTATACTTCTTAAAATTAGATATTTTTTTTTGTGAGAAGCCATTCAGCTGTAAATGTATTTCAGTCACACTGAGAAGATGAAAGAGCCTGAGCCACGGTATTACTGTAAGTAATCAGCCTTGGGGCTAAGGGCGGTTTTCTTTTAGCTGACAAATAGAGGGAATAAATAACCTGGACACTAAAAGTTGCATTAGGTAAATAAACATTTCCACAAGAGCCATGTGTGACATTCAAGGGAAGGCAAATAAACCTCGACTTAGGGAAAGCTATCAAAGCTCGCGGAGAATTAAGTAACGGAAAGTCATAACGTGGCGTTGGAAGCTGACTGTTAGGGTCTGTCCCTTCTCATAGCCGCAGCTGTAAATAAGTGTGTCGGGAGCACAGCATATGTATATGTGCCATTCGCATCCAATACCTGCTTGGGAGCAGAACAAATAGCCCTGCTTCATTTGAAACGCCATTTAATTACTGGGAATACAGCTTCACCGCTGCTTTCCGTGGTGGCCGGTGGCTGGTGGCTTTCTGCGGGGCCGGTGCCAGGCGGTCAGAGCCCGTCGCGCTCTGCGGCAGCAGCTGCTTGCTCAGCTCTGCAGGGCAAACAATCCCAGCTCCAAACTAAGTTTTAGAGAGCAGCAAGCAGTGCTCTGCACAGAGTGCAGCAGTCGACAGGACCGTAAATAGCAGCCAGGGCTGCGGGCAAGCAGCTGCTGTGGCTTCGGAGGCAAAAAGCCTCTTTTTAGGCATGAGTTTCCTGGGGGTGATTTATGTGCTGGCAGGAATGTGGCAGCGGCAGCACGGACGTCAGCCCCACTGCAGGATTGCAGGCACTGTGCATCGTGGGTGCAGTGCTCAGCCCTGGCTTCGCTGCTTGGCCTCGGCGAGCAGCACAGAGAGGGCCCTCCAGGGCTGAGGAGCATCCAACCCCTCCAGCTGAGCTGCCCCCCAGTTTTGGCCTGGGGCAGCCAAAAACATCACCCTGCCATGAGCTGAGTCCTTGCAGGTGCCAGCCCTTGCAGCACTGCCCAGCCCTGCTGCAGCAGCCTGCAGGGAGCCCAACGAGCGGCCAGGCTCATCTGGGGACCCGCTTGTGCCCCGTTCATCTTCCCTGTGGCTTTGCTTTTTAATAAAGCGGCCCATTTCTTAATTCTGATGATAAGAATATAATCAAATAACTTAAAGATGATGGCAGCATCCAGCTAAGTAAGCACACCCAGGAGTGTGACCACAGCACAAAGCCGCGTTAATGTTTGGGTCTAACAGCAAACATTACGGTTTTCAATTTAGCAGATGATACTTCTGGTTAGTTATGTATCATATGTGCTATACCGCTCTCTCTGGGTGGTTTCTCTCATCAGCAGCAATAGCATTTTGCCTGTTATAAAAAAGGCCATTTTTCTCTGAGAGCACTTTCTATTTACTGATCCAGTGAAGCAGCATCGGGATCAAAATCATGTTCTGAAAAGTAATTGATATAATCAGCTACACAGGGCTTGGTGTTCATGATAAAAGTTTTCTCCGGCAAGGCATGGGAAGTGCTGCAAGATGGCATTAGATTGCTGAAGTTTAGTCCTGAAACAGGAGGGAAAGTCAGGAAAAAATCCCTCTTTGCTGCACTCCGCTGAAGGTGATGTTTCCTCCAGCACCCCCAGGTAACATCAGCACCCTCCTGCCACGTTTTGGAGTGTCCAAACCATGCTGCCTGATGGAGGAGGCAATCTGACTGCCTGCATGTGTCCTCCCGCAGTGCCACAGCCCAGCAGCAGCCCCTGCTCTCTGTGCCCAGGGCTGGGGGTTCAGCCCTGCACAGGCAGAGGCATCCTACAAGACAGGCAGCGCCCACGGGACGGTCCCGCACCCCGTGGTGTAGGATACCCCGGAGAACCACCCTGCTGATGCGCCTCATTCATCACAGCGCTGGCAAATGCTCAGATCCAGGCAGCGCTGACTTCACTGATAGGAAACCCGAGCAGAAAATGAGGGCGGTCCCCAACCGTGCAGCAGAAATCCCCGCGGCTCGCAGCACCCCTGCGGCTCACAGCACCCCTGCGCCTGTGGTACCAGCGCCTGGGGGAGCTGGGGCCCCGGGGAGGCTGCAGGCTGACAAGAGCACAGCCAGCTTCAGCTGCTTGGCAGCGGGGAGAGAGCACTGCACTTGTTGAAAACATCATGACAGGAGCTACAAAGGAGCACTTTTTCCCAAGAAAGTGCTGCAGAGAGATAACAGAGGCTCGCACTCTGACTTTCGCATTCTCCTTGCCACAGCCCAGATTCAGCATCTGGCTGAGTCGTGCCTGCAAGGAAAGAGCCGTCACTCCCCAAGACGTGCTTGTGGAAGGGCAAAGGCCAGCAGCGACGGTATTTCAAATACTCTCTCTGCTTTGAAAGGCTGCATGAGAACGGCAGGGGATGGAGCAGAGCTGCAGAACAAAGGGAAGCAGCTGCTGCTCCGAATCGTCCCCGTGCAGCAGCGGTCGTGGCGTTGGCGAGGGCTGCTGAGAGCCTCTTCTTGCCTCCACGCACACTCTGCTTGTGCTCGGCTTTCCCAGAACTCGAGGAATGCGTTTCAGTTGCTGGCTGGTAGCTATTTATTTTCCTCATGCTTAGGGTGCAAAGATTCCGTGCTGCAAAACTCTGCTGTAGAGATTGCTTTAAATTAATCAATTAGGAAAAATGAGCTGTGTGGTGTAAAACGTCCTTGCTCCACACAAGTCTTCTGAACTATTAGTTCTCTCGAGGAGATTAATTATAAGGCGTGCAGCGCTAATGCCCTTTTAATGGAATCACTTACTCAGTTTTAAGGAGTCCCAGGTACCGCGTGCGCTGGCATTAGGTATTCCGTGTAAGTTCCAGATCAAACAAGAGGGGATAAAGCTGAGCGGGGAAGGGCTCTTTATTCTCCGAGAGAGTCTGTGATGCACGTGCTGATCTCCTGCAAGTCGCAGGCTAGGAGCTGCTTTAATTGTCTGCTCTCTGTGTAATTCCTGAAACTGGCTTTTAACCTGCAGTAACAAGGGCTGCTTACAAAGCGCATACATTTGCATCTCGACTCTCTTTCCTTGGCTTAATGAAACCTGCTGATGCCCGCTGGGCTCCTCAGTGCTGCTGGGCTGCAGGCAGGCTCCTGCCCCGATCCTGCAGAGCTTTCCCTTTCCCTGCTGGCTCAGCCTGACTTCGAGGAGTCCATTTCCAGGTGCCTGTCTTAAGGTAGCAAAGACCTGACATCAGGCAGCTCCCTCCAGCTTCGTTAGCAAGTGGGGTGATGAAGGATGTGGTGTGCAGATGCTCCAGAACTGCAAATGGGAAGTTGGAGGAATCAATCCCTGAAATAATTCTGATAGGAATCTGATGAAAATACAACCTTTTTGTGAACAGATTTAACCCAGAAGGCTAGCTTGCAGTCTGTTCCCAAACATAGGCTTTGCAGGGAGTCAATATCCATATTTTTTCTAGGCCAGCCTCCTTGGGCTTAGCAGTCACGGATCTAACCAGTAGCACAGCCTTCTCTGTGTGGCACACAGATCCATCTCCAGTGTTATTCTTTTCCCATGGTTGAAACAAAACATTTGCTAAACTGAAGAACATTCATTAGCGCACTGTGGAAATGACCCAGTATTTTGGTTTCCCACTTGCCTAATTAGTTTGTGCAGATTAGCGAGTAGAACAGCTGAACAATCAATTGGACATATTAATCAGGCCTATTTTGGAAGCTTTAAATAGAGAATATGTTTCGTCTCTTCTTTCATTTAGGGTATAATGGCTCATAAATGGACACACACAACATAAATTACATCCTTTAACAAGATGAGAAGAGAAAATGGTGAAGTCTAAATGAGGAGAGCTGGAGCATTTACTGGAAATTTGCCCCAGCCCCGTGGCTCGGCTCAGCATGGCAGTGCTCCGATTCTCTGCTCTCCGTCCCCCTACAGCCCACCGGTGAGACAGGAGCTTCGTCTCCGTCTCAGGGAACACATCAGCCTGCAGGGAAAAGAGCCAGCAGGGATCAAGAGGCCCGTTGGGATGGCCTGGGAGGTTTGGAGCAGCTCCTGGCAGGAACGTCCAGCTCTCTGCTCCTAGCATGATCTCAGTCTCTGCACAGCAATTAATTTCAGTGGGGTGATACCCAGCTAGAGCTGCTCCCCCTGCTTCCCCAAAACCTGGGGGAGAGGCAGGCATGGTTCCTATTTCTCTCTCCCATTTTTTAGAAGAACAAACAGCATCCTAGCCAGGAACCTTGGCAGCTGCAGGTGGGGAGAAGGTTTGGGACACTTCGTTCTGCACGTGGCTGTGACACCAGCAGAGCCATCTTCACATGGCAGGACTGACGGGCAGGATTGCCTGGGGGTCACGGTGCCCGAGTCAAACTTCCGAGTGGGGTCCTGGCTTAGGAAGGAGGGAGGAGAAGGTGGCTGTGAGTGTGTGCGCTGCAACCGCCGGCAGAGTGCTGGCAATCAAAGCAGCAAGGTCAGATGAGAGAGAGCGCTTTGGTGGCTGCAAACCTCTTCTGTCTCATCCTGAACACTGCAGCTCACTAATATCTGAGCAGTGCTGCTACGTGTAGGTGTAAGGCAGACATATAGGTAGGTACATTTGATACATTATTCCTATTTGCAAAGGTTCAATAAAAATGTGTGGGTTGTTGCAAATTATTTCTACCATCCATCTTGCAATGAAGTTAACAGCTGACTGCATTCAAATACATCAGTTGTATAAATTCATAGGGCATTTTCATGTTTCAATCTAGTTATGTATTTCTAGTTGACCAAACATGTTCAAATTACCATTAACTGCAATCCTATCACTTGGTTCACTGAGCAGAAAGGCAATATCTGTGTTTTAACCGTTGAAGAACTGAAGCTGGAGGCATCGGAAGGGAGGGGGCAGGAGAAGCTCAGGTCTGGTCCTGTCTTGGTGCTGTCCTGGTCCTGGTCCAGATCCTGGTCCTGGTGCTGGTCCAGATCGTGGTTCAGGTCCAGATCCAGGTCCTGGTCCAGGTCCTGTCCTGGTGATGGTCATAGTCCTGGTCCTGTATTTTTACATATTTTTATTATAGCCTGCTGCTGCCCAGCTGCTCGAAGGGCGGCAAATGCCTTTATGAACTGCATCTTTTTTTCTGAAAGGTCTTCAGAGGGGTCCCACCACGATGCCGGGTGCCCAGGGAATTATTTAATACGCCACTTAGGTTTTTTAAGCTGCTGCATCTCACACCAGAAGAGCTTTAAACGGGGTTCTCTTGTGGCTCTGTCCATCTGCAGGGCCAGGGCTGGTTGTCAGGTCCCTGCGATCTCCAGAAGGTCATTTTCTTTCCTTGACGCTTGCGGGAGCTTATTTAACCCTCACCCTCTGCTGGCCCGCCTGCCTTGTATTCTTCATCAGACTTAGGAATCTTTTATTGACGCCGAATGGTTTATTCATCTGCACATGTGTACCCTGTCATCAGCAGTAAAAATAGGGCTCCTTGGTGGGGTAATCTGGGGCAGTGTGGCACAGGCAGCGCACACATTTGGGGATGGGCTACGTCCAAGGACACTGGGATCCCAGCTCGTCCTCCTCTCATAGCAGCGCTGTTTCTGCACAACATTTCCCCTCGTGCTGTTTCCATCCATTGCTCTTGCACCACCGGCAGCAGGGCAAAGGGTGCTGAGCCCCCTCAGTCCGTGCTGCTGCCTCTCACCTTCCAGGGAAGGGAAGAAAGGGGCCGGCTGCTTTTGTTTTAATTAGTGTCTAGTCTCTGTTGCAACTTGACGTCTTCGTTTAATTTTGTTTGCAATATACACGTAGAGGGGAATGATAATGTAATATAGTAATGATCATTCCTGAGACAGTCACTTATTCAAAATATTACTCCTGGTTAATCAGAGCAGCCGAGTGATTTATCGACTTGCATATCCAATCTTGCCTAGCGCTTTGCCATAATTAAAACAACTGCATTTCCAGAGTCCATCTGCGTGTAATAAATTGTAAAAAACCATGTCGGGGCTGCATTAATACTGATGTTCTGCACGTGTGACAGTTGGGTCCCTCCAGGCTGGGGCTGATGCCTGCCCACGCAGGAGGGCGGACGGCTGGAGCTTGGGGACCTCGGCATCCCCACATGTGACAGCAACAACCAAAGCTTTGCTCGTGTCCACCTGAAGCGGAGAACGTGTGCGTGGGGCTTTTCCTGAGACTGTTACGAAGAGGCAGGTCTCTGGCTTGTCCCAGGGGAGCTGCACGGTGCTTTTTGGGTGCCCACCCTGCCACCAGAAGCTTAGCTGGGGCTCCGACCAAGTGACCCAAGTCAGCCCCTGCAGCATTTCCACCTTGGCAGAAACGGGTGAATTCTCCGCCGTAACGGCAGAAGGCAGCAGTAACACGGTTCGAATCTGATCTGTGATCTGCTTTTGCTGGCTGAGCTGCAGGAAACATGATGGGGGGCTCAGCGCCTCTCCTGTCCCCGTTCCTGCCCCCGGGCCCCCCGGCAGCGCCTGCTCACATCACCCTGGTCCATCTCTAATGGCACTTCTTTTATCAGAGGGCTTGTAAAAGCCTTTGTCTCGAGTCAAATTTCAACAAGTAAAACCCAGAAGTGTTCTTTTAAAAAAATTAAAATGTGGTGGAAGATGTCAGCTTGTCGCTGAGAAAAGAACAACTGTCAAAACCCAAAGATTTCCTGCCAAAACCCACTGAAAAACGTTGGCTGAAAACTGCAGAGTGAGAAGCTGGTCCAAAAGAGTCAGTTTGGGTGTTGTCAACCTTTTTTTTTTTTTTTTGACAAAAATTCTAAATATTTTGAAGAAAGGGGACGGCTTCCAGGATTTTTTGTGTTTGGAAGCTCAGTTTTCTGTGAGTTCTAACAAAATAAGTGGCCGCTCACATTGGTGAGCTCTCTGATGGCCCAGCCCGGGGTCTGGCTATGGGACACCCCCTGTTTTGGGAGGGCTCTGCAGCAGCTCCGATGTCCCCCAGCTGCTGTCCCCTCCGTGCGGCCACCGAGCTGGGCTCGGCCATGCCCACCTCCTCCTCCCATTCCCTTAGCCCGTGCTGAAGTTCAGGCGCTGCAGGAAACGGAGGACCTGAGCCTGGTTTTGTCCTGAGTTACTCTCTGCTAACGCAGAGTAACAGCAGCACTCCTGTGCCTGCTTTCAGCTCTTCTCTGCCCCCCCAGGAAATTACCGAAATGCCCCAGGGCAGAGGGTTTGGTGCTCAAGTCTTGCTGCCCGTTTGGGGTCCGTCCAGCCGTGATGCTCCTTGCGGTGCTGTCAGCTCTGTGCTGCTGTTTCTTCTTCTCTCGCATGTGCTCAGCTCGCTGCTGTCACTCACTGAGGGTTCTTCCATGTCACTTTTTCAACCCAGTATTTTCCTTAGCAGCTTCCTGCACCTCGGAGCTGCAGAGGTTTGGGAGTTTGCTTTTCCCCGTTAGGTTTGATGCCAGTTGTTCTCCTTCGAGATGAGGGAGGTTGGGTGGAGAGCTCGGGGTCTTCGGCTCTCCACTCCACCAGATTCAGAGGAAATGATTTTATTTCTTTTGTTGTGTATGGGAACAGGACCCGAATGCAGGGCTGGTGTGTAACTGACACGCGGGGCTGGTGTGTAACTGGCACACAGGGCTGGTGTGTAACTTCTGGGGCTGAGTTTTGTTACTCCTGAGGCCTCTGGGTGCCACTGTGTTGGTGGGATGGGACCCAGTGCAAGAAACATCAGAGGTTTGCTCCTTAAATCAGAGCTTTGGCTGCTGAACTGTGCCATGGCGAGATGGAACAGGGCCTGACCCGTCAGTGAGCACATTTTCTCCAGATACAGCCAGGCACACAAACACTTAGCCCCACGGTATTTGTGCAGAGGGGAGGGTCAGAGGCAATGGGTTTAATCTGTCCCAACCCCGATCAATTCACAAATATTCCAAAGTGTTTGAGGCACACATCGGCAGAAAAATTCTGATCCAGGTCATAAAAAAAAAGAACAAATGAAAGCTGTGCTGAAGTGGAAATTACCTTCATCATAAGGGAAATGAATTGATGTGAATCTCTGTTGCTCCGAAGTATTTACATTACCGTCAACTCCACAGTCAGGCCCTTGGCACACTTTAGAGTTAGGTTTAATTGGTGTTTAATCTTTCATTATGTGCTGTAAAGGAAGGTGAAATACACACGCTGGGGTTTATTTCTGTGTGCAGGACTGCGCAGGGTGGGGAGGACATATAACCTGCCTGGGGTGAGGAGCTCGGGTCATGGTTCGTCCCAAGCCCTTGGCACCATCCCAGGTGAGCGCGGGATTTTCCTCCTGCACCCCCCAGGATTTTCTTCCTGCTCGCAGTGCTTGCCGTGCCTGGGTCTCCCTCTACAGCCTGTTTGCGCTGCCTAGAAAACCTGTATCTCAGGCAGCCCTATCCCCCTCTGTGAGTGAAAATTAGCAGCCTAATCCTACGTATCTTTTTTGCCTTAAGATGCTTGTCTAAACCTGATTTTTGGTCTGTCTTTACCAGCTGCTTGAGCTGCTGCCCTTTGCAATTTATTTTGCATGAGACTTACACTGGACAAAAAACGAAAAACAAACAAACATAACACCTATCCAATTTTCTCAAGTTTCAAGCGTCCTTTTAGCTGGAGACTACATTTTATGTGCTCTGCAGTATGCTGGGAGCCCCAGCAGCACAGCAGTCTCTCCTTTTCCTCGGGATTTATTGAGCACAGTGAGGTCCCACTCTAATCCTTCCCTCTCGCACCCTGTCTCTTTCCCTAAGAACCACTAAGCTCCTCGAGTCTCCTCTATCACCTCTGCTATGGGCAGAGCTCTCCGCTGGCTTACGCCCTGTCCAATCCTGCTGAAGTTCAGGGCAGCGCCGTGCATCCCAATCAGCACAGCTTTTTATTTTTTTTCCCTTGAACTGCCGATTTTATGCGTGCTCTGGGGAAGAGAACCAGCCTCACTGAAAGACTAAAATCCTTCCAGAAGGGATTTTCAATGCAAGTCCTACTAATGGTAAATCTAGCTATTCACTCCCAGCCCTCCCTAGGTAGGATTTGACCCTTTATTACGTTAATGGCAGAGTTCAGTGCTGGTCGTGATCCTGTTCAGCCTCTCCGTTTCCTCTGGGCACCTGAGAAGCAGGATGCTCCCCGCCAGCCGCTGCTGTGTCCTGCCCAGGGCTGGGGGCTCGCCCCTGACCTTGGGGATGCTCCTGGGGACGGCGAGTCCATGGGGTCAGCCAGGTCCCTGCTTTCCTCCCTCTGCAGCTGCCTGGTGGGTCCCCAGCCCCTGCTGTGTTCCTGCCCGCCCGTTTGCGTGCCCTCCGTGGGGACACAGACGCAAGATGCCACCTCTTGGACCGGGGTGACCAGCAGGAGCACGTCACTGGTCCGAGTGTCCCTGCTCTGCATTTCGAGCCAGTTGTGCTGTGCAGACAGCGATGTCCTTGGGATCAAAAGCAGGAGACGAAAGAAAAAATTACATCGGGGTCTTGCTAAGGAAAGAAAAGCGAGAATAGAGGACGCTTGGGAAAATATTCTGGAGGAAATATATGGTTTGGCATTCCTGCCTCCTGCCTGTCTGGGGCTTGTCAGCAGCTGACAACAAGTAAGTGAAGTGGGGAGGCAGCTTCAGCCGTTAGCATGAGCGCAAGGTCCGGTTCCTCCTCTGCCACAGCTCTGCCAGCCCTAATGGGAGGTGCGAAACGACCTCAGAGCTGCTCCCTGCCTCCTTCCCCATTGCCCTGGGAAGCCCAGGGAAGCCCCCAGCCACCCGCTCTGCCAGCCACAACCTCCCTGCTTCACTCCCGTTGGGGACAGCCCTTAGTGGTGTGCACCCTGGGGGTGGCTGGGAGCTGTGCATCCCCCCAGACTTTGTCGTCCAGCTTTGCAAAGCCTTCAGGGCTTCAAATCCCTCACAGGTTTCTCTGGGTTGGACTTTGGAGCACCAACACTTTCAGAAGTTTGCACGGGTGTCTCTGCCTGTCTCTGAAGGATGCACGTTCCCGGGCTGGAGCCGTGCACGCTGCACGAGGGTGCTGTGCGAGGAGCACGGATGCAGGTGCTGGTTAGAGCAATCCGGACCCCGAACGTGCTGCTGCAGAAAGCGTCGGTGCGAGGCTCGGAGGCAAGCCCCATGCTCGGAGGCAAGCCCCTGGGCACCGCAGTGAGGCCTTGCAGCCCCAGCTCCCCCCCAGCCCCACTGTCAGCAGCTTGCACCGAAGTGGGGTTGCCTTCCCTGATTGATAATTTAGATTTTCCTGCCATCCCACACAGTGGAATCAGGGGAAATAAAATTACAGACTTATTCACTCTTTTTGTACAACTGATGTGCTGATTACCTGTCAATCACGGAACCGCATTAACATCTGACAGTGTGTGCATAACAATTACCCCCATCAAATTAAGGAAACCTTTCACACTCGGGGAGAGAGAGAGGGAGGAAATTCAATCAGCATAATTAGTTCAATCAGAAAAAAAGAACTTGGTTTCATCAAGAAGGGGAGAAATGCACAGCAAAATCAGGGTGGGCACAGGTACGTTTTAGGGCTGAGGGGTCGGCTGGCACCGATGCTGCAGCAGAGCCAGCCCCGCGCGGCTTCCCGGCCAGGCTCTGCCTCTCCCTGCTCCGTTCGCTTTCTCTCCAGCTCCCCAGAGCCTCCTCTGCATTTTCTGGGCAGGGTTTTCTCTGGGGGCTGCGCTCCTCCTGCCCGCACACCAAGTGGGGAAGGGGATGGGGGGGTACAGGGGCACCGGGGGCTGCCACAGCCCTGCAGATCCGCGTGGCGTGGGGACACGCCATCTCACCAGGGTTTGTTTCGTGGTCCTCATTAGAGGGGGTCTGTTAATGCTAATTATGAACACCAAAATACAAGCCAGAGGAGGAAAATCTCAATTAGAGATTTTCAATTTCCAATAATGGCAATGAAGATGGATTGACACCGAGGGTGGCCGGCACGCTTGCTGCCTGTCCCCACTGCGCACACGGCGCCACCGCTGCCGCCCCTGTGCCAACTTCTGCGCTGTCCCCAAGAGCCAGAGCAGGGCTGGGGGGGCACGTTCGTGCTCCGTCCGATTTCGGCAGCAATGCTCCCCCCCCCCAGGACAGGCTGCCTGCAGGCGTGCTCACCACCAGGTGATAATCCCTGCCCCACGAGGCCACCGCTCCCCACCCAGGACCCGCTCTGCATCTCTCTCTTGCTGTCTCCCTCTGTTAGAGCTGATGACCGAAGCTGGCGGAGAGCTGGACGCCAAAGCACAGCTTGAGGAAGTTTTATCAAATGATCTGAGGAATGCAAGGAGGGAAGGGATGTTTGGGCACAGCCGGTGAGAGGCGGGGTGGTGACACGGGAAGCTCCTGCAGCGGGGTGTGAGACAGGCGCGTGTGCCAAACGACTCCGGAATTTTTGCTGAGTTAATTATTTTGTAATTAAATCCAAGTTGAAAGGCAGAAGTGTTCTTGCCACTGAGACAGCAGCTCTGTTGGAGCAAGCTGTAGCTAAGGCGGGTGTTTTCGCTCCAGCTAGGAAGGTTTCACCCCAAAAGAAGGCCCTTCCTACAGCAGGTCCCCTCGAATCCCAGCTGTGAGCCGTCTCAGAGTGAGCTGTAGGGGCCAGTGGCTCTGGAGTACTGCAGGGGATTTATTTTGCTTGGGATCACTGTGCTCTCCAGCTGCTTGAGGAAGACTCCAGTGTTCATGGTGAAATTTAAAGCAGTTGGGAATGAGACAGGCTATCCCACCCCAGGGAAGTTTTGGGGGGAGCTGTTGCAGACTGAGATGGAAGGGTCTTGTGTGCTGCCTCAAAGCTCGGAGAGAACAGGATCTGAGCAACCCCCCAGTGCTGCCATTTGTAGCAAAAAAAAAAAAGCAGTTTTCGGACAGGAAGATTTTTCAGCCTTGAAATGAGCATGAGAACCAGTTGCTGGAGAGCAGTTGGGTTCTTGGTTTGTAATAGGGGCATAAAAACCCTCCTTGGGGAATGGCGCGGCAGAGCTGATCTCGCCCAAGGCAGGCACGCGGCCCCTCACAGCTTTTTCTCCTCTCATTCTGTGGCGTGCTCCTTATCAGCTTCCACATCAGCACTGCAGAGCTGTGCAGAGGATGGGGAGGACGGGATCCTTGCCACCAGTCTTTGCAGGCAGCAGATGAACCCGAGGGAGAGCCAGGAGCAGGGACGCAGCACGGCGGCAACGGCCACAGCCCGAGCCAGTGCCTGCTATCACTGGGTGCAGGTGGGTGGTGCAGAGTCGGGTTAATTTTCCCAAAATATGGTCTATAAATGAATAAGCAAGTAAATAAACTAGTCCTCTCTCAGCAGTCTTCCTGCCATCTGCTTACCATTACCAGCTGGCATCCACCCATTAGTTTATATCTCCCTTTCGCTCCAGAGGATCTGAAGCACCCTGCAAACTTTGGGAAACACTTGGCTCTTGTTTGCACCTGCGTATGTCCAGAATAACTCAGAGCTGACGAAAAGCTGATGTTAAGGGGTTTCTAGCTGTCCACTGAAACACAGATATCGCTGGCAAGCCACACAGCAGTTCCATGGTTGGTTGGGGTCAGTGGTGATCCCAGGGATAACACCAGGACCTGCCCTCACCCTCTGTGTTTCACCAGCAGAAATGCAGCCCTGCCATAAGCTGCAGGTGCAGATATTTGACTTCTGAGGGCATGACAAAACCTCTCCCACGCTGGGCACAAGGGGCTGGAGTGTCACCAGCAAGCCGCATGTGCCTGAGGTCTGCGCAAGAAGTTTGCCCGTCTCAGCGGCCTGACTCAGCCAAGGAGGAGCACAGTGAGAAACAGAAACAAATTGTGAACAGATGTCAGCCAGAATAATAATAAATGTACTGAAGGCCCACCAGGATAAGTTGATGAATCAAAAAAGCACTGGGCTCACTCAAGCAACAGCTGCCATCCTGGAGGGAAAGGAGAGGAGAGGAGAAATAAATCTGCCCAGGATCGAGAGAGAAACTTCGCTTATGCAAGTTCTCCTGGAAGGCACGCCACGTGCTCTGCAGTGCCTGTGCAGCAACATCACGTTGGGATGCATGATTTAAACATCTTGACTCCAGTGCTTCCACTTGGTTATCCTGCAGGCTGGTGAGATGGAGGAGAGACTGCCCCTCCTTTCGCCCTGGCTGGGGCTGCAGGCAGAGGGAGGAGGGCAAAGGCTCTGCACAGAATGGCACAGAAATGGGGCAAAAATCCCCGGTGTGCTAAACCCAGCAATGTGGTTCTCCTACTTCTGCTTGCTAACCTTAGCTGGAGCGAGAGCTTTATTACATGAACACTGGAGTGAGCCTCTCCTACCACCGTACAGATGCTCAAAGCCCTCCTGCAGAAGGGACGTGCCTGTCCCAGCCTGCTCACAGGCTTGGAGGTGATCCTTGCCAGGATGCTGCCAGAGAGGTGATGCCTTCCTGCAGCCACCTCCGAGAGGGGACCATGCCCCACCTGTATAATTTAAATTTATATGTATAAAGCGCCTATCACCATACTGATAAACACTCTTTGGAACCACTGTGATGGGATGCTGGGGATGCCCCCACCCCCTCTGGGGTTTTGGGGCCCCAAAGCCCCAAGGCTTTGCCATCCAGCAAGACGTGTTTAAAAAAAAGCAACTGTGGGGTCCATGGACATGGTGTGGGAAGAGAGAAAAAAAAAAACACTTAAAAATCTGCTTAAATAAGAGGAGCTTCTTTATTTACTCATAAGGCCAAAACATATCTTTTTGTCATTAGCGCACTTTCAAATAGCTTCTAATGAGTGAGTCAGAGAGGAAGTGCTGGGGGAGAGAGATGAGGATGTCATTCAGCACATAAAAGCCTGAAAAACTCTGTTTGACTTAGAAATTAAAGTATAAAGATTAAAGATGATTGTTTTTTGCTGTTTGTAATTAGCATTGCCAGTCCCCCTCTAATGGGGACCACAGGGCTGCAGACGATAATGGAGCAGCTACAGAGCTGGAGCTGGTAGGATGTGCTCAGACCCTCTGAGTCTGAAACAACAAAGTTCGTGCTTTTCAAGGCACTCGATGAACGTGCAAGCTGGATGATTGTACCAAAGACCTTTCTGGGGCTTTCACCGTGTACTTCTTTTCCTTCGCATGCAACTTGCGTCGGAGTCCGTGCGTTCATTGTCACAACCGGAGCCCGAACAGGGACTGAGCAGAGGAGCCGAGAAACGGCCGAGCCTGTGGCAAGCCCCGATGAACTGCAAAGCTGCTGAAAGGGAGCAGGACAGGAGAACAAAGCTGCTGAAAGGGAGCAGCAGAGCGACGTTGCATCTATCACCTCTGCAGGACGGAGGTGGGCAACGGGGACCAACAGGTGTTAGGATGTTAGCACAGAAAGCGGTGCACAGGCTGCTCGAGGTAATGCTAAAGAAAAATAATGTGATAATAGAGGCTGACGATCTCAAGCGCCTCTTGAAATGGGTTGCGACAGAACCCCCGGAATAGCCTCAGCTAATAATGATACCCCTGAGAAACGGGATGAGGCCGGAGTTAAATTATGGGATGCAGCCACACGGTCTGACACAGTGGCAGCTGTACTCTGTGGGCCCTGGAGGGTGGTGTTTGAAGCGCTGAAAAAATAAATCAGCACTGAGGAGCTGACATGCAGCGGGACCACCCCCAAAAATCCCTCCCTGTGACTACGCTGCCCCCCCCGCCCCCGGTAGTGACGGCTGCGGGCTCGGGGAGGGAGGAGGGACCGGATTAGGATGCTGACCTCTTTGATCCGGAACCGATTGATCCGGAAAAGGAGCCGATTTGCTTCCCCCTGACCCACCTCGACTGTGACAGGGGGTCTGTAGAGAGGCTGAAAAGGCGGGGGGGGTGCAGATAGTGGCCAAAGGGCAAGCTTGGGGTGCCCACCCAGTAATCTGTGACCCCAATGTACGTGAATGCTCAGCAGAGGTGACATGCTCGGTTTTAGCCCATCAGATGACAGATCGTTGTATTCCTGTTATTCTCTCTCATAAGGCAAAGGGGTTTGAAAACTCTCCCTATAAACCGTGCCATTTTTAGTGAGGAAATCACCTCCAAGAACCTGGGAGGGGTGGATGGTTTATCCTTATGCAGGCGGCACGGCTGTGCTGAGCAGCCCAGAGCTGCACGATGGATTTCAGGTCTTCCCCAGTACCGAAGCGGTGCATTAAATGTGGCAGCATCTGTCCTCTTTGTGTGGAGAGGAAGAGCAGAACTCCCAGGGACGTCCAACAGAGCAGGGGCTGGGGAATAAATGTGCTGAGACCGAGTGGGAGTAGCTGCAGAGGAAAAAAGCAACTTGCATTCACTGGTAGGGCTTATCCAACAGAGGGGAGTACAGCCTGGCTTCGTTCAAGAATGGGCTTTATTAATTCTTCAAATACATCTGCTAAGGGGCTGAAATCAACTTTAAAGTCACTCCTGTGCAGCTCAGGGTGTGCCTAACCCAAGCAGGGACGCTGGTGGCTGTATGTTGCAGCCTGCCATCACTGCTTTACAAATATGGTATTTTTTTCTAGGAAATACTTCTTAAAACTGATAATAGCAATCTTTAAGAGTGTTTCTTTTTAAAGGTGTCTTTAAGCAAAATCAAGCTTTAGCTGTGATTCATCCCCACTTGACAATCAGGCAGACACACATAGGCTGAGGTCTATCTGCATACACATATATATATGCACACGCAGACACACACCTTTCTGTTCAAAATTGGAAAGCAATCAATTCTGAGATTTATTTAATGCTGCATTGCACAAGTTTGATAGCTGGGTTGGTTAATTGCCACACTAATAACACCCTTCATCAAAGAGACTTGCAGGCAGAAATAAAAAATAAAAATAAAAAAAATAAAAAGCTCGAAATGTTAAAATGGCAATAAACATGTAAACAGCTCATTTCCGAGGCAGGGAAAGGATCTGAGACACCAGCACAGCTTATGGTGATGTCCAGGCTTGCGTGGTTCTGAGAAGGGAAAGGCAGGTGGAAGTGGGGGACCCTCCAGCCTGCCCGTGCCCTGCCCTGGCAGCACCACTAATGGGTTAATTAATTAAAGCCTCCTTGCCAAGCGCAGCCCCCAGTGGAGTCGCTCCCATCTGCCGCTGGCAAGGTCGCAGGCTGCGGACCTGTGACCGCAATTCAGAGCCACAGCCAAGAGCGCCGGCAAAACCTATGAGAACATAGGTAATTTGATTAGAAATTAATTGGCCTACATCAGAGCCTGAAAAATCTAACAGATTTGCTGCTGATAAAATTAGAATTAGAAGCTGAATTGATTAGCCTGTGCCAGCAAAGGAACCAAAATGTCAAAGGCACCAGCTGCACATTTGCATTTGGTACTTAACAAAGTTCTTACCAAAGCGAGTGAGAAATGTTTGACATTTTCACGATTTCTGCAATTCTAATGTATCTTTTATTGATATTAATTTAAAAATGCAAGGGAATAATGAAGTGCAAAATGACAGACAGGAGAGGAGTTCAGCCATTCGGCAGCTATCAGGGTGCCCGTGCGGATGCAGCCGCGGTCAGGACTGAGCGGCGCTGGGCTGCTGCCTCCAGTGCGGGGCTGTGCAGGATGCTCTCAGCTCCTCCTGGCTCCCCAGGGGCTGGCTGAAAGCAATGACCATGGTAAACAGCTATTTCTGGCCTATTTGCCCTGCATCTTTTTGCATGTCAGGAGGGAAGGAGTTGCGTTAGCCATCACCAAATCGAGACGGCACAGAAAAAGTGGTCATACAGCACCCCGCATTTCCTTCCTTCCCATTTGCTTTCCTTGCGCAGGATCATAAAAAGGTAAACCTGTCTCTTTCCTCGGGGAGGAGGATTCTGCAGATAAAGCCTTGTCGTGTCATTGCAGTAGGGACAGGTTGCTGGTGTGTGTATTACACGTTTGTGTGTCCCCGTGCAGGCAGGGATGGAGCACGTGTTGGTGTGTTGCATGGCTCTGCATACAGACGTGCATATGTACACATCAGCCTTCAGGTGCACACGCAAGTTCTTGTGTGCACCTGCATTGCTGGAATGCACATGCATTGCACATGTACATGCATTGCTGGAAATGCATATGCATTGCTGGAGATGCGCATGCACTGCACAATGCACGTGCATTGCTGGAAATGAAGCAGTCAAGGAGAAGAGGGGCCGATGTCTCCGGTGCCCACGTTGTCAATAGGCACGGTGAATAAATCACTTGCTTTACTGGGTCATGTTCATTGGCTGTCCATGTGTCATTTTTATGCTTATCGTGTTGCAAAAAAAAGACCACTTGTGGACTGTAAAACCTGGGTGCAGCTTTAATTGGGAATGGTTATTTTGAAACATTCTCTTCTGTAATTTGTTTTACCTTGAGGGCTTATTACTATGGGCAAATCCTGTCAGGTTTATGCAAAGGTTTCTCCATAGTCTGTTGGGGTATTTTAATTTTAGCTTCGCAATAAGACGTTCAGGAATCCTGTGAATAAATAATTGAAAGGATTTCACACAGAGCAATGGGAAATTATTAACATTTGCACCAGAGATATCCAAAGTAGATTAATGAATGAAGGACAATGAGTGTGACCCAGCCCACGGAGCAAACCCACAAGTGGAGGGTTTGCGCTGTTTGCCCTCACTTTCCCAGCCCTCTGCATCCCACCTGCCTGCTCACAGCAGCCATGAGAGCAGGAACAAGGGCATCCCTGGGGACCCCACTGTCTGGGGAGATGGGGAGCCTGGTTTCGCCCTTCTCCTCCCCAATTTGCTGCAGTCACCAGCTGTGGCTTTGCTTCCTGTCTGTCCCTACAGGCTAAATTTATAAATACGTCAGATGAAATGTGTAGCTCTCTTCAAGCGAAGGTGAAGGAGAGCCTATAAATTTTGCAGCTTGTGTCTGAAAATATGAAGGACAACTTAAAATTCCCTTTAAAAAAAAATCCCTCCTGGTTTATAAATATTAATTGCAAGTATGTGGTAACGAGAGAGACGTGGCGTCTCTGGCTCTTATCTGGGATTGTTTGACTAATAATAGCAACAGTTTAAATACAACAGCTATTATTTGATACGATGCTAAATTAGAAGGTTCGCTCTTCATATTAAAGATTAGCTTATTGAGGGTAGGGGAAATTTGATTCTGCAGGTCGGAAAATTATTCTCCACGGATCTGCTGATTAAATTACAGAGTGCCACTCGAGTCATTCACAGCCTCTGCAACGTCCCTCAGCCACCCCGACAAGCAGAACGAGCTGGAGTGGGCACGGGAGGAGGCTGGCCAGCAAAAGCTGACCAGCAAAAATGTGAAAAAAGTGGAACATTTCCTCGTTCTGGGATCGTTTCACTGGGGACCGAGGGGCAGACGGAAGCCACCTGCGGCATGGCGCGGGGAGCAGCAGCACGGCGAGGAGCAGCCCCCCTGGGAGCACAGGAGTCGACGGTGGTTTTTGTGATCCAGGCCGATCTACAGCACATGAAACGGATACCGCTTTCACACAGTTGTGTTACACACTTTGGGAAATACGAGGCCTTATTTCTTTTTAATGCTAATGAGTAAATCAGCTCCTGCTTGCGAGACTTGTTTCAGCGACAAGCGAGCTGACGGCTTCCTGCGGGATTACCCAAAGAGTCAGGAAGGATGGTGGTCCCAAAACATGCCCAAGTCCAAAGCCATGCAGGTCTCTCACCGGGCTTTACCCCTTGGGAAGAGACGCACTGGGAGTAAGTTGATGACAGGCAGAGAACCCCAGCCCCACGTCCTCCTCCCAGCATGGAGGACCCGCTTGGGATCCCCCCCCAGTTAAAACCCCAGAGCAAACGATCCCGCACAGCACCAACCGTTGGAAGTCAGCCTTATAATGTTCCTAAAGTGACCAAACTTCACTGTACTTAGGAAATCGCCATTATCAGAAGCCACTTTTATTACCATGGAAACAGGGAGATAACAAAAAACAGCCACATCTCTGTCCTCCTCCAGAGGAAGGTATGTATTATGGATGCCCCATGCTTATGGATGAGGCACTGAGCACTGCTGGCTCTGCCTGAAACCTGCAGGAGGCTCGGAGAGGTTCACGTGGACATCCGGATGTGTGTGCACATGGGCACATGCATATGGAAGCCAGCCCAAAATTCTGTGTCGAGCCCCCTGGGGCTGTGCCGTGCCCGCAGCATCAAGCCCCGTGCTCAGCCAGGGCTGGGGCTGGGGCACAGCGCAGGCACGTGGAGCAGAGGCAAGCAGCTGGCATCTGAATATCCAGCGGGGCTCATTTTCTTGTGCGTGTTCCCCATAAATCTTGCACTCTGACTAATGCTTTTATTCCAGCTGGTTGTTCCTCCTTGCTCGACATTAAATCTTCATCTCATCAGCACTTGACTGAATTTGTAGAAACAAAATAGAAGAGGAGAACTCAGGCATGAATTAGCAGTTTAAGATCAGAAAACAGTTCGTATAAATCCCCGATCTGCCCATCCATCAAAATGTAATAATGCAGAAATATCAAGATGACCTATTGCTTGCTGACTGTTGCACTGTTCGTCCCGAAGGCCGTTCAGACTTCGTGCTGCCTCCGGCCCACCGAGCGCTCTCAGGAAGTGAAGGACAAAGAAAATGATGTTTTCATTCTGGCTCCAGAGCCTGTGATTCAGGGAATTAAATTATGTCAACCGTTCTCACCTTCTTTTCTTCTCTCTTGCTCCGGGACAAGGCAGGGCGAGCACCTGATGCCGGAGCATCTCCCAGCCATGTCCCTTGTCACCAACACCTCCAGGGATTTTGGTGCTTTAAGCACAAAGAAATCCTTGCTGTTCCCCCCCACCCCCCCCACCCCGGCATGCAGACAGGAGGGAAGAGCGTTGGGACAAACAGCCTTCTTCCTGCAGCCTGCAAGGAGGCTGATTTGCAAACTTCCCATCACGTCAAGTGATATTTACATGTGACGTAAAAAAAATAAAAGTGCAGCCAGGAGTAGGCTTGTGTTAATATGTCTGAGCAGTCCTGGCCTTAAAATACCCATTAAGCCTTCACAATGTTGAAATAGGAGCAATAAATAATGATGCAGCTTTAAAAAAATAAGTAAGAAATAAAGCAGAAGTAAAGAAATACGCCAGTGATTGATTTCTACCCCCCAGAACATACAGGGCTTTATAGAGCAGAATTATTTCCATGCAACGTGGAGCACTTGGGCAGTGTTAAGTATTACATGGCTGAGAAATCCTCGTAGGCACCCCTTACTTGTGTCTGAGGCTCCTTTATGTGCGCCTGCATGTTTGCAAACCTGTTATATCTCAGTGCAATCCATGGGGCAACCCCAGCCCAGGTCTTTCAGGTGGGCTTGGCAAACAGCAGCTGAGATTTTCCTTCCCTGCAGGGAAGACGTCAGGACAAGGGCTCGGGATGTGTGCTGAGACCTCAGGGAAGGACAAGGGGAGAGCAACACCAAGCACATCCCTGCTGCTTCACGTCAACAGCTGCACCGAGAAATAATTAAAAGATAATTTGGGGTTAGTGTGAAAGGAAACCTTTTGGGGCTCTTTCCATTTAAGATTTCCTTTCTTCAGTAAGTAACAGAAATAAAGTCCCCAATCATTTAATTTCTAAATGACAAATGGCAACGCGCCCTTTGGGAAATATTGGTGTCTTAAGCATTTAACAAAATTATATTCTTTTTTGTCTGAAACTATTTTCTGAATTCATCACCCAGTTGTGAATAACCTCAATCATCCCGAAGCTGCATTTTGTTGAGTACTTTATTCATCAGATAAATATCACTCAGCTTTATCCAGGCATTTTAGCTTTTGTGCTAGCTGCTAGAGAAAAATCCTATTATTGCAGCAGCACGTGAACCAGTTCCCCTCCTCTCCTACCCCAGAGGCAGCGCTGCTTTCTGAAGTCCTCTTATTAAATTAACACAGCGACATGGCAATCAAAAGAGCTTTATGGGATTTATAACGGACAAACGTGGACCATGTTTTTCGGGCCTCTTGCCTTCTGAAAACAAAGTCTCCATGTCACAAAGGTGACTCTTTGGTCCAAAGCGATTGGAACGTACCCAATGTCATTAATGAGGAAAGATTGGATCATCTAAATGGAAAGAAGAAAGAAGGAAAAGAAGGAAGGAAAAAGCAAGGACAAAGAATATCTCCACCGTACCCCGAGCAAGAGCAGGCTGGGGGCTGGCTGCTTCGCTCCCCCCGAGCAGGGGCACTGACACGTGCCCTTCTTAATTAACTGGAAGTCTGCTGGAAGGGATTCTGAGATTTCATCTCCACTTCCCAAAAAGAGCTCTCACATCAGCGTTTTCTAGAAACAAACAAAACCCCACATACTTCTGAAAATGGAAGCGAAATGCAGATCCGTCCGATGTGCAGAGGCACTGAGGACTTGCAGCTCCAAACACAAGCACAAGGAGCAGCTGCTGCTGTTCTGTAGGGGATTTGCTGGTCCTGGAGGATGGAAACGGTCCTCGGGGTAAGGGTGGAAAAACCATGGCCATATACCAAAGCCACAGGCTGTGGCAGTAGCTGCACTAGGAAGGCTCTCAGTCCGAAATGTGCCCTTTCCTTTCCTCCAAGGAAGGCAGACAGGGAGCTCTGGGGGAATCTGGGACTCCCACGATGAGCAGGGTAACTCCCTCCTGTGCTGTCTGTTGAAGCGATGTAAATTTTGCAGATGAGGTGAAATGAAAGGGAAAAGATATCAAATGTAGTCAAAACAAAACAAAAAAAAAAAGGCAAAGGGTGCTTGTTGTTCTTCCTGTATTTCCTAATGAACACATGCATGTAGAGCTGCAGGAAACAAAGAGGATGTGTCCTCACCCATCATTTCCTGGCCAGAACATCAGCCAGCAGTGAACAAACGGCAGCCCCCAGCGAGAGCCGTCCCCAGCAGGTGCAGGAGTCGAGGTGTTCATTCCCACTTGCTGCTGGACACCTCGGAGGCACACCCCCTTCATTTCTTGCCTTGTTGCCATGCTTACTTTCGACACATCAATTTGGACTGCAAACCCCAGGACTGTGACCTGCAGCAGGGTTTGGAGGGGGATGCGAGGCGCACAGAGGCGGCAGCAGCTGCTCCTTAGAGGCGCCGGAGGCAGGGAGCTGCAAGCCCAGGGGAGCACCTGCAGGTCCCATCTTCTCTGCGGCAGAAAAAGGGGATGAAATTTTAATCAGACCTTCCCACAGATTTTGTGGAGCTGGAAGTGAGGGCCTCAGCTTGCTGCTCCACCTACACCTGCATCCATCTTATATGCACCATCTTACATACACCATCTGCAGACCCGGCTCAGAGCATTGCAGGGTCTGGCTTTCCCCAGGATTTCAAGCCACCTGATTTACTCTCCTTTCTATCAAGAGACCTGCTCGATCTCTAATTTATATCTTTTAATCAGAGGACCAAAGTGTGGGAGAGCTCAAGGGAAACACGTCCCTTTTTAAACAAAGTTATTGCTTTAATAAACATGGGAAGGAGGCAGTAACAGACTAGGGCGCTTCCCCTGCTTAAAAAATTAGTAATTAAGCCCTGCTCTTAATTTAAGGGAAGATTGGTCCTAGGGAACAGAAACTTGCTCTTTGGCGAGGTGATAGCAGCAGTGGTGTGACGGTGGGGATGTGCAGAGGTCCCTTGCCACTGGGGGGACTTTGTCCCACAGAGGGCACGGCTCTCCCTCTGCCCACAGCAAGCCCCAGTCCCGGGAGCCCCGGAGGTTTTGTCCGAGCCCAAGCCGGCCTTCACCGTGGCAGCAAGGGCACAGGGAGCTGGTCAGAGCACTTAGACATCATTAGTTAATTAATTAGCCACTACGCAAAGTGTAACCGCGAGCTGCAGAATTAAGGCAGGAGCTCTAAGCTGCTACACAGCAGACCTTCTTCAAGAAGCGGTGCATTGTTATTTCATTATTATTATTATTATTATCATTATTATTATTATTATTATTATGGCCTGGTTTCCAGTGATATTTTGGTAAAAATCTGCAACGATCTCGAGTGCTGCAGTGGGAATTCAGGAGTGCTGTGTGGGAGCAGCGCATCCCACTGGGATGCTTGCCCTGGGGTCCTGGAAACGCTGCCGGCACCTTGCTGAGCCCCACATCTGTGTGAGCACCCCAACCCCAAAAGCAGGCTGCCCTCTTACAGCAGCAGCAAGTTGTCTTCCCTCCCTCCTGCCTCCTTTCTTCCAAGCAGAAGTCAGTTCACAGAGCGAGGTGACTGTGAGCAGTAAGAACACGAGCTGTCAGCTTCGCCCAGCAGGAAGACGGCCGGTGTGTGACCCAGGTGGGATTTCCTCCCTGAGCAATTTAACACGCCGTCCCCTGGCTGCTGTCGTTTGGGAGAGGTGAGGTGTAGCCTCGCTGGCTGCCTGCCTCCCGTCGAGAGGGAATAGCTCCGTGCACAGCACAGATTTGGGGTGGGACAGGCGCTGCTTTATTCATCGTGTTCTTTTAGCGGGGCAGGAGGGCACGCCAGAGGCATTTGTGCTACCAAAGGCTGCCAAGGATGTATCTCAAATGCACCGAGCACCCCTTGTGGACCAAGGGCTGATGAAGAAGGCCCTGCAGTTCCTGCAGTAAGCACCTCATCAAAGAAAACGTTCGACACAGCTAGCCGGTTTTCTTAATAACAATATAATGTTACAGTGCAAAGCCACTGCTTGAAAATAATCGGGGCGTTCGGCTAATCCTGTTCTATTCACCGTAATTTAATTTGAAAACAACTTTAAAGCTTCATTTGCTCCATGTTTCCCTTCAGTCCATGCTCCCTTACAGGAAGGAGCATCGAGCAGTGCCCACGAGGCTTTGTCCCCGTTGGACCCACAGCAGCTGGGGACCGCAGGTCCCATCCCAGTGCTCCTCGGATGGCCGAAACATCCTCACCAGGGAGGAGAATCCAAGAGGGTGAATTCAGCCTGTGAATTCAGTTGGTGCCACCCTGTGTGGCCCCTGGGATGAGGGTTTTGGGGTGCTCACAGACAGCAATTGAAGGTCGGAGGAGCCACAGCTCCTGCACACACACACGGGTGGTATTTTAGCAGGACCTGCAGGGCTCCCGGCCGTGCCGCGGGGCCGTGGTGGCAGCTGGCAGTGGTGGGACGCTGAGAGCTGGCCAGGGTCCAGGCAGGCAGCTTGCAGAGAGGGCTCCAGTCGCTGCCGTTTGCCTTTCTGCTGTGATTTATTGCTCCGTCTGCTCCCAGCTGGAACGGGAAGCAGGGCTTTGGGAAAGGGGTTGCGGCACAATCCAAGCATAACCTTGGGGGATTTCGGAGTTGCCTTTTTATTTTCCTTCTTGCTGTTACTGGAAGAAGTTCCAGAGTGAAATATAAAACACAGTGGGAAGCCCTTCAGGGCTTGGTTTTCTCAAACGCCGCGCTGTAACTTGGGGGAGCAACAGTGACTTGCAAAACGCAGCAATTGCCGTGATGAATCTGAAGGGCGAGGTGCGCTGAGATGTTGGTTTCTGGGCTTTAGGCTGATTTACGGTGTTCTCAGAGCAGCTGTCCTGCTCCTTCACTGCTGTCCTTCTCTCTTGCACACACACACACAAATTTTCTGCAGATCCCCACTTTTAGCGCTCAATTTTAAGTTGTGGTGCAAGTTGATGCCAGAAGATACACGCTCCCCTCTCCCATCCATGAGGCACATGGCCTCCCTGCTCTCTCAGGGTTTTTTTTTCTCCACGAGCATGTTTTTTCAGCATCCCCAGCCTGCAGATCCGCAGGCTGCTGCCTTTAGGGCTTCTTTCCTTGCTGGGACAGGAGGAGGAGGGAGGTATTCTGTCTGCTCTCAGCTCTTGCGGCTGCTTTCTGATGATGCCCGTGCCCTAACTTTGATCTAGGTAATGACTCCGAGCTCTCGTTAAAGCACCATTTCGTGTCGTGCCTTTCATGCTTCCTTGTCATCTTGTTTATTCTGCCGCACCCTTTGAAGTGACGAAGCCGTACGTGCTGCACATCGCAGCAGGCTCCGATGCTGGGCATCATCATCATTATGTTTAAGAAGGAGTTTGCAGAGCAGCAGCAAGGCTGCCCCACCACAAAGGAGCCCCCACAAGGACGGGGCAGCGGCAGGAGCCGGGGCAGGGGGACGTGGGGTGCTTGCTGAGCCCCACCAGTGACAGCAGGGCCTCAGGTGGCACTCAGGCTGCGGTGCTCAGTGTGGCACAGGGACTGATCTCCAGCAGAGCCATTGCTTGGTGTCCACACTTTTAAAAAGCAGTAACAACAGCTGCTTGAGAACAGCCCTGGTGATGCTGCCACCACTCGTTTTCCCTGTTAGCTAATGAAGTCATCAGGTCGCGAGCAACAGCCTCGTCTCAGGCCATAGGAGTGTGACTGTCCTTTTATTCTGCCTTTCAGCTTCTTGCCCCTCTGTGCACGTGTAAAGGAGTAATTTTGTGTCATATCTTGCTTGGCAGCACGTCAGAAGCCCATGCCAGGCAAAGTGGGAAGTGTGGCTGAAGAATTCCCTTTATGTGTTCACTTGTAATTAAAATAATCTCGGCGTTCACCAGGTTTTTCTGCATTTGCCCATGAAAATGCTCCTTGGGCAGAAATCTCACACCTAGCTTTGCCCACCTGGACTGAACCTCCCGGGGCCTGGACACGAGGTCTGGTTTTTCCCTGAGCGGCTACAGCTCTGCAGTCGAACAGGAGCTGGAGACACGAGGCCAGCATCCCACCAGGTGTGCACAGCAAGGAGACAAAGGTAGCAGGAAGGGTTTTTTTGCAAGGCAAGTTGGTGTGAAAGGTGTTTTCTCATTCCTGACCATTTGCAGGTGAAACAAAGCCTTTCTTCTTGACGTTCACATGCTTGGGATTCTTCCTAGAAGTGCTGTGAGCCCTTCCATCTCAGACAGCGCTGCCCTGCACTGGAAATTCTGGTGATCTGACCTGGAGATGGGTGCTGTAAAACATCCCACAGATACCCGGTGTTTACTGCTGTGGTGTTCTGCTGCGGGGCCTTTTTTTACCATGTATATATTAGTCCTGCTTTCTGCAGCGTAATGAATCCGGGCCTTTAGGGAGAATTAGCAGTGTATTAACACTGCATCTGAAAAATTAAAGGAATAATCAAGCAAATTTCTTTTTATTGACTTTTAGCGAGCCATTTAATCCAAACATCTCGTTAACTGCAATATAACTATACTATATAATGGGTTTTGCAATAAGAACAATTAGCTTCGCAATTAGCATAAGAGTGAGCGCTCTGCAACTGCCTGCAATTGGCAACGGGCCTATTAAAAATGTGTCCTGTAGAGGAAAAATAATAGCATTTCAGATGGGTAGATTGAAACCATTTGACTTTAAGCACCAATAATATTTCTTCTATTGATCCGGTGTCCCGGATGATCTAGGAGCGAGGAGGGAAGGTTAGCTGCTCACGGCAAACTTATTGCTCCTCTGTCATTGGCATGGCATCAGTCAGAGTGATTTGCAAGGTAAACCACGGAGTCCTGCGGTAATTAGCCCGTCCCATTAATACTTGGGCTGCTTGATCACCCTCACTGGGTAGTGATGGAGCTGCAGGGTCCCCAGGGCTGCGGGTGGCTCAGCCTCCGGCAGGCACACGCCTGCGTGGGCTGCACATCTGATGGCAGAGGTGGAGATTTCTGCTCTTGGGATTTTCCCTGTCAAAGGTCTGAATGTCCCCGTGCCACCTCTGGAACCCCTTCCCAGCAAAATGTTTGTCCGGGGGGGTGCTGAAGCTCATGAGGAAATTGTGATCCATCACCTGTGCGACAATCACCGGCCTCTCCTCGGAGCGTCTCTTGCTTACAAAACTGAAGACAACAGGCTTTGACATAGGCTAGTGAATAAATAACAAGCATCAGAAATGTCAGCAGGCAGGTTTTACTTAAATCTCTGAGCCAACAACGCTAACTTAAACTTAATGATGCACCATTACAGCTTCTTGGAGCATCCTGCCTGCCAAACAATATGCTCCGTGAAAACTGATATCATCTGCCTGTTATCTCCAGCACAGCCTCGTCGGGGTGCTTTATTGATTTTCTGCACAATCACAGGAAAAAGTCTTTTCTTTTTTTTCCCTCTTGTGTCTTTTATGATTCTGGAGGATTTGTTTCCACTCATCTGTCATTTTTCACCCACTCATATCTCAGCTGTTTTATAATGGTAAAAGAAAAAAACACAAAGCACTGTTGATTTGCTCAGCCACATTAACAGACATAAAGATGAGGAGCAGAGGTGGCGATCGCCACCAGCAGCCACGGGGACAGACAGACAGACAGACAGGAGCAGGAGCTTCGCTGCCAGAAAGAAAACCCAACCGTTTTTCCAATTCCCAGAAACCACAAGAAGAAATATTTTCCAACAACTCTCTGAAAGCTATCAAAACCCACTTTTTTCACTTTTCTATGCCCCCCGCTCAAGGCACACCATTTATTAATTATTGCACCCGCAGCCCGCAGCTCCTTGGTGGCAATTAACAGCGTCCCTGTTCTCAGGAGGGAAAACACAGGAGCAAAAACCAGCTCTGGCGTTTTCACCACCAATGTGATCGCAAAGAGAGCGTTCCAGCCACTGATAAAAATAATTCCTGCCTGGCAGTCAGCTGTTGGCCTATCGCAGGGCCTGAGCCCAAGTCCCTTTGGGCCACACAAACGACCTCCCAGCTTTGTAACGCTGGCCCAGTGGCCGGGTGCCTCTCACAGGTCACCCACAGATGTCTTGATCCCCCGTGTGAACACCCAGGTGCTCACCCAGTGACTTTCCAACTCATTAAAGTCCCCGTTAAATCAGCTGCCCCCCACCTCGTGGGCCAAGCAACCCCAAAGATCAGCCTGGCTGCTGCAGAGCTGGTCCCATTGCCTTGGGAGCAGCACCCCCGACACCAAACGGCTGAGCCAGAGGGGAAATCAAAGAAAAACCAGTGGTGCTGACGTTCTCAGAGAGCTCAGAGCTGCCACCCGGCCTCATTGCCTCATGGCTGGGTTTGTGCTTGCCTCCAAAACGTCGCAGCGATGGCACAGCATCTTGCAGCCCAGGAATAATTGCGACATGAGCTGGAGCCAAGGGCTGAGCTGCCCCGCTGCCCTCTTTCCTCTCCAACAGGCTAAATCGCCAGCAATAATCTGAAGTCAGCTTGGTAAGACAACTGGGGAGATTCCCTCTTGATGAATGCCTGTCTGCCTTTAGTTTGTTGCATGACGATGAGACTTAAAGGAACGGTTTGGCCTTTGGAAAAGAGTCCTCTTAAGACACTTGAATTTCTGAACTTTTGTATCATTTACTCCGTGATTTTCCAGGGCTCTGTTGTAACCCCCAGCATCTTCAGTGCAGGATTTTCTGCACCCTTCACATTTTCTAACATAGCTGGCTGAGTATTTTACATTTATGAAGCCTACCTGTGCCGTGGTGTGGTTTAGGTGCTTTGAAATGTCACTCGCCGTATGCTGCCGATATTATTACAAACGAGCTCTGCTAAAGAGCTTTGCTTGTGGTTCCGTAGAGCCACCCTCTGCCCTTCACAGAGTGCCAAACCAGCCCCTCCTTTAAATACCAGGATTAATCCTGTCCTTGCCCAGCACAGCACCTGCCTAATTTTCAGCATCTGAGCCCATCCTGCTGGACATCAAGTGGCAGATTCAGGGGGGCTGTAGTGGATTTGTGCTGGGCTTGTGACAGCCACCAGCGTCTCCTGGCGATGCTGGGATTTTGGAGACCAGGGCTGGGACCTGCCAGGGTTTGAAGGAATGTACTTGTTCATCACCTGGTGTGACAGTGTCCCACGCTGGAGCACCGAGGCAGTACTGGCGTGCAGCTAAACAACTCCATCAGCATGCCAAGCACCTCAGTGCTGCCTGCTTCTGCAGGGGACATGGAGTGCGATCCCAGGTCCCAAAACAGGGCTGGTGTCTTTCGCTCTTCCCTCGCAACTTTGCTGCAACTTTGCTTTAAAGAAGGCAAGGATACAGAGGGGAAAAAAAAAATCTCTTTGCATTTCTGAGAGTTATGAAACAATCATGCCATGTTTCCCTTCATCACTGCTAATCGCAAGAGCAAGCTCTCACAAAGAATTAGCGTGCACCAAACCTCTCATAAATCTCTGAAGCCACAGATGAGAGATCGCAGAGCTGGAGCTTATGAGTTTTAAGTTCAATTCATTACCTCAAATTAGCATCAAACTGCACAGCCTTGTAAGCAGAGCTCTCGCTTACCAAACCCCCCCAACCCGAGCAGTTAGCTGTTCACAGCTGAGCGCAGCGTTAGTCAGAGCAGGCGTGGAGAAGAGCAAAGCTAGAGGGGAGCAGCTCATATTGGATTGCGTTCAAAAAACTTTCTTCTCTCCTGCTAGGATGTGTCACTGCTTTATTAGGCAAAATGGATTTTAGCATTGATTTTCCATCCCCTCTGGAAAGACTTCTCGCTCTGGTGCTCCGTTTAGCCTGAGTTTAGCAGCCCATGCATGAGACACAGCAGGCACATGCCCCATGCAGCCGCCCGAGCCATGCAGGGGGACCCGGAGAGGGGCAGGGGGCACGGGGCCATCCCTGCTTTCCTCCCTGGGAAACTTCACCTCAGATGTGCAGGGCAGGGCACGACATAAGCACGTGCCACAGTGCCCACCAGGGTCTCCTCACGCTCTGGGTGTCCCCCAGCAGCAGGTGATGCTGCAGCTGCAGTGCAGCTCATCACAACGCTGGGTGTAACTCGGCTCCTGCTCAGGCAGGAGCAGACTCCCCAGGGAAGAGAATCGGAGCAGGAAGGCTCCTGGATCCCGTCCCTGCCTTGAGCAGTGTGTCTTCCTGTGCCCTCCTAGTACGTCCCTGCAGGTTCCCGTGCTGCTGCACACTGAGCACGCAACAGCTCCCCAGCCCAGGCACGCTGCAGAGCACCCATCGGTCCAGCACAGCCGTGCAGTGTAAGGCAGGTGGCGAGGGAGGAAGGAAATCTGCTTTTAAACTTCAGTGGTGCGTGTTAATATTTCCTCGATAGGAGCAGAAACAGGGCAGGCAGGTGCTGGGTATTATTATTTGGACCTATCAAGAGAAAAAGTCTCTTGCAACCTGAAGAGGTTAGAGGAAGGAGCTGTGGGCAGGGATGGTGGCTTCAGCTGCCCTGCTCCTGGGGGAAAATGTGTGAATAAATTACTGTGACTCCTAGAACAGTGGCAACTTCAGAAATAATTTCTGAAACTGATGAAGCCCATCTTCTGGTGAGCTCCACTTCCAGTGCTTCGTTTCACTGTAGAAAATGGATAAATGCACAAGTTGGTGCTTGAGCATCTTTCAAGACACCTTTCTCCCCCCACACACACAGTTTCAACGGAGTCTGCTGGAGCCCCCCAGGAGGAGAAGGGTCCCTCCAGCCCTTTTCCAGCCCTGGGCACTGCTGCCCCAGCCTCCCCTGTGCAGAGTGGCTGTCTGCAGAGGCACTCATCGCTCAACACACCATCTAGATTTATTTATACTTGCACGATGGAGGGAAATGGCTTTGCTGCCAGGATCAATCCTTCAATCTAATGCCTCTCACTCCATTGTAACTGTATTTCATGACCTTCTCAGGGACTTTTCAGTTTTTCACTTGAAGGAACAAGAGCTGCAGAGAAAGGAAGGCACAAATAAAGGAAACAGCTCCTTGGTTTCCATTCAGTGCAGAATGACCTGGGCAGAAAAGGAAAACTCCTGAGCTATGAGAAGCAGCTCAGATCTTTGCTGCACCCAGCGATGCTCTGTGCTAGGCTTTGTATTTTCTTTATGCAGAGGTCACCTCCTTGAGCACCTGCTGCTGCTCATGAAACCCTCCTGCCAACACATCGTCCTCGATTCTGCTCCTGCCACCTTCTCCTGGGGATTTGTCACTGGCAGAGGGAGACCCTCAGGGTGCGGGGCAGCTGGGCAGAGGATCCTGTGGCTGCAGCAGGCAGGGATGCTGCTGCTTTCCGCCTCTCCTTGCTCTGGGGTGCTGCACTCAGCCTGAACCAAATGCCAAGCGGGCTGGGGGCTGCCCAGCCCCTCCTCGGAGCACTCCATCAAGCGATGCTCCAGTGAGCCAGAAACTGAGCTGTAAAAGCCATTAGATCTCAGCGACGACACCACCAACCTCATTGCTCTCAGCCCACAAGACAGCGCTGTCTCCCAGGACAGAGACCTGGGGCTTCCTCTCTCCCAACCTCGTTTTCATCCATTTTTCATCGCCCTGACAGCGCTGGGATGCAGAGAGCATCGCGGCCCTCCTAGGGGCATTGCTGGTGTGGCATTTTCTCCTTCTGGTTTTTAAATAATAAAATCTTTCTGACTGGCGTGGCTGGGCAGAACAAAAAAGATATTTATTTAATGTCTCACCGGATGGCCTGGGACATCAGTTTGGGGCTGAGGCGCAGAGGCTGCATTTTGCAGAAATGCTGCGTGCATGGGCAGAAAAACGTGGGTGCAGCTCTGCTTCTGCAAGCACCGAGAACAACCGCTTGGCACAGACCTGAAATGGAAATTATGCCTTTGCAACGCTGGGAAGAAGAGACGGCATCCTGCTGAGCCGGGAGTCACACAGGGCAGCAGACAGGTACAGCTGGGGGTAACCACCCATCTGCCGCGCTGCTGCGAGCGTGAGACCGAGCAGTGCGCAGCATCCCCGAGAGAATTAACCATACCCCTGGAAACATCCCCAGGGAACACCCCAGCAACTGAAGCTCATGGGGCTCATGAAGTCCCGGGGCAGAAGCCAGCCTCTAAGTGGGCAATAGTTGCAGTAAAATCCTGGTCCCTGTGACACAGGTCCCTGTGGATACAGGGGGACCCGGGACCAGACCTCTGCCCCAAGCTCTGTCCCACCACAGAAGGCCCCAAGGCGCTTGTCCCCTACAGCAGCAGCACACTAACAGCCCATTAATTATGCAGTTTAATTAGATAACGAATATTCATATTTCCACCATGACTCCGCTGTTCATGCTGTATTTAGCTCCTCGTGCTGCGGTGACACAGCCTTTCCCCGTTCGCTCGCTCCTAATGAACAACCACTTAGAATTTTAAAAAGTGGAGGATATCTTTCTGAGTTAATTAGCTTGAAATTAGCTTAATCACAGCTCATTTAAACTTATCTAAACAACAGCACGAGGAACTCCAGGAAAACTTGGGCTCAGCCTTACTCAGCTTTTCCCCCAAAGATGCTGGCTGCCTGGGGATGCCCGACCAGGGCAGGAAAACGCCTGCACCTGGGAGCGAGAGCACTGCGTGGGCTGCCCTGAGCCAGCCATCTGCGGTCCCGGACCTTGGTTTCCCCATCTGAAAGCTGTGCCCACACCCAGAGGCTCTGTGCAGAGCCTCTGCACCCATCTGCATGGCTCCCATGGCCCCTCATTCCTCTGCTGGGGCTCGGGATGGTGTGGCACCTTCGGTGGCTCCTCTTTTCCACCCTCTGCAGCACGGGGAAGGCAGGTCTGGCACCGCTCGTCGCAAGAAGCGGTGCTGCAGGCTGCCGAAGCAGCAGCATCCCGAGGCTGGGACCCAGGAGCCATCAGCACTGCCCTGGGAGGCCGGGCGGATGGGGGGACGTGGCACCACCGCCTGCCCCCGTACCATCAGCCCCGCGGTGGTACTTCAGAGGTCACTCCTGTCTCAGCACCTTTCCAGTGCTCCCTGGTAATTACAAAAGCCAGCACAACCAGCAAGACGTGAGGTAATTTAGACTGTCACTGCTGCTGCAATTAAGCATGCTATTCCTCATCGTGCTATCTCCAAATGCAGGTGTAACGCGCAATAAACATCCCTTTGAGGTCATGCTCCCTCAGATTGCCTTCCCACAGCCAGCAGAGCCACAGAGCTGCTTTGTGCTGCGAGCAGCGATGTTTCAACCCAGTTCTCTAATCACCATAATCGCTGCGATGGCACCAGGGTGAGGCACAGCCTTGCTCTGTGCAGCAGCACGAGCAAAGAAAAGCACAGTGCAAAGGTCCCTGGTGCCAAAGACTGATGTTACTGGGACCCTTTGTGCTTGAAAAGCAGTGGAGCAGTAAATGGTAGCCGGCTTTCCATGCAGCTCTCTCCCATGCTACTCCTTGACCACAGCATGTAGGAGCTTGGGAAAGTGCCCTCCACCTCCCGTGTCCTCAGCAATGCAATCTGCACCAGCGCACTGGGACCCTAGCACCCAGATGTGGGGCTGCAGCACCCAAATCCTACCCGTGGATGGGAGCAGGTGTGCTCCTGATATGCCTGAAGTCATCCACAGCCTCCTAGGGAACATTTTTCTCCCCTTGGTCTTTCCCTGCGTGGTTTGCTTCTGATGGTAGCTTCTCATTTCATTGCCTCCTGGCTGGACCCTGCAGTGCCAGGTGGCAGATGGGCCAAAATTCTCTGATTTTGGGCTCATCTACACCCAGGGGGTCAGTGAGGTGGCAGCAGCATTCCAGGAAGATGCAGGCGGACAGCTCTGTGCCCTTGCTGCCTGACATCTCCCACAGGGCCGTCCCAAACGTCTGTTAGCCTTTGCACTCCTGCAGCAAGCCTCCCCTGCGGCAGAAAGCCAGAAATGGCCTTCATTAATATGTTGTTTCCCTTGGTTTTAACTCAGTTCCCAACTTGGTAATCACTTGTGACCCGCTGTACATCCATTTCCAGCAGCTGCTGCAGCTGCTGACAAGTAATTTCACTGCCTGTCTGCCAGTGATGAGCTTGAAGAGTCCTCCCTGGCTGGGCTTTAAAAAAAAATTACCTGTAACTCTTAACATCTAATTTTTTCCACTTCCATTTGTCCAAGGACCCCTCCCTCATCTGAAATGTCACATCTGCCGTGGTTCGAGCCTCACTGCTCCCCACCGAGGGAAGAGACAGCTTTGCCTTGTCCTTTAGTGAGTGCTTGAGGTGTATGTGGGGAAGAACACCACGAAAACACACAAAAAATGATTAATTATCACTTCTAGAGATAAAAATGGAGCTGGCTGCCCTGCATTTGAAATGTAAGCTGAGGCTTGAGCACAAGGCAATGTCACCCATCTCGGCCAGGAGGAGCTGCGGGTGTTTGGGAGAACATCTGGCGAGGGGAAGCGATGCCAGAGCCCGGCGGCTGCCGTCAGATTTCATCCCCGTCCCCCTGTTTCAGTCCTCGAGTCCTCCCAGCTCCTCCTGTGCAATGTTTCTGTGCCTCTCGTAGGGCACGTGCAGACCCCAGTATGAGGAGCATGGTGCTGCTTTCTGCATCGGGTTGATTTGAATATTAATTGTGTGTGACCTGTTGACTTCAGCTCAGGCAGAACCCACCCCGCAATTAGTTTACTGAGCTCCTTTGTCTCCTGCAATAGCTGTCAAGAATAATGAATTAACCCTGAGTTTGATCCTGAACAGAGAAACTTTGCTGGAACAAGTTTATTATTTCATGTGCTTTTCAGAGTTGTTGAACTCGGTGTTAAGATCTAATCAATTGAACATCTGGGTTTCCTGGAGGCTGAGGCAGGATCATGCAATATTTACATCAGTATTCTGAGATCAAAGATCTCTACAGGTCTTGGGAAAAAATCCTCAATGGAAGGGGATAAAGCGGAGCAGAGGAAATCAGAGCTGGGATCCGAGTCCCACCCTGTCCAGGCAAAGCCTGGCTAGGAGGGGACACAAGGACGAGCTCTCTGTAGGGCTGGGCTGGCGGTGGCTGGGGGGACTCTGAGGACCCCTGCCCATGGCTGGAGCTCCTGCCTTGTCCCAGGGATGGGGGCAGCCTCATGTCCCCCCTCTGCTGTAGCCCTGTCCCCATAAGCTGCCTGTGTGGGGACACTTCTGCCACCACACTCGGTGTCCGCTGGATGTGCCCAGTGATGCTCAGGGAGCAAACTCCTTTGGTTTGCTATCAAAAAGATGCAAGGAAGGCAGCTTTATCGTCTTTCACCAGAAAGAGCGGATCACTTTGCCAGCACAGCTCCTGAAGAATTCAGTTTCTGTGTATGTTTGGTGTATGCCTTCCCTTACGTGCGGCCATGCAAATGTGGCACCCTGGGGGACAGGGCACTGCTTCCCTCTCTGAAGAGATGGAGAGGCACAGAGTGCTGAAATGCACAATTTATCATTTAATTAGGGAAATTTCTGGCAGGCTCTGATGCTGATCTCACAGAGCACGGCCATCTTTGCTGGGTTTGTGAGGCCTGGGCTCTTCACCCACCAGTGTTTGTGCATCTTACCCGAGTTTGGGAATTTTCAGCCTGGTTGTGCTAGGGAGAAGCTGGGAAAGAGCAGGGCGAGGAGGAGGAGGGAAGGGATCCATTCGATCTCTCTTGGCATGCTGCAGACAGCGATGGCACACCACAGGAGCTTATTCATTCCCGGGCTCCCTCCCTAAAACCACCACATCACTAAACTGCTCTTTGCTTCAACTGTGAAGGGGAAGGAAGCCCCTTTAATGCCAAATTTTGCAGAGCAAGTTCTGTGACCAATTCCCCACGAAAGTGCCCGAGAGCTGGAGGCAGCAGGAAATCGATGCTGATGGCAGCACCAGCCCGCTGCCAGTACGGATACAGAGGAGAGCAGAGAAAGGTGAAACCAGAAACCCTCGGAGATCTCATTAGCGGGAAGCATCCTCCAACAGATGCCTTATGGTTGTCGAGCCCCCCCGGGCCTACTCGAGCATTCAACCAAGAGGATAAAGAAATCTGTGCCCTGTGTGGGAGGGGGGAGCACCGCAGACAGGCTCTGGGCCCCGGAGGTGCAATGACCTCCGACGAGAGAGGTCTGGGTGGTGGTTTGTACCCATTGTGTGCTGATGTGTACCCGTGTGTGCGGAGCTGTACCTGTGTGTGCCAAGCTGTGCCGGCAGCCTGCTGCCTGCCCCCTCGCTGCAGAGAGGGACAGCGGCCCGGCCTTACCCACCGCAGCAGCGCACAAGAGCAGAGGCCGCCGCTTTTCTCACAGAAGCATCTCCACCTCCTTTCCATCCCCTTCCTGAATGACACCAAACGAAAGCTGTTTTCTGAGCCAGCACACCCACGAACCCACATGTGTGTGTCTTAGAGCAGGGCTCACAAAAGCCCATGTGCGTGCGGGTTTGGAAGTGGCTTTTGCAGCCCCTCACATCCCCTCCTGCACAGCAGTGCCGGGTCAGGACCAAAGCAGGCCCCAAATCCGAGCTGCTGCCGCTCGGCCTGGCCGTGCACAGCCTCGGCTGGCGGAGGCTGAGCGGGGCTGGGCCTCGTTCACCCGTGCCCCTCTGCTGATAACGAAGTGGGAGGTGGGTTCTGGCAGGCCCACGCTTACGGCCTCGTGACATGGGGCTGAGGCACGTTCGGGTGCAGAGCGCCAGGCAGCCCTGCCAGTCAGCTCTCTAATTGCAGGTTTGCTACCTGAACAAATGATTTCCGCCACGCCAGCACTTACCAGAAGCAGCTCCCTTCAGGGACGCTCTTATTTCCCATTCCATGAAAAATGTAAGCACTATTTAGGGCCTGTTTTACTGTTCTGGTATTTGTGCAGCTCTCATTAGCAGTAGTGGGAAGCATTGTGCTGCTCTTATGGTGAAAGTGACCCCCGTGTTTTTAAGTCAGACACCACACAGAAATACTTCGGGGCTCCTTCAGAAGAGAAATGAACACAGCTCTCACCACTGCAAAGAGATACTCGGTCCCTCTGGCTTCATCATTTAGTCTGCAGTTAGCAGCAAGGTGAATTTTAATTCCAGACCCCTCTTTTAGTCAGTCCTGCTGTTCTTTATTTGCCTGCATGCTCCTTTCCTGACAACAATGCAAGCCATATGGTGCCTCCAGCGCTGGGACTGCAGCCATTGGGGTAACAGATGCAAAATGGCCCAAGACAATAGATTTTAGAGTTTGTCTTCTCACTTTGGAGGAGTTAGAAAAGCTACCAAACACAACAGCATGAAATATTCAGCCAACTAAGCATGGCTGCAGTAGATAAAGGCCAGCCCTTCTGGAAATGATTTCTTCTGGGTACTCCTCCTAGGACACGTTGCAGGCACAGCTCCACAAAGCACGTCTGCAGGATGGTGCTGAGCAGGGGCTGCCGAAGAGCAGCTACAATATCCATCACTGGATCCCTGCAGGAACTGGCCTAAAAATGTCCGTCAGAGATGGGGCAGGTAGGCCTGGAGCAGCAGAGAGGTCAGAGGCACCCTGAGGTCCTTCCCTTCCCTGGGGATGAAATTCCTGGACCTTTTCTTGCATTTTCCTGCCCAGAAGCTGGCTGTGCCTGTGGCACTCCAGGCAGGCAGGTCCCTTTCTCCAAGAACTTCTAATCCCCCCAGCTCAAAATAATGGAGGCAAAATTAAAATAAGGCTTTAGGGATAACTGCCCCTGCTCCTGCAAAGAGCAGAGTCTTGGTAGAGAGCAAGTCAGAGCGGTTCCCAAACCGTGCCGACACACGGCCTTGGCCGTGCCAGAGCTTGGCTTCATCTCCTGCTCTTGCTGGGAGTCTGCTCCCTGGCCCTTTGGGCCTGTTCCTGCCAAAGGGGAAGGAGAAATTTGGAAAGCAGACATGGCAAAGCTCTCCAGGCCTGCAAGTCTGCGGAGCTTATAGAGGCTTCATTGCTTTCATCACACGGCCTGATTTGCGCAGAACTAATATTGCTCATTAGAAGAGGCATTAAAACATGACTTACAAATGACTGCAGAGTTCCCCAAATGTCACTTCCATCGAACTCTTATTAGCTTATTGATTCGTATTAAACAAGTAGATAAATACTTAATCTGAGCAGCAACAGCACTCTCATAAAGTGAATTAGTGTTTAAAGTGTGTCTGGCTCATTAGCAGACTTATTGCACTTTGTCACCGTTTCCAGGACCGTCAGCCAAACCTCTTAATTACCCGCCTTCGCAGCAGAACTAATCAGCTGAGCTCCCCCCGACTGCGAAACTGGGCCGAGCCGGGGGCTCAGCCAAGGAGACACGCATGGAGGTGGCAGTGCCACCTGAAACCAGTCCGGATGGGCCCCCCCATCCAGCACACACCACTGGGTGCCTCTGCGGCTTGCAGGATGCTGTCCCAGCAGTGGAGAGCCTCCTGCCCAGGCTGGTGCTGAGCACCGTGCAGCTTGTGCGTGGTGTAGGAGTAAGAGAAGAGGCAGCAAGGGGCAGATGTGGGTGGAAGGATGCGTAAGGACACAGCTAGTGCAGTGAGGGATATCCCTCCTGCTGCTGAGGACTGTGGAGGAGCCACGAGGGCTGCTCCAACCTTCCCTGGCTGTTCCAATGAAGCCACCCTGCCTGGCCACTGCATCCCTACAGGGGAGGAGGTCTGGGCTCAACCAGGCCACAGGAGCCAGCCCAGCTGCCCCCATCGCTGCCTCCGTGAGCAGCATCCTGCTCTCTACCTCCTACCAGATGGGGTTGGAAACCCTGAGGTGAAGCTTCTCCCCCAGCGCTGGTTTCTCTGAAAGGAGCCAGCTCGCTATCAGCCTGCTGTTGCCTTTGGAACACCGAGGGAACACGTTCTCCCGGAAAAGTTTATAAGGTCAAGTGATAAACTGCAGTAACAGCCCGTGAAATACAGCCCCGACCTGCAGGCAGCTGGGGAACAGCCGGTGAAGCCAGCAAATGTGCTGTCGGGGACCACGAGAGGCAGGGCTGGCTGGCGGCCCCGCTCACCATCCCCGGGTGAGGAGCGTGCAGCTGGCAGAGCCTGGGGCTCTCTGCTCCATCCTCAAGGGTCTGCGGTTCTCTGCTTGATACGAAGGATACAGAGATGCTGTGCTGCTTTGAAATGTTTTCCTCTCTTCTGATGAAGAAAATCATCGCCACGCCTCTCCTCCGCTTGTCTGGCTCTACAACTGCAGCACTGCCCAGAAATACAAGCAATTGTGACTGGGCAGGGTAATTGGGAGGAATTGTTCCCAAAATGTGAACTCCGTACCTGCGAGGTGCTGAGCAGCACACAGGCTTCTCCAGCAACGTCCGCTAAGCCCCCCAGGCTGCGGGGCCAGGCGCTCTTCCCTTTCCCGCAGAGATGAATGCCGTTAATCTGCAGGCAGACATTCAGTTTAGTTTCCCAGTGCTCCTCCTTCAGGTGCTAACGTGACGGCTTCCTGAGCAGCTGCGTCTGCTCCCGAGCTGCCTGCACGCCGCTGAAATATTGCTGGGTGTGCAGCCAGAGCATTTCATTAGGCACTGATGAGTCAAGCCTCTCTCAGCCCAGTTGATTTTGCTCTCTCTGGCTGCTGTAAATAATACTAGAGGGGACTGAGCCTCCCCTGCTCCATCTCAGGTCGTGCATAGCCTGCATGCCAACCCTGCAATGGGAGCAGGGGTTTGAGCACGCAACGCCACGTGTGGCCTCGGACCCCGTCCCATTATTGACTAACAAGGGGATACCAACAAGGCAAGAATACTCAGCTGCTGGATACAGGAAAACAGGAAGAAAAAAAGGCCATTACCTGGTACAGAACTTTATATATTATTTTCCCCCATGGGCCCTTTTTGGTGCTCAGCCCTGGTTTTCACCCCGTAAGGCATTTAAATAGCAGGAAAATGTCTTTGGAAGCAGCTGCAGCATGGGAAGTGCTGTAGCTGGCTCGGTGCAGGGAGCGCGCTGGATGGGCTCATCCTGCCCCGTGTTTTGCACCACTCTGCTCTGCCCAGGACCACAAGGCCAACAAGTCTGGTGTCATTTAGGTGGCACCAAGCGAGCCCAAGCAGCTGCTTGGAGACGTGGAGAGAGCAGCGCCCCTCGCAGCTGCAGCACAGGAAGCAGGAGGTGCCCAGGGGCAGGAGCTGGGTCCCAACCGTCCCTGTACACGCTGGGCTTTGCAGGTGGAAGATGTCAGAGGGTGAAGGCTGGCCGCCCGTAGGCACACAAGGACTTTTTCTGCTCTGTTAGTCTGCAGCTGCTGCAGGGCATGCGGCTCTGACCCTCTCCACACCGCACTCCAGGGCAGACAATCGTGGCTGATTGCCATTCATGCCCGACACTGTGCGGCAGCAATTACTCCTGATAGCCAGAAAATGAGACCGGAGCCTGGCCTCACCCTCCCTGCGGGTGCTGGAGCCGATTTCCCTGCAGGGCCTCTGGTCGGGGCGCTCCTGACCCAGCCCCACACCACTGCCAGGCCAGGAGCAGGCCAGGTGGGTGCTCCCAGGGTGAACCCACAGAGCTGCAGCTTGCCTTCATCCCTGCAGGTTCCCCAGGAACACCCCAGCATCCCGACTGGCCTCAGCAGCCGGAGTCCGAGCCTCCAGCTTTTTGTATTTAAGTGGTTTAATAGTGGAAGCAGTGCGTGCCCTGCAGCACTGGGTGCTGGTGCTGGAGGTGGCTGCGTGGCGTGGGGCTGGCAGGCATGGCAAGGAGGAGGGAGAGCTTTAAGTAGGTTGGAAAGGTAATTAAAACTTTGGACAAGTTTCTTATTACAGGTGGGAACTAATATTGATAATACTATTTCTGGGCTATTCTCATGTGAAAGGCATTGCTTCAGAAAAGCAACTGAACGGAATATTAAAAAAAAAAATCCATTCTCATCATCCCCCTTCACATCCCATCTCCTTTCCCAGGGCACCTCCTCTCCTTCCTTCACCTATCAACGAGCAGTTTGGGTCTAATTACGTCGGACAAGCATTAAAGTCAGGAGCTGAGAGCCCAGCAAGATGGATGGGTGGGTGCGCTGCTCCGCACCTTGGCTTTGTGTCCCACCGCAGGAGGCGTGGAGCAGTCTGGGCTGATTTACTTTAGATTTGAGCTGGGAGTAAATTGCAAGGCATGAATCATCTTGACGCAGACGCTCTGGAGATGGATTACCTGGTTTGGCAGCTCGCTCGTCTCTTTCCACAGCCTTCCTTGCTTGATGCCTTTCAGTGCAGAGTTTCATCTCCAAGGCACAGCAGAGGGCTCCTGCTCCGCGGTCCTGACCCCAGCACACCTTGGAGCCCAGTACTTGCCCCCGGGTGCTGCTGGCTGTGAGTGTGAATCCCCACCAAACCCAGGCCTGCGGCTGGCCTGGCCACGTTCCCCCCTTCACCCAGTGCTGCCAAACCGACCAGAAGTAGCTTCAGGCCAAAATAACGATATATTAGCTCCAACTCCCCCGTAAAGCGGGTACAGAGCACTCCGGGCCTCTCCCTCCCCAGGCTGCTGTTGGCTCACCAAATGGCTCCTCGGCTCTTCCATTTCTGAGCTCTTCCTTCCAGGAATTGCCTCTTTCAAGACACGGGGCTGTGATCTGCTACGTGCAAGGAGCAAGCTTCTGCCCAGGGCTGAGCTGCTGCTGCCCCTCGTTAACAAGCGACTTTTGCCTCCACCGCCGGTTGCCCCGTGGCACCCGGGGCTGGAAGCGCAGTAAATAACGCTGCTCCATGTTTTATTAACCACAAGCAGCAATGCTCTCCCACTGCCATCTCTGCTGCTCCGACTCAGGGAGGGGTGCCCGAGATGCGTGCGTGACTTTTTCCATTTGTAAAATGCTGCAGAGCAGGAATCGCAGCCCCCGCTCTGCCCCAGCGAGGCTAAATCGCTGCTTAAATGTGTCCAGAAACCTTCCCACCTTAACGCATTCAGCACTTCACCCCGCAAATTATGTGCAAAACAGGCAAATAAACCTCAGCCCCATTTTCCGGTGATTGCAGCAATCAGAGTCCAAGTCTGGCTTGCGCCCAGGGACCGTAAATCTGGAGCTCTGCAAGCGCAGCCCCCGGGCTGATAACGAGTGATTAGCCTTAATTCCACTTCTTCCCCTGTTGTAAGATGGTTCGTCTGCTCCCCGCCACGGTGATCCTACTAATCCCAGCCCCGTGCTTGCAGGGCACTGCAGGTGCCCAGGCAATGCACGGGGCAGGGGGGCTCACCCTGTCCTTGCTCCCCACGTCGATTTCCTTTTTGTCTCCAGCCTCACCTCTGCTGGCGGTGATTTTTCACTGGTGGCAGTGGGATTTTGAAGCAGAGGGAAATCAGAGCAGCACCTTCCCGAGGGGGCTCATGGAGGAGCCTTTCTCCCTGCACAAGCTGCCAGCAGTGTCAGCCTGGGGCGGGCACATTTCGGGAGCCAGCCCCTCCTGGCACTGACTTCAGACCTTTCCCATCGCTTCCTTGAAGCTATTTCCAGACATTTTAGTGGGTAGTATTGGTGATAGGAGGACGGTTGGACTGGATGATCTTGTAGGTCCTTTCCAACCTTGTGTTTCTATGATCCTATGATCCTAATCTTTGCATTCCCCAGTGTTTCCACCACACCTTTGGGGCTCTGAAGCCCGTCTGAGGAACGGGAGGTAGGATGCAGGTTTGTCTGCGTTTATTTCTTGGAGAGGTGGTGGCTTTCTGAGAGCAGCCTGCCTTCCTTTCCCCCTGTCTGTCTCTTTTTCCTGCTCCCTTTGAACAAATCCGTCCTTTCGCAGAGTCCCGTTGTTTAATTTTGCCGAGTGCTGTCTCAACCTCCCGTTAATTGGTTTTGCCCATCTTTGTGCATTCCGTTAAATGAGAAAATGCCACACATAAAATTTTAATTTTGAAAGCCGCCTTGTTTGTTTTATATTGAAATTACCCACGCCGCTCCGGCCGGCAGAAACAGACGCTTTCTCATTTCATTAAAAACTCTTTGTGATGATAAAAAAGCAGCAGAAATGAGATAAAAAGTGGTGTTCCCTTAAAGGCACATGAAAGGGAGGGAGATAAATCCCATGTATTGTAGGGGATCAAACCCAACGCAGGGCTGCAGCGGGGCGATACTGGGGAGGGGGCTGGGCTGGCGGCAGCTCCTCTCCCAGGATGGAGCGGGCTCGGTGCCAGCCCAGGACCTGGTGCTCAGCTGAGGGGCTGCTGCGTGGCACCCGAGAGGCTGAATGCTTCCCCAGGGCTGTGCCTAGCCCTGCTGTCCCCTCCTGAAGGCAGACCTCGGGGAGCCCCATGAAGGGCTGGCACCGTGCGACCATCACCGTGGCTTCGGGTCAGGCCAGAAACGTGGGTGTTGCGTGGGCAGGAGGGAAACCAGCATCCAAAACAAGGGCAGCAGGGCCCTTTGCTGCCTGCACCTTCTTCTTCCAGCTCCTGCATGAAACCCAGAGCCCAGCCGTGGTCTGCGAGCACCCCCAGGTGTTTTAAGTGGGTTCAGGAAGGGACCTGCAGAAGGACCCGAGCAGTCCCAGCCTGGCCACTAACATCTGCTGGTCAGGACAAAGTTCCCTGTTATGCACTTTCTGCAATCACCTGCTTTGCTCTTTCTTTCTCTGGAGCAAACGGATCTGACATACCAGCCAAAATGGGGCTTGGTGCAGTCGAGGTCCCTGTGCTCACTGATCTGCTGGTTTTTTTTTTAGTGCTCTCATATTTATTCTGCCGAACAGGACCTGGAAATCAGTGCAAATGAAGAACAAACTTCCAGCTTCGCACTTGATTGCTTCACTTTTTTTTTTCCCCAATCCCTGAACAGCAAAGTCTTTTTTTCTTCTTGATTTTCAGTATTCTTTAGCAGCTGCTGAATTGCTATTCAGCTTTACCGAATTTTTTCCACCCACTGCCATTTTAAAGGTCATTTAATTATTATTACAAAGAATTACAGAAAGATAGAGAATTGTCTAAATGCCTTAAGCTGCAGTGGTTATTAGCATGGATTTTTTGTCGTCACGTTAAATGGACTGATAGTTGCAGCTTTGTGCTATGCAGAGCTCGGGAGGGTCTTGGCACCGGACTGTGTCACCCATTGATCATTTTTCGTGGCAGTGCTGGGAATGACCCGCGGTGGTGATGCTCAGCGTGTTGGCCAGCACTGCCGAGCACAGCACAGCGCGGTCTGAAGCAGGAGGGGATGTCTCCTGCAAACACAGACACACAGAGGTGTTTCTTTGGGGATTTCAGACCCGGTTTCCCACCCCTGGACTCCTGGCCCTCACAAGAGATAAGCCACTTCGGTGAATCTGAGGTCATTGTTTCTGACTTAGGCTGTACAAGATGATGCTAGGTGTTGCTGGAAAAATAAAAGGTCTTTTATTTTTCCTGAAATAGTATTTTTGCCAGTAGGAGAGCCAGTGATGTATAAAGGGTATCTTCCTTAAATACTGGGAAAGGTCAGCAACAAACTTAAACTGCTCAGGGTGGCAGAAGCAGTGAAAAATAAAATAAAATAAAAATAAAATAAAATAATAAAATTAAATTAAAATAAAATAAAATAAAATAAAATAAAATAAAATAAAATAAAATAAAATAAAATATCAGCAGGGTTTAACTTAACAGGTGTGGATGGGGATGGCAGCCCACGGGTGGGTGTCAGCCTCACAGGTGGGTGGGTGTCAGCCCCATGGGTGGGTGTCACCCTACGGGTGGGTGTCAGCCCCTGGGGGTGACTGGGTGCTCGGGCCCCGTCACCCCCGTGACGGCATTTTCCATCAGAGGGGCTGACTCACCGCTTTGTCGAAACACCGGGAAACTTGCCGGGGGATTGCAACACCTCGTTTAATCCTCTAGGTGGGAGGCTGCGAACACGAATCCGGTGAGGGGAGCCCCCGGGCTCCGCCGGGAGCCCCGCCGGGCCCTGCCCCAGCTCCCCCCGCAGGGCTCAGGCGCAGCCCCGGGGCTGAGCCCTGCCGGAGCCCGAGCACCCAACGAGGCCTGGGGAAGCCGGGACTGGGGCTGAATGCTGGGCTTTCTGCCCCCCTTCTACAGCACCGGCTGTCTGCACCTTTGGGTCTCTCTGGGCCATGGTTTCTGAAAGGAGAGGATGAGGTTTGACGTCTTCTCTTTGAGGCTCTTTCTTCATCCTGGCACTGCAGGTGTGTGCTCGGTGTAGGAGCAGCCCAAGGCGTGCAGTGACAGCAGCACCCTGCGTGGAGGCTGCTGGGGCACGATATTTGGCAGCTGGAGCCTTCCCCAAGCAAGAAGCTAGAGCAGACCATCGGGTTAACGCTGTTGATGTTCCTTAAGGGACTGTTGCATGCGCGGGTTTTTTCCTCCATTTCAACAGCACGTCGTGTGCAGCGTCACTGCTAAAGCAGACCCGACTGTAAACCAAAAGTCTTCTGTTTTCGTGAAAATATGTTTTCTACCAAAAGCAGTTATCTCTGGTAAACAGCCAGCTTTTCAGCCTTCACAGAGACACTGTGCATAGATCAGGAAGGAAGAAGAGAAGGCTGTGCTGCTCGGTCCAATCTGCAAATAGGCAGGGTGGCAAGACAAGGCCTTGGAAAAGGCACACAAGATTTGTCTGTTGTTCTGACAATCAGAAGTTGTTGGTATTTACTGTACAGAGAATTCAAAGCTATAAATTGAAGGGAATCTTTCTATTTCTGCTCATCAGATTTGGACAGACAGGCCCAGAAATGCAGCACGCCATTTATCAAATGGCGTTAGCTGAGCATTAGGCTGTCAATAACCTCCTCTCTGTATTGTGTCAGCCAATTTTCCTTCCACAAAGCTGGAACAAACAAGAAGAAAGTTTGGATGGCAGTGTAAAACCTTGCTCACTCCTCTAGGCAGAAGACTGAGGAAAACCTAATTATTAGAAAAGTGGTGATTTGTCTCAAAGAGCAAAGCTGGAAGTGTAATCACTTCTCTGCCCTCTTCGCTTGCTGTCAGACGTGAATCAGGCGTGTGGGCTGGGAGGACGTTGTAGAAGGTTTGTGAGTTCGTGCGCTGAAAGAGCCTGACAAACAGACCTCAGATCCCACAGACTGCCCATGAATATTGTGTCTCTTGGCTCTCCTGTTCCATACGCTGTTTTGCAATGAATGCATCACTTCTTTTGTACACTGTTGTGCAAAAGTGGAAAGACGGGCTGAGGCCTGGCTGGGCTCTCCTGCTGCTGTCTGTTGGTCAGACCGAGCAGAGCTGGATTGGTGCTGGGCGGCGCAGGATGTGGCAGGGGCTGCAGCAGCCTGCTGGGAGCAGGGCTGTGCCGGAGGGCAGCTCCTCATGCAGAAATTCCCCACTGCCCAGAGCAGGCAGAGCCCGGGGCTGCTCCGGCTCCACCACGGCGCTCCTGGCGCGAGGAAATCCCCAGCCAAAGGCAGCGAAAGCACAGCCTTGCCCCACAGAGGCAGACCGCTGAACACCACCGTAAGTGCAGGGACAGGCCAGCCCTGTTTGCACTTCTGCATTGTGCCCGTTGCACAACGGCTATGAGCTGCACGAAGCGCGGCGCCTTTGCTCCGAAACCAGCCAGCTCCATCCCCGGCCGCGCTCGTGGCCGTCTGCCAAACATCACGAACAAGCTTTGGCACAGCTAGGCGGGCTGATTTAATAACACCTTCTCTGCTTTTTTAGCCTGCGCAGGTAGGAAAGCACCCCCTGGACCCTGCCGGCCGGATCCCCGGGCTGCCACGCTGACACACACTGAGTCAGATCAGATCGGTGAGCGGAGCGGCTCCTGCCGCCACTGACATCATGGGAGCCGAGGGGAGAGCCGTGCAGGCTGTTTGTCTTTCTGCCCCGGCTGACACACATCCGTCTTGTGGGAGGGCTCTGGGGTAGCCAGCGCTGTCCCGCATTGCGCAGGCACCCACCGGCACAGCCCCGATGGCGAAGGCCAGCCCCGTGTCCGGAGCGAGCCGCCGACCCCAAGCACCTTGCCGGAGGAAATGAGAGCTCTGAGAGCTTCCTGAGCTGCGCCGCGTGCAGCATTGCTGTGCCGGGCAGAGCGGAGTGCCCCCTTACACACAGCTCTACCAGGAACCTCCGGGCCGTGGGGTGAGACACAGCCTGTGTCCCAAAGCCGGTGCCATCGGCACAAGAGGTCCCAAAGGAATTAACCTCTTGGGTTTTAGAAGGGAAGGAGTGTGGAGGTTCCCTGTCCTGGCACTCTGGGCGCACAGAGCTGTGCTCCCGGGTGGGGTGATTCCCAAAAGGACAGACCCCAAGCCGGGATGAGCATCACAGGGTGCCCCCTCCATGCTCCCCCAAGCTCTGGGTGCTGCCGGGTGAGAGCACCTCTCCCTGACCCGGGGAGAGCTCCTGCTCTCGGGGTCGGACACACACCAGCAAACCACGGCACAGACAGCGCTGGCACGTGTGTCCATTTGCTCAGGAAGCGATTGCCACTTCTGATACGTCTCCATTCATCCCCAAGCCGTGCCCACAGCTGACTAACAGCTCCGAGCCATGACGCTGCTGCCTAGCTCCTCGCTGCGACCTGACTCACCCAGAGCCCTCGTGCAGAGGCAGGGCACGATGCCACCGCGTGCCCGCACACTGGGAGGCACGTGGTGGACACATGGACACAAGGCTGAGGGCAGGACGGGTCTGCTGCGGGGTCCTGTGCTCTGTTTTTGAGCAAGGGCTCTCCGCAAGGAGGTGCAGGAGGGCTCCCTGCGCTGCCACTCACTCCTATGCTGGCGTGCTGTGCTGGGTCCCTCACCAAAAATGTGTTTCCCAGATGGATGTGACCTCCTCAGGAGGCATTTGCTCTGCTATAGGTACAAATCCTCTGCTCCTCACATGCTCTGGGTGGGCTAAAATACTCTGCGATCATCTATTTAAACATCTCACATTGCTTCCATGAAATGTTTGTTCGACATACATTATTCTTTTAGCTCTGAAGTAGTAAACGCTCCCGGGCACATCAGAGTACAGCAAATCCATGGCTACAGATGCTGCTCCTAAACAAAACCTCAGGCTGCATGGGCAGGGATATTTCCAGAGAAGGGGATGTTTCTGGAGAAGGGGACAGCTGATATTTTCCAGCGGAGGGGCAGAGACTGGGAAGGGCTTAGCGAAACGGTAACTAGCTGCTGTCACAGACACTTGCGTAACCACTCGGTTTTCCCCACCATTATTTATTAGTTGAGTCTGTTGCTTCTCTCCCCTTCTGACTCTGCTGTGGTAAACCCGAGGTTACCCAGTAAGTCCAGAGCACTGCTTGAGGAGAGGCTGCTGCCTGAGTGCAAGAGCTCTGGGTATTCCTGTTAAATATATTTTCTGGGACAAGTTGATTGCTGGAAGGAATCACCCAGAAAATCAATCACTGATGCATCCTGGGCAGGATTTGGCATGGGGATGTGGCTGAATCACTCTCCCAGGCCCAGCCAAGGCCTTTTGGTGTTGCCAGGACAGCCAGCAACAGGGTTTTGGGGGAGCTATCCTGCCCCCAGCGGTGCTGTGCCAGTGCCTGGCTGCTGGCTGTCTCCACCTCCCATGGAAGGCTTTGGGGGACACACTCAGAGCTGCTCAGCCCTTGGGGTCCTTGGTGGGATGGAGCAGGAGGGTTCATTTCACAGTTCCCTTGGAGGGCACCTCTCTCAGCATCCCGGCTGCTCAGCCGAGATCCCACACCAGCAGCCACTGGGACAGCCAGGGTGATGGTAAGGCTTCTGCTGTCTCCGTCTCCTCAACCTTCAGCAATAACATAGGTTTACAGAGTGAAAAAGACCTCAAAAGGATGGCTCAGTTGCTTGATGGAAGCTCAAGAGAAATAAATGGTCAGGGTGTGCCTGCTCCATCTGTCACTGAGGAAACATGCCCATCCTCCTCTAACTTAACACCATCATTCACCAAGACCAAAGGTAGAGATCAAGGCTGCCTACTCAGAGTAGTACCTAAGGCCGTGTCTACTCAGGCAAACAGGAGTCATGGTGACAGCCTAATAAATTTCTCCAGTGTGGTCCCTCCGGAGTGGTTTGCTGTGTGTGCTCTCTCCCAGAGGAAGTGTTCATCCCCGTTAACGGGTCTGCTCTGTGAGGAGCCCTCGGGCTACGCAGGGTGTAAGTTACCATGCAGAGCATTTACAAAGATCTCCTTATAATCCAGGAAATAAGTTCAAGAGAGAATATTTCAGAGAAAAACGAGTCTATTTTTCTGCAGCTGCAAAGGAATCCCACACTCGTGGATGAAGGCAGCAGCGCTGGGAAGACAGCTAGCAATACCACAAGCACCGTGGGCACACAGGCTCAAAACACAAGTCAGCAAGTTCTGCAAATCCGTGTTTAGTTTCTCCTTTTAGTGCCGCACTTTCCTTTTTGCACAGCAGACTCAAGGTACCTTTGCCCTTTCGAATCTCTGTGGCATAGCGCTGGGGCTGGGAGGCCAGGACTCCTGGCTCGGCTCGCGTGCACCAGCGTGGAGCTGGGCAGTGAGAAGGAAGCAAGCCTCTGCTGGTGCCTGCTCCGGGCTCAATTCCAAGCCGGAGCCATGCGTCAGCTGATGGAGTCGCACTCTGGCAACAAGCTCCGATGCTGCCATCAGAGACGTCTTTATCGAAGCAAGCAAGAGGAGCAGATGGTCTCTCAGTCAGCATCACCATAAATGTGAGTGCTCGTGGCTATAAAAGCAAGCTGCTATAAAGAGATGTTGCTAAGCTTTCCTTCCAGCATTATTGCTCAGCTTTCCTCGCGAGGCATGGTGACCCTCCTCCAAAGAAAGGGCGTAAATCAGCACTTGCTTCCCCCTTTAATTCCTGGGTGTGCTGAGGACTACGTAATAAATTACGCTGCTCACTTTAAAAGAAAATCCAGATGCAGCCCTGCCAGCTTCTGAATCCCTACATTGCAGGTCATGGGAGGACTCAGTTAAACTACCTGGTATTGCTCTCATCACACAGGAACACGTGTTGATAAATGGGGAGACCAGCCAGCAGGTCACCTGTTTATTTGGGCTTCAGCTATAGTAAACCAGTACCCTTCTGCTCCTGGATGAATGCACTGGCACGAGGAGTTGATGGAGTTTTAGCCCATCAGCACTGATCGGACCTCCCTAGTGAACACCTCCACCTCCAAAGCCAGACCTCAGAGTGCCCGCAGCTCCGTGGCTGAAGGCACAAATAGTTTACAAGCTCACGCAGTGCAATGTTTGCTCTTGCCATGCTGTCTGCCCTATTTCCTGCTCCACAGGCAAAAGGGATTTAGGACTCCACAGCTGTGGGGAATGCACAGCTCCCAAGACAGCCAGGATCTGCCCCTTCCCCTCCCAGAGCAGCTGTTGGCTGAGCTCAAGCTCTGAGCAGATACGGATGTGCCTTCCCCTAATTGCTCGGGGCTTGTCTACACAGGATTTTTAAGAAAGTTAACGTGAAGTAACTAATCCAAAGTGGATTAAAGACCATTAAAATTCTGCATAAAACTCTCATTCAGAATTAAAGTGGCCTTAATTCAGTTTAATTTACTCCCAAATGCTACTAAATAAGGCCATCTAAATTGTCCTTAATTAACATAAGTGTTCCCGTGTAGGCATTTATAAATGAGGTTTAATTAGCCCATTTAAAAAAGCTAGATCTGAGTGAGCTGTCTTGAGTTTCTGCAGGTAGGCAAGCCAGGTCTGTGGCCACTTTGCTGACAAGGCTCCTGATTGAGGCTAGTTAGCAATAGTTTTGTAGAGCTGGCATCTCTTCACCAGGAACTGGCACGAGACCAGCTTCCTCCCCACCAGCAAATAATAAAATCCTCGCATACCACCTATTTTGACTGTATTAAGTGTATGAGCGGGAGATGAAAGGCTTTGCAAGGGGATGAGCTCTTCCTATAAATCCAGGACAAGGGAGTGGTAATCCCTAGAAAAATCCCTAGAAAAGTGTGATGTCAGGACTTTCTGGGACTTGTTCGCGAGCATGAAACAAGCCAGGAGAAAAGCACTGCTTTGCATTGAGTCAGCAAGGAACTGAAAGGAGATGGAGGACCAGGAGGGACGGAGCCCATCCCTGGGACAGGGCTCCTGCTATTTCAGGCTACCCAGCCACCACAACTGCCTCTGGCTGCTTTTGCCTCTTTTTGGCTTAGCAGAAGCACTGATTCTGAAAAGATAACCCTTCCGCGGCAGGAAACACGCCGCTGGCCACCCGCGATGGCCAGATCCGGCGTGTCGTGTGGTCTCGCATCTGGCTTGGCCTGCCCGCTGCCCTCCCCCTCTGCTCTCACAAGTTCCTTGTCAGGAAAGGCCCTGTGCATGCGTGCTCGGGAGGGGATTTCCGCGCCGCCTTCCTGTGAACGCACGTCTCTAGCAACGGGACTGAGCCACCAGCACAGCCCAACTCAACCCGAAATAGCAGCTGGCGGTGCCGAAGGGACTGCCCTCTCCCCGCACAGGCCTTCCCTCGACAGAAAGAGGATGATGCAGACACAAGGCTGCTGACTCAGCGCTCTGCCTTCTGCTCAGCACCGCTCCGGCGCGGTCACGCACCGCTGCCCAAAGGCTCCAGCCCCCCTCGGTAAGCCTCCTGCCCCTCTGGGACTGGGCCTGCATGTCCCAGCACTCCGTCTAGCCCTGCCAGCCTAGCAGAAAGAAAGTTGAAGTGATGTCAGAGCGATGAGGACCTGACCTTTTGGGACAGGCTGGGGCACAACTCAGCATCTTGGGTTGTGCAAGACCACTTCCCTAAAACACAGTGGTGTTTGTTGGCCTCTGGACAGGGAAGCTGGGTGTGCAAGACAGAATGCACTTCAGCAAAATGCTGTTGGAGGTACGCAGGTCCCTTTATGAAATCCACTGAATGGTTATTAGCGTGTCTCTGGCAGACTTGGTGCTTCAGGCTCCTCCGAATATGCCTCCCTTCGCTTCTCTTGGACAAGTTCTCTGTTGTGCAACTCCTCCGGCATTCCCCGGCCTGGGACAAGTCGCTGCTCAAAAACTGATGTTTGTGGGCTGCTGCTATCAGCGTTGGCTGCAAGGTATTGTTCACAAGGCAATGACTTCACTGAAGTCCTGCTGGATGTTACACCCCAAAGTGAACAGAGAGGCTTGTCTGGAGAAAGCAAGACAAGCAAGTTTCTGGAAACGACATGCTGAAAGGCAGTAAAGCAGAACCTTACAGCATGAGGTCTAGGGGACGGAGAAGGAGAGACGTGACTGTCCCTGCTGTGGCATTGCTGAAGAAGCTGCAGGCTTGTTTGCACAAGGAGTTTAACTGTAGTTCCTCCTCCTCCATGTTGTGGAGTGGGTCAATATATTTCAATACCACTTTAAAAAGAGGCAGCTTTTGCTGTGGGACTGAGAAGCTGCACAAGCCTTTCTGACAAAAAGCTAGAGAGGAGGCAGTGTTGCAGGACAGCTGTTATTGCTGCTCACTCCGCTCAGAGGAGTCTTTGTGTTCTTTTGTGTAGAAAAAAACTCTCTTAAATTATATATGACAGTGAAGGGCTTCTGTCCATCAGTGATTCCGTCGGTGGCTTTGGTCTGCAAATCTTCATGTCCTCAGAAGCTGCAGCTTCCCCAAGAATCTTTGCAATGCCAACTGCAGTAAACTTTCTCTTCAAAGCAATTGCAAATGTGAAAAAAAAAATCAAAAGTAACCACCGAGAGTTCTGGGGTGTGGCCAGTGTATGAACCCTTTCGACTTTTAGGGTGGAGAAGCCAACATACCCTCTCCCTATCCTGGCTTCTCTTTCAATGAAAAAAGGCAGCATGCGGCTGCTGTCACTGCTTTGCATAAATCAAAAGATCCAGCTTTGTGGATCTTGCGTGGGGTATTTCCTATAAAAAGCACATATGTGGCCATACTTTTTGGTGCAATAGACTTTAGCCTGGAAGCAAAAGCACACAAACAAATGCTAAATTCATGCTGACTGGAGTAGATTCCAAGGGAAAGAAGAGTTGGGAAAGCACCTACTTAAGTACTGACTAAGGATATTATCTCTGATCTGAATCTAGCCTATGTGTGTGTGTTACTGTTGAGTACACAGTGCGGTTTCAGACATGGCCAGAGACAAGAAAAAATGATTGTTTCAGGGTAACCACAAGGAAGATGAATGCAAATGTATTCCTGTAACTGGGAGAGTTCCCTTGCTCTTAAGTTGGGCTCCGGCACATGGCCTCAGGGAAGCAAATTTGCAACTACCTTCATTAAATTGTTTAGGAATGATTAATCAGAAGTCAGAGTTGTACAATTTTTGCACGTTGTGAAATGGTAGTTCAATTCCTGCAGTTACGTATGGTCCGTAAGAGTGGCTTTAACCAATAGTCGGGGACTCAGTACTGCCTGTTGCTAGGTGCTTCCTGCCCGCTCTTATCTCCTCCAAAAGCTGGGGTTGATAAATCTCCACTGGCTGAGTCACCGCTACCTGCATCGCGCAGGGATCAAAGCAGCAGCTCAACATGACAAACCCATGTCTGTCAGCCCTGCCAGCTGCAGGGTGCACACCCTGCGTGTGGTGTGTGTGGGCATCCTACAGATGGTCACTGCTGACCAAGGTGGGCCACCACAGCCAGAGCTGCTGCCACCAACCCTGACCGCCTCGGCAGCGTCCGTCCATCGGGTGACGGCAGTGTCAATATGTGCTGTGCCCACGCACCAGCTGCTCATAAAGAACACACAAATACATCAAGTACCCTTGCTGATATGCCTGAAGCACGTGGCTGCACATTCACGCATTCATTTTGTGCAAAGCTGGCCACTGCCTGGGCTTAGCTTGAACACTGTTTTTGCATTTTCAGTAGTACCCTGGGTGAGTTTGCACTTGAAAATTTACAACCTACAGTTCCCTGCCCTCTGTCCCGTTTCTCTCCCTTTCCAGTTTCAGCCTGCGGGCTTCCTGTGCTTTCCTAAGGACTGAAGTGCACTGAGGCTTGGAGTGACGTTTTCCTGACAGCTAGGTCAAAGACTGCTCTTTGCCATGGTGAGGATCAGCCGGCTTGATCCTGCCTGATGTACAGGTCAGGAGACATACGCTTGCTCAGCAGGCACTGAGCACACATTTCGAGCTCTGGGACTCGATCACCACTTGATATCCACCTCTAAAACTGCAGCTGTACCTCACCTGAGCTGGGGGGAGGAAGGAAAAGAGCTAGGGTTGGAGTCCTTGTGAAACACACCTTTTAATGGTTTTCACCTCAGAACAGCAGCAGCCAAGGACAAGCTGGAAAGCTATCTGAGAAACCAGCTGCTCTACCACATCGACCTCTTTGATCCGGGGTTTCACCCGCGTGTGCTAACTCGGGGTTTTGCCGGGTCTCCTGCTCCACTCGCAACCCCGAATCAGCCAGGTGAAAGTGCAGCAGATCGCAAAATCGAGAGTAAAGGCTGTCTCCGCAAGCAGACCAGGAAGAAGATGAATGAATTTACCTAACGAGCGCACTTGTCGGGGCAAATCTGCCTTTATTGCAACACGATTTGCATAAAAACCAGGTGTTTGCAGAAAAGGACCTGTCTCTACATCCACCGGCGTTCATTCCGCGAGGAGGCACTCGGCGGGGGCTGGAAAGAGACCAAAGGGAACAGAAGGGGCCGGGGCAAAGCGGCGGGGATAGGGCCGGGCCTCCCCCACCAGGCGGCGGGGCGCGGGGGCTCGGCGGGGCCGCTGGCGAGGCCCCAGGGGAGGCCGCACGCCCGGGCCGGGCCTGGCCCCGCCGCCTCCCGGCCTCTCCCCGGGGCCGCGGCCGGGCGGGGCGCGGGGCGGACCGGGAAGCGGCCTCCGCTCCGCCCCGGCCCGCTCTGCCCTTCCGCGTTGGCGCAGCGCTCCGGGAGCCCCGGTATAAAGCAGCAGGCAGCGGCGGCGGCCGCCGCCCGGTCCCGCTCCGGCCTTATGGAGACGCTGCGGAGGCCCGAAGGGGGGAGGCCGGTAAGGGGAGAAGGGCCGGGGCCGGGGAAGAGCACGCGGGGAGGCCGGGCCGGGTGCTCGGGGCCTCGGGGAGGGAGCCCCGGACGGAGGCCCGGGATGGGGGGGGGAGGCCGGGGCGAGGCCCGCCGGGATTCTCTAACGCCGCCGTTGTTGTCCCGCAGGTCCCGGGGGTGAGCGGAGGCCGGGAGGCAGCCGAGGGCAAGCATGAGTGCAGGCAGCGTCTCCTCCCTGCTGGGCTGCCCCGGTTGGCGTGAGGCGTTCCCGGTGGGCAGACAGCAGGTCTCTCGGCTGGATGAGAGGATGAGCTCCAGAGATCCGTGTGAGAGCGGGTACCTCAGCCTGGGCGTCCAGCTGCCCGCCCGGGCTGTGAGTTGTGAGGAGGGAGGCCAGCCCGCCATGCTGGGCGCAGAGCCTCCCGAGGCAGCGGGGAGCCCCACGCAGGAGCCCCCTGACAGCCTGGAGATGCAGCTGAAGGTGGACTTCTTCCGCAAGCTGGGCTACTCCTCGGAGGAGATCTACGTTGTCCTCCAGAAGCTTGGCCTCAATGCTGACACCAACACTGTCCTTGGGGAGCTGGTGAAGCATGGCCCGGCCGAGCGGGACCCTATGGAGGCCCCGCAGGAGACCAAGGAGGCTCCTCTGGTCCCTCGGGGAGGAGCTGCCAACAAGACCCCTGCACCCGTGCCGACTCCAGAGGAGAAGGAGAGTGATAACCTGAAGCCCATTGTTATTGATGGAAGCAATGTGGCAATGAGGTGTGTTTGGGGTTTTGAAGTGGGGACAATAGTGGGTACAAATCGATGCTACTTGTCCTCAATGCTGTCCTAAAGTGGCCCTGTAAGGTGGTGATTTTCTATGACCCTCTAGCTGTGAGGTGTGCCAAGATCTATGAGCTTAGAGTCCGATAAAACTCAGGATTTTTCACAAAAACTACAACTGGATGTTTTGGTGGTGGCTGGTAATATTTTCCGAGATACCTCACTAGTGTGTGTAGTCCTCTCTGGAGGATGAATGTCACATTTGCAGATGCAGTCTGTCCTGCTGGTCTCTGCCAGCACTTAGCAGTGGTCAAAGGGTGCCCATTCTGACAACAGATGTTAGTTACCTCATGGGGAAACAGAAGCTTCCTTCTGTATTCTAGCTGCTGAGGAGAATAACTGAAGATATGTTGTCCTCTTACCTAATGGCTTTATATAAGTTTCTCTAGCAGGAAGTTGCTCAATAAATAAGTACAGGTTAATTAGAGAAGGCTTTGTAATATGGAGCCGTCTCCTGTGCTGAAGGCCAGTCTCCAAATTGGCAGTCCTGTATTTTCATTGAATTTCTATAGAGTAGAGAGAATGCAGGAGTCTGCAAAGGGACAATCTGGCAAAAATGTCCGGAATGGGCAATTCTGCCACTGGTGACACTGACATCAGGGCAGTGCTGCAACTCATCCTTGGTGTCTCTGGCATTCTGGTGTTGGTAGAGAGGTTCTGTCAGGCACTACAAACAAAGAAGGCCTATGGAGCCCCTTGGGTTGGAACAGTAACTTGGGGATACAAAAACCCTAATATTTATTGAGCACCTGGAGTCCTTGTGCTGGTTATTTATTGGTTTGTCCATGTTGATTCTCCTTTCACCTTGGCTTTTGGTTCGCCGTCAGTGAGAGTTATCTGCCACCACCCCAGCTCCTGATGTTGAACTTTCCCACAGTACACAGATGGGTTCTGGGTTCCGTTTACTTTTTGTACCAGGTTTTGAAGTTGGGTTCCGCAGTTAAAAACGAGCTTTTTCACTGCTTTAGTTTTATAGGTCTTGTATGTTTGTGTGCACGTGCTTACTTATTAAAAATGGGTGCACAGAGCTGTTGTGTACTCCAGAGACCTTTTGTAAGGTGAAAGTGCTGAACACAGACTTGATTGCAGGTGTGGTTTTCCCTAAGCCTGTCAGCCATGGCTGACAGTTCTCAAAATAGAACTGAGAAAAGATAGGAGACGGTCTGTGTGACCAGCTGACAGATCCTGTGAGTTCCCGTGTGTTCTGGTGACAGTAGTTTGGGGCCAGGGAGTGAAACATTTGACTTTGGAGTCTTCAGGAAAGTACTGACCTCAGCAGCTGCGTGGTCAATTGAGAAAAAAGGCCTATTGAGAGATGTGGGCTGATAAGTATGATTCTTGTGGTGATGTTTACCTTGGTTAAGTAGTTTGGCTTAAACAACAGAAATGGTTTCATTTATTGAATGAGGAGGCTCTTACCCATGAGAGTTACCCCATAAAGTGCAGGAGAGATTACAGCAAATGTGACTCAGGGCAGGCCGGGCGGTAATAACAGCGGCGATAGGACAGTTTGACATGAGAAACATAGTCTGGCTTTTTTAAGCAATTTGCTAGAAGGGGAATTCCATTCTGAAACTTCCTGTATTGATGGTGTGTGATGTTCCCTGCTGATTCATTTGCAGTGTGTACAGCGGCCTCCCTGAACAGCTCTTGACAAACATATGCAAATCATAGTGGAAATTAGCTTTTACTTCCTTCTAAGGGAATTTTTTCTTGGCTGCTGCCAAATCAGATCAGCCCAATTAGTTACCTTCTGTAGACTCTAGAGCGGTAGCAGGGACTCAATAAATAAGAAATAAGCAGAGATTTTTTTCTATAAGTTAACTAATTATAATAAAAACAATCGGATATTGGAACAGCTCTAGATAATGTTTTCTGATTGTTAATGTCAGCCTTTCTGTAACTTGGGATTCTTAAAGAGGCACTGAACGCTTTTCATTAGGTGTTAGTTCTGTTGTTAAATGCCTAGCTCTTCTAGAATAATTCTTTTGGTAAAACTCTTCAAAAAACTTTTCAATTTTCTTAATAGCTTCAGAGAAGGGTGAGGACAGGAGAAGGAAAAGTAAATTTTTTTCTAATGGCACAGTTGTACTAGCAGTAACAGCACTTCTTCATGCCTCTGGGATGTAAGCTGTTAGTAGCTTAGAAGGAAGTTTGACCCTGAAGAAGGCGTCTTGCTGGGTTTTGGAAGTAGAGCATGCAGTGTTGGCCGGGTTTGGCTTCCCAAGCCCTCTAGAAAACAAACTGCTGGCTTTGGTTGCTGTAGAGGTGGGTGGGGGAAAACACTAAACTTATTCACCTAGGAAGTGGCTTTTTGCATATGCAAAACAAATCTGGGTTATATTTAAGAAGCCTTGTGTATTTGCTGAAATATAATACAGCACAACGTGATGACAGTTGGAAAATAATCTATTAGATCCATAATTCCTTTGTCTTGAAAGCAAAGAAGCAACAGTGTACGTTCGTAGGCCTGGGAGATACTTGCATGTTTTTAATCCATTAATAGGATAACAGCCCTCTTTTTATCCAAATGCATAGTGTTGTGTGTCTAGTCTCTTTTGTTTTCATTCCCTTTGATACCTACTGGTCTTAAGTGATTTTCATGATGACATAAGAGGTTTGACATTTCAGAAAGTGGGGGAGTTTAAATGCAAACCTGTCAGCAAACTAGTATAGGCTAAACACCTTTGAAAACTAGTGATGTTGGTGTGTTCTTGAGAGCTGGGCATGAGTGGAGCTCAGCAGTAGTGCTTTGTTGTATGGGGTAGGAACTACTGGTGATGTCCCCTGTGGTCTTTCCGTTGCTGACATTGCATGAAGAGGCTTCAGCCCTTTCACACAGCTGTGCTTCAGCTTTTCTTTTACAGTTGATTGGTTTCATTTGTGCTCTTTAGGGGTAAGTGTAACCTGCTGGCTGTTAAGTTTCCACATTTGAGGGCAGTGTCTCCTCTGATTATAGCACAGTTTCTCTGCTGTAAGCCTGTGTACACCCTGCTTTACTCTGCTACGTGATGCTGTTTTAACTTTTCCCCTAGTACTTATGTTCATCTTTCTCTCCCTCTCCCCTTCTGCACTTGAAACATTTCCCTTGAGGCTCTCTATGTGCATTCAGACAATATCTGATTGTAGTGTGCTTGCTGCTTTGCTCTACATACTGCACTGGGCAGTCATGGAGCTGATGGACCTCTGTAATAGCATGTGCTTGTCTAGGATTTAGTCTTCAGCACTGATCCTGCCATGCCCCAGAGCTATGGGCCCTGTTTGTAACGAGTCTTTGAATACTGGAAGTCTGTATAAACATCCAGAGGTATAACTAAGCATCTGTCCTGTTTAATACTATGCAAGAAATTTCACTTACAGAAGTGAAGGCTTACGAACAGTTGTCACCAGTGCCCCTAACTTGTTGTTACATCTTGTGTTGCATAGAGGCTCTTCTGCTGCTGGCTCCCCAGCTGCTCACGCAGGTGGCCACTGAGATCAGGCAGTGTCACCTTCCACACAAGGCTGACATCTGTTCACTGGCAGGATAAATGGTGTTGGGATTTGAAAATTCATTCAAGTGTAGATAGAATAAGATTTGAGGAAGGAGTAGTGCCCAGATAGGGAAAATCTTGCTGAACTGTGAGACCAGTTATCTTCAGCACAACCCATGTCAGAGTGTCATCCCAAAATGCAGCCTCTCAGATCCCCGGAATGACAAATCAGGCTGTAACAGAAATACTGAAAGGCTGCCAGAACCATTATCAACAGAAGAGCTGATAACACTGTAAATACTGGCACTCATAGAACAGGACTGGTAGTTTCCTCTTCAAAGTTCTGGAAACTTACTGATATGAACGAATAATGAAGCAGCAGTTTTTTATATTGGTAGGTAGTTTCTGACGCTGTTGTCAAACTTTGTTCCTTAGCTGCCAAGTGCTGTTAACGACATTCGGCACTGATTGTGTTAAGGGAAGCATTGCTGTTTCATGGAAATAGCATGTTTATAGCTGACTCTTTGGGCCATAATATAATGAAACATCTTGCCTTGGTGCTGATGTCCTTGAGGTGCAGAATAACATAAGCAAAGCACCTTGTGAAGGTGCAGTTTGCCATGGCAGAGGTTGGCCGCTGGCAGTAGCTAGCAGAAAAGGACAAAGGAAGTTCAAGATCACATTGTGCTAAGGGCTAAAAATAAAGATCTAGGGTCTAGAATTAAAGCAAAAGGCTCTGCTTCAAAGAAGCAATTACTGAATTACTGCTGCTTTGTCTCTCCCATTGAGGATTTGGCTATTTATTCATATACTGAGGTGCTAGAAGCAATAGTGAAAATGAAGATCTTGGTGCTGCTATTTGAGATAAGCAACAAATACTGAGTCTGCTACTCTGACACTCATTTAAGGTTGTCTGAATTGCTGGATCCATTTGTCTAGTGTTTCCTGACTAAGCTGTACTAACCCGAATATTGAAATCCTCATTTTTTTCTTTAATGCAGCCATGGGAATAAAGAAGTGTTCTCCTGCAGAGGTATCCTGCTGGCTGTGCAGTGGTTCTGGGACAGGGGCCACAAGGATATCACAGTCTTTGTGCCGTCTTGGAGGAAGGAGCAGCCACGACCAGATGTACTTATAACAGGTGTGGAAATATGAAAACCAAAAGCAGCTTTTCAGGCTTACTGCTCTGTTGCTTAATGAGCTTGCAAAGTTCTGGCTAGTTAGTAATTAACTTATGAATGGAAGATCTGAGTAGCAGGAGATCCAATAAGCAATGCTGGCCAGCGAGATTTAAAGTCATTAAATTCTCCCCTAAGCAAGTTCTTGCTTGGATCAGTTGGAATAATTCAGAGAACAAAGAATGTAATACTACTCAGCTTAACTTCTTTCATAATTATTGAATTATTCTCCTTTCAGGGACACGCCTTCATGCTATATATTTGACTAACGTGTTTGACACGACACTGTAGGCTGTACAGTTTCTACAGGCGAAAAGTAAAACCTCGACAGTGTGGTCGTTTTTTTTCAAATTGAGGGGAGTTTACTCTGAATTTACAAACAGCAGAGATTTCTGAGTGAATTGACTCAAAAGAAACTTACTATGCATGTGGTGTGGCACTGTAAAAGATACTAGCCTGCCCATCTTAAATGCAAATCAATAGTGCAATGTATGCAAAGGATTAGGTGGATGGGACTCACTGTATTCCAGTGGCCTCTAGCACCTGAGTGTTCTCAGGTGCCACATAGGCACTGGGGCTGGGAATCCACCTCTGACGAACCTAACAGCTGGTATGGAAAAAGATGAGAGTACAGGCTGGGTTGCAGAGAGATTAAATTAATTTTCACGTATTTTGTTGTTTGTTTCTTTATCTGTGGGAGGGCCTTCGGGCTGTGCACATTTGTGTAAGTGTGTTCACTGTTGTTTGTTCTAGACCAGTACATTCTCCGTGACCTTGAAAAGAAGAAAATTCTGGTCTTCACTCCTTCCAGGCGGGTTGGAGGCAAGCGTATTGTCTGTTATGATGATCGGTTCATTGTGAAACTGGCACACGAGTCTGATGGCATTGTGGTTTCCAACGATACTTATCGGGACCTGCAGAATGAGCGTCCTGAGTGGAAGAAATTCATCGAGGAGCGTCTGCTGATGTATTCCTTTGTAAATGACAAGTACGTTCCTAATCTTCCTTTGCTTTAAAAATGTGAGCATGCAACTTGTTTTTAGGAAGCAGTAACAAGGGAGACATGAAAAGAGCAAAATGGGGCTGCAGAATGAAAACAACAGTCCCACAGATGTTTTTGTAGAAGGAGGAGTGACAGGAAGAACTCCTACCCAACTGTGGTGAGGTACAAAGGTGTGAAGAATTGGAGTAGTCTTTCAGAGCTGTTTGTGGTTTGCAGCTAGGAGCTGTGCTCTAGAGGACTTCCTGGGAAAGCTCAAGGGCTTGATTTCCTCACAGCACAATCATTAGCAGGCCCAGCTACAAGTACTGCTTCTGGTCAGCAGCAGAGCACAAAGACTCTTCTGTGAAGAGAAGTGCTTCTTGCCAGAGGTTAGCAGGTGACTAGAGTTGTCTCTGCAGTGAAATGAGAGATTTTTAGGGCTCAGATAGCTCTTAATATCCAGTGAAATGGAAGATTTCTACAAGAAAAGAAATCTTGACCCAGGAAAGTGAACTGTTCCTGACTGAGATTTATTTTTCCTAGGTTTATGCCTCCAGATGATCCCCTAGGACGACATGGCCCCAGCCTGGATAACTTTCTGAGAAAGAAACCTGTGGTGCCAGAACACAAGAAGCAGCAGTGCCCTTATGGTAAGACCTGCCTTCTGAACATGAAGACCAGTGTCTGTACAAGTATAATTTGTGTTTAGTAAAATTCAGCTGTCATTCCATGCTATGCCTTTTCCTTGCAGGGAAGAAATGCACTTACGGAATTAAGTGTAAATTCTACCACCCTGAAAGGATCAATCAACCCCAGCGCTCGTTAGCTGATGAACTCCGAGCCAATGCAAGGCTGTCTCCTACCAGAAGTACCAGTGCTGTCAAGGAGGAGAAAAAGGGCAAAAGAAGTTCCCAGGCAGAGAGTGATAAAAGCTCTTTGCAGAAGGTCTCTGCGGAGAGGAAAAGCTTGACCCATAAAACAAAGCCCGGTGATGTTCCACTTCAGGTCAAAGGCTGTGTGTCAGGCAGTGTTCCCCCTACCAGTGGGAGCCATAGGTCCTCTGAAAGGTACCAGCATCCTCACATGGACTCGCTGCCTTATATCTCTCAGGAGCATCTTGACTCAGGCATTGGGTCTCTGGAGAACCAAATGTCTGACATGTGGCCTTACAGATCTACCAGTCACTGTGATCACTCCCATGCTGAGCAGGTGGCAGTCTGCACCTGCGGTAGGCAGAGATCTGTCTACCCACACTCTTCCAGCTTAGAGCAAAATGGTCTGGTTCCTTATAAGCATGGTTCCCATAAATCTTCTGCCTCTGGTGCTAGCTTCTTGCAGTATAACCCTGAGATATCTCACTCAGGGCCACCTCACTCTTTCTCAGGCTATGGAGTACCTGTACACCCAACTAACGCAGGGCAGTACAGCCTGCCCAATGAGTATAACGCCCCTCCGTCTCATTCTCGTGAGTACTGGTCTGAACCATACCAGATGCCTCCTCCTCAGGTGAGATCTACCAGTGTGCAAGATCCTCGGTCAGTGCAGAGAGCCCCGGGGCCAACATACGGGGACTCCTGCCAGTGGGTGTCTGACCAGTTTGTAGAGGAGAGGGCCAACGTGCACGTCAAGCTGTGTGGCATATTTCATCCCCATTTAGTCGATGCTGTGATGAGCCGTTTCCCTCTGCTTTTGGATCCCCAAAGGCTAGCTGCAGAGATACTAACATACAAGTCTCAGAATCCAGGTATATGAGGCAGATGCCAAGGGCAGCTGGCATGCCAAGCTTGCAGGGCAGTGTTTGCACCCTGTAGCTGCCATAGATGCCTTTTGAGGGCTCCTCCTTGTTCCTTGGAAGTGCTAGGCTCCAGCTGGAGGCTGGATACCAGATGTGGTATGCTCACAGTGATTTCTGGTGTAGTCATGACAGTGTGCCCCTTAAAGGTGTGAGAGCAGTCTGTGGCCCTGTCCTCCCCAGATGATGCTGAAGAGTCTGGGTACTGGGCAGGAGGAGGGGCTGCTGTTTCGGAGCAGGGTTTTTCCCCTGGGGGTTACATGGTGAGTCAGGTACACCCTAAATTCCTGCGGTTCAGAACTGAGCATGGCTTTACTCCTCCCGGTAGCTCAAGTTTTGAGATGGCTCAGTGTATGATCAGGCATGCAGAGGGAGGACTTTGTGGGGCCTGTGAAAGATAAGGAGATACCACACTCTGTAGTGGAGTGAGACTTTATGTGAAAACTGAAATGCATTGTCAAGACTGTTCCTAGCCCTTTACTGAGCATCTTTACTAAACTGTACTATGCAGATCTGTGGAAAATGTTGGGTTATAAATCTAGTATGAAGCTAGGTTTAGCTGACTTTAATTTGGCTTTATTGGTGCAATTCTTTAATACTTTCCATGCCCCTCCCACTTAAGCTTACCTTCCTGAGACAAGGTAATTCTATGGTCTGTACCACAAGTGCTCAGCAAGCTGCTCAGCTCCCAGAAATAAGAGGAGCTAGGAGTATAATCCTTCCTTTCTCAGGATGAAACACCTGACACTGCTCCAAAGCTGCATGTGAGTTGTGTTTGGCATTTGCTGGAAAAGGCATTAGTCAAAACGTGTGGCTGACCACGCTGTTGATGCTGCTCTAAAACATTGACCTTGCCTGGTGTCCTGTCTTTGGCTTTTCTCTGTGTAACACTGACAAAGAGGATTTATGATACTGTGCCTTTTGTCTTGAGACAGCAATAGTTTTGAGCATTCAGTAAAACAGCTGTAGTCATGTCTGGACTGCTGCCAATACTGTTCCTGAGGATTCCTTAATATTCTTCTCTGTAAAGCTGTTGCTTCATCTTCCTTCTCACTATTTTGCTGTCCCCTTAAGCTTTGTCAAACTGTAACAGCATCCAGAAATGTAGAATGAGACTTACTTGGTAAGACTGTTCCCCTTTTGTTCCCTGTTACTCTGTAAGATGGTTTTTTTTTACTGTAGATACTGTAACAGATTTTAAATATGCAAAAACAATTGCTGTAGTAATTGGTTCTGGTCCTGGAATTTCATTGTGCTTAGAGTGCAAAGAGGTTTCTTGCACTGCAGGGCCAGAAGCAGTTGATTTGTTGATACACATTGTATCTGTGTTTTGTTTTGTTTTTTTAATGTCCATCTTGTGGTTAAACCAAGGTTGTTGAGTGGCAAGTTATGAAGGGGAGAGTGGAATACAGCTATTGCTGAGAACTCCTGAGGAATGGTTTTGTGTATTACTGTTCTTCCCTCTGTCTAAGGAGTGACCTACCCAAACTGGCACCATGTGCCATAAAAACCACAGGGACACAGAAACCTGTATACCTGGTTAATTATGATACATTACAAATTAGTAATGTTTCATGTTAGTAAGCAAAATGCTTCTTAATTTTAAGTAACCTGATACTTTGCATATTTGTAAATTACAGGAAAAATGGTTTTTAATGTTATTGTCAGCAACTTGCTGCTTGATGCTGGTTTTAATTAGTACTATTCTCGACTCAGCCATTGTGTTACTTGGCGTAGTGTTTTTGTTTTTCTGGCAGAATGCTGATATATGCTTCTCTTGCAATCAGAAGACTAACAATTTATACTCAAAAGTTGACATTTTACTGAACTTTCTGTATCCTTACGCAGTATATAGTTTATGTACTGAATGGAGGCAGCCGTGTGAAAGCCGTGGCAAAGTAAGAACTTGTGTTATATAAATAAAAACTGCTGAGTTGAATTATTTGGGCTCCGGTGGCTTTTTGGAAGACCATTCAACATGTAGCTTGCTTTCCAGGGAAGTCAGAAGATATCCTGCCTCCCTGGGGATCCTCTGGCGGTCTCAGATCTCCACACGTAGGTGAACAGCAGCAGCAGTCTGGCTGGATGTTGACAGGCTTAATTGATGCAGTATGATAGGTTAAAAAAAATTGTTCCAAATTGCTGTAGTAGATAATAGCATGTCCAATTATTTGTTTACTATGGCATTACTGAGTCAACCCACGGCACAGGGGATGCACTGGCAATTAAGGTGTGATTAAGGCAGCAACGCGGTGGTATGTGACTCTGACTTGGCAGTATGAAAACTGCAGTGTTGGGTATCTCGGTTGATAACACATAGTACACTCCTGATTATTATGGAGGAAAGTGTGGGCTGTGGATCAGTTTTAGTTAATCTAAAATTTAGTAGTTCTAAAGTACAGAAACAAATGCACATTTTCTCTGGTTATGCAGCACGTCTGTGCCAGATATGAGCGTGATGGTGTGCTCATTGTAACGTGTCAAGACTTTGCTCTAAAGCTTTGTTATGAGCTGGGAAGGAAAAGCAGTAAGAACTGAAGTGCTTGCATTTCAGGAGATGAATCTTCCCCTCCCACCTGCTATATTGTAGTACAGCATGTTCTTATCTGACTTGGCAAATAATTTTATGGTCCTTATTCAAATTTGTGCTCTTAATTTAATACAGGGCAATGACTATTTCTAGTTAACAAAAACAAGAAGAGCAGGTGCTCCTGGGAATATTGTTTTGCTTCAAAACTCAAATCTGAAGTCTGAGCCTCATTATCTGAAAGGTCATTATCTGTTGCAGAGGAATCCTTGGAAGGATGTTGCATGTGAAGTAAGCCTGTGTGGCTCTGTGTGCACGTGATGGGCCGTGGCGAGGGGGAATTAAGTGATGGGTCAGATTGGAGCAGACCTTTTAACTGGGTAAAGACCTCTTTGCAGTGGGGTTTGTATTTGCTATGAGTTGTTGGGTATAAGGTGAGGTGTTTGGTGTTAGCTGACAGCCAGTTAAACATTCTTGCCCCTAAATTACTTCCTCTCTAGAGGCGTTCCTGGCAGTGACATTCCTTGTAACCCAGAATGAAATCTGTACAGCTGAAAAATGTTACAGGATTTCAGGGCTGGGTCTTCCTGTAAAATCCTAATAAATGTTAGTTCTTCGGGATGCGTACATGTGGGGGAAATTCTTTTTTTATTTGTTAAACTGGAACTGATACAACTAAAAGGATCTTTACAGAAACAGTTCCACTGCCGTAACCAGGAGGGGAAGAGCTGGTGCAGGCTTGGTTTAGCTGTGATGTTAACACCTCGTTTCCATTGCAGAGGTCGTCCTGGTGGCGTAGGGACTGACCCTCCCAAATCTCTCCATAACACAAAACTGATCAAACCCATACCCACAAACTGCTGCTGTGTACGTTGCAATGCCACCTGGAAAACCCAGCTGAAATCCAGCCACTGTTCTTCTGAATTCTCTCGTGAGGTTCCTGTGTAGGTGAACCTGCCCCTGCTTTAGCGTAAGTACAGCTTCTGCTTGACATGCCCGTGGTTATGTTCACTGTGGTGCTGAGATGGTCATGAATCACGGGGAACGCTGGTCAGAGTTGTCACTGGTGGGTATTTGGGTATTTTTTCTCCTTGCACAATCGTCCACGTCAAGTTACAGGCGCCTGCCTACCTGCGCAGGGGGTGGCTGGCCCTCGGCTCCGCTGTTATTGTGGAATTGCAAAGACATCCTGTGGCTCACCGCTTCCTGGTCTAAAATACGTTAAATCTTCTCATCGGCTTACTGATCTCTCACATGCAGGTGAGGTCACACACAGGCACCCTGCTTGAAAGTTTTCTGTACTTGGGCAGGGTGGCCCTGCCAACGAGAGGGGTCGGGGTAGGGAAATCCCCTTGTGAAAGTGAGGAGGCTGAGCTGGGGGTGCTTGTGAAGAGGAGCTCGCTGATACGCTTTGGGGGTAGAGAGAGCCATCTCTTTGCCTTCCACGTTGTATTAGAAATAGGTGCAAAGGTAGTTGAATAGCAAAGTCAAAGCTTTGCTTCCACTGTGCGATGAAAGGAAGGGGAAGAGCCCTCATTTGGAAGTCGGTGCTGCAGGATAACTCAACTTTCCCTTTCTTCTTTAGAGTACTCTTAAAAAAAAAAAAAAGAGCTGTGCTGTGGCAAAGGTCAGGGCAGAGACTGCTGCATTCCTGCCTTGCCTTCCCATGTGCAGGGGACCCAGCGTGGTCTCGGAGGCTCTGCTCTCCTCACCCCTGCGCCAGCTGCCCTGGGCCCTTCTTGCTGAACTTCCCCCTGAACCCGCCTGGCTCCCTCCCACCGGGGGATTTCCAGGATGTGGCTGTCTCAGCTCTAACATTTTAAGGCGTCTTCAGAGGCAGGAATCTGACCTAAGACTCCAGCCTGGGCCGTGGGAAAGGGGCTGCACCCTCGTGTGTGATGATCCTGCCCGTCTGGGGCAGGCTGTGTCACAAGGAAGCATTTACAGCACAAGGGCAGAGGGGGAAAGTGATGCAGGAAGCAGCTCCCCAGCCTTGCAGCAACCAGCTGGGGAGGGTCTGGGTGCTGCGAGAGGGAAGGGAAGCAAGGCTGGGAGGCTGCTGGGTGCTGGGGATGCTGCATGTGCAGGTACCTGCCAGGGCTCACCCCTCTGGCTGCACGTTTCTCACTGCGCCTCGTGCTCCTCGATGCCTTGGGGTCTGAGCCCTGAATATCCCTGCGCTCCTTAGGGCCGGGGTTTGCAAGTGAAAAACGTTCCCTTCAGGGAGTTGCATCAGGGCAGCAGGAGCACTTTCTCTATCCTTTCTCCATCCCTGCTGCTCCCAGAGCAAACCGCCCAGAGCAGGAGGCAGAGCTCAGCCCCTGGCTGCAGCAGCGGAGGGAAGCAGCAGCCAATGTGGCCCCTGCGGGGAAGCCTCAGATGAGCAGCGAGGAGCAGCCCCGTGCTTCCCCCCGGCTGCCTCCCCCGCTCCCCTGAAGGCCCGCATTGCACAAGTGCTTTGGAGTAAATTCAGCATCTGGTTGAGCAATAGGTCAGGAGGATTTGCATGGTGCAGGGGCCCTGGGGAAAGGTTTCCCAGCTCCTGCTCAGCCGGCGAAGGCGCTGCGAGGACTGCTGGGGGGGGAGCGCTGTGCGAGCAGGGCTGGTGCCAGCTGGTTGCGCTCCTGCCTGTGGCAGAGGCAGGGAGCTGCTCTCCGCATGGAGCTGGCAGGGGATTTCCAGCACAGCCCCATCGGTGGCGACGTGCCATGCATTTGCCTGCTCTGCCTGCGGTGTTTGTGTTGCTTTGGCCCCAAGGAAGAGCTGGGGACCCGTGTGCTGGGAGCTCCTGCACCCGTGGAAGCAGCCCTGGCACAAAGACCCCGCGATGAGCAGGTTGGGAGCAGCCCATGACCCAGCCGGGGAAGCAGATGTCTGTCCTGGGGCTTGCTGCTGACCACAGGGCTGTGGCCAAGCCGCTCGGTGCTGCCCCAGTTTCCCCATCGGTGCAGTGGGATCCCAGGGGGCTTTCAGATTCCTTTCAGCGCTTCTTAAAGTGCTCAGAGTGGCTGCAGGAACTGCAGGATGGTCAATAACGTTTCTGGGCAGGTGGAGCTCTATGATTTCGTGCCTCTTTGCAGTGCGTACTGGTAACCTGGGAGGTGAAGCACTAGAGAAGGGGCAGTGCCTGAGAATTGACTGTTTCTCAATGTTTTGTTGCTTTTCTAGCTCAGAAAGAGGATGAGGGAGAGGCAGGGTCTGCTGCACCCACATTTGCAGGTGCTGGCCCTGGGGGAGCTGCCTGAAGTGACCAAGCAAATGCGTGGTCTTTGCCCAGAGGTCCTTCCAGTGGCTGCAGCGTTGATCCCTGTGGAGGTGGCTGCTTTGGGGCTGGCATTGTGCTGCAGCAGAGCCTCAGGCGTGGCTCATTTGCGGGGCCCCACTGCTTCTGGTGCTTCTGAGAAGCGTGGGGCCATCCCACCTGAGGAGGGTGCAGGAGCCAGGTCAGCGCAGGCTGAGTCAGGCTGCTGCTATGTGCATTGCATCAGGGCCCTGGGTGCGGGGCGCTGCATGGGCACGTCGGGAGGAGCCCTGCTCACTGCTGTCCCCTGCACCCCACCAGTCCCGGGGGAGCAGGGGCTGCAGAGGGGCTGTGCAATGGTTCCCTTGGGCTTCCCAGAACCCCGGGACTGGTGCAGGATCGGGCTCGTGGCAGCCACTGCACAGCACTGCGTTAATTCACGAGCAGCAGCAAACAAATCTGCCTGGTGCTGGCACCAAAAGCAGTATGGAAGTACTCCCGAAAAAGCCTCTGTGCTGGAGGCCAGGTCTCGTGGCTGCGGGATGGAGACAAGCAGGGTCACACGCTCACTGGCTGACCTTCAGAGGGGAGCCAAGGCAGAGCTCTGTGCTCGGGCCAGGTAAACTCCAGCCCATAGCAAGCAGCAGCTGGAGAGTAAACGGATAAGGTTTTTTTTTTTTTTCCTTTTTTTTTTTCCTCTTTTTTTCTGGCCCATCCCAGATACCCTTTATCTGGGTATTGTTGGGGTTGTTAAGTGCCAAGGGTGCAGGTAGCTGATGGTGGCAGCTGGTGCTGTGCTTGCCGGGAAGGGCTGAGCACGTGGGGCTGGAGATGCGGCGTGAGCAGTGGGAACATCCACGGAGGGAGTTTGCCCATCTCCTGGCAAGGAGCGGCTGGTTTGCATAGCCTTCTCAGCAGGCAGGATTATCTCGGCAGCAGGAAGCGCCGCTGCCACATGCTCCTTTGAACAACAGGAGCACAGCTATGAATTTGCCCTGAACACTTCCGTGAGTGAATCACGGCGCCGGCACACGCGGGTCCCCTCCTGGCACCTGGCGCCACGTGTTGGAGCCGGGCTGTGCTGTGCTTTGGGGGGCACCTGGAGCAGGGACCCCTCGTCAGCAGCGGGGGCTTTGCTGCGTGGTGCTGGGGTGGTGCTGAGACCCATCCTTGCCTGGTGGAGTCAAAAAGCTGAGCAAAGGAGACAAAGCAGGAGGCTGCTGCCTTTATTTCGTAGGGGCAGAATAGAGGCTGGGGGGGAGCAGTGGGGTTCCTCTCCCCTGTTTCAGGCTGAGGTTCCAGGGCTGTGGGACCAAGTCTGGCATTTGGGAAGGGGTGGAGGTGGGTTGGCACTGGTGCAGCTCAGCATCACTCAGGATCGAGCCCCTGCAGTGTCCTGTCCCACCCCAAGCAGCTCATCTCACCCCAAGAAGCTCGTCCCACCCCTGGGCTGAGCCCCTCGGCCCCTCCCTGGGCGCTGGGTCCCTTCCAGCAGGGCCCCGGCTGGGTTGCAACATGCACGGGGGATGCTGACAGAGCCGATGGATTTGTCCAAGGAGGAAGTAAACGGGGCAGTGCTTGGCTTTTGCAATCCCTCTATTGCTCCAGCATCTTCAGCTTGTGAAAGGCGCCGATGGGGGCTTTTGGTGATTGTTCTCCTTGTTCCTGGATGCTTCCAATGAGTTGCAACAGATAAGGGAGATGCTCCAAGCTGAGCTCCCCAGGGAGCACCCACCCATGCTGCAGTCACATTCAGTGGACGGCCCTGGCTGTGGGAACGGTGGGGACCTGCCCTGGGGCAGAGCAGGAGGCAGTGCGTGGCCTGGGGTGGAGCTCAGCCCCCCATTTCCTTTCTGGTACTGGCTGTGGTGGGTACGGCAGGAGCCGCACGTGGTCAGGGCTCCATCCTGTCCCCAAGGCACCGTCCCGATGCCAGGTGTGGGCAGCCTCCTGGCATTTCCATGTTTTTGGGAAATGGTTGCAGTTCTGCTAAATGGGCAGGGCAAGGCAGGGCTGGGCAGGACGGGGCAGGGCCCGGCTGGCACCACGTGTTGTGGGATGGAGGCTGATGACATGGGCGCGTACAGGGACACGGGAACCTGAGGGGATGGCGCTGTCCTGGCTCTGCTGGGGTGCCTGGGCAGGGTCCCCAGCGCTGAGCAGACCCCGAGGTACCCAGCTCCCGTCGGCACTTACAGCTCCTGCCTGTCACAGACCGCCGGTCCCAAAAAGTTGCCTGGGCATGGGACGGGCTGTCAGGGCTGCTCCATCCACTGCTGTCCTTTAACAGAGCACAAGGGTGAGCTGGCGCTGTGGGAGCACCGAGCCAGGCTCCCAGCGATGCCCAGCCACCAGTGCAGGAGCCGGGAGCAGCACACAGGCACTGAGGATGTCTTGGGGTGGCAGCCACGTTGTGGGGGCCTTGTTCTTCCCCAAGCACTGTCTCCATGACCCGGAGTCCCCACTCATACCTGCTGGGCCCTCTCCCTTGCTCCTGCTGGTGTTTGGCTCCTCTACGTCTCCAGGCAGCTCGGGGCTGTCCCCACCATCCCATTGCAGCGGGCGCTCCTGCAGCTGGGACAGGGCACGAGTGGCTGGGGGTGCCCAGGGACCAGGGGACCCCTGCCCCCCGGGGGCACTCACCCGCTGCCGTAGGCCTTGCTGCTCCCGCAGCAGCTCCAGGAACCGGCTGCTCCACAGCAGTTTCTCGGCACCCAGCTCGGTGCAGAGGAAGCGGACGTCGGCCTCCAGCGCCTCCAGCCTCCCCAGCACGGCCTCGCTGGCCTCACGCAGCCGCTGCAGCTCCACCACTGCCCTGGCACCACAGCTTTGCTCCACCAGCGCCCACCGTGCCTGATCCAGCACCAGGGACCCTCCTGCCCACCCTGGTCACAGCCCCCAGGGACCCACCTGCCTCCCTGGGCTCCAGCGCAGCAGCAGCAGAGGCCCTGTCCACCTCCTCCTCTTCCTCCTCCTCCTCCTCGCTCCCCTCGCCGCTGTTTTCCAGCCTCAGCAGCAGCACTGAGCTGAGCTGAAAGCCGCCATGGACAGCAGGGAGTGACACAGCTGTGGGCAGCTGAGCCCCACAGCCTTCAGCACTGACCCCGAGTGAGGAACCCCATTGTGCCATGGCCCCCAGGGACCTACAACCCCACTGCCACCACCAGAGAGCCGCCCGGCAGACCATGGCACCAGAAGTCTGATGTCTCACCGCAGCACCCAGAAGAGGCCCTGCAAGTATTGGGGCACGTCTGGGGATTTACCTCCTCGGTGAACTGGAAAGCAAAGTCCCAGCAGCTCTTGTAGCAGATCAGCAGGTACTGGAGGGAGAGGGCAGCGGGTTCAAACCCACCTCTGGCGGGGCAGATCCTGGAGCAGGGAGCAAAGGCCCCACATCCCCAGGGCTATAAACCATACAGTGCTGAGAACTGGCACCTCCTGCCCCAGGGATCAGGGTCCGAGTCCCACAGCGATGCGGCTGAATAGGGCAGTGACCTCAGCAGCACCAAAACCACAGCCCCCCCCCCCCCCCAACACAAACAGGTGCTTTCATCCCACAGGATGGACCCCCACCCTGCACCCTGGTCCCATGGCATGTTTGGAGCCCACACATGCATGGAAAGCCCTTAGGGAAGGAGGAGCCCCACGGTACTGACCCACGCCAGCCTCCAGAGCTGCCGCAGCCCCTCGAGAGCCATCCTGGAGAGCGACAGGAGCCACCGGCACCCAGTGCACAGGAGCGGCCTCCACCACAGCACTGACGGGCTGCGCCGCTTCCCCATGGGGACCCTGTGGACCCGGAGGTGGAGAGGTGACGTGCTGCAGCCCTGGGAGCTGCTGCCTCGCTCACCTGCCACGCACCAGGCACCGACGGGACACATGGTGGCTGCAGTGCTATGTGTCGGCACCAGGCTCTGCTCGCCCAGTGCCAGGCTCACAAAAAGAAGGGTGAGCACCTGGGGGGTCCTGCTCCCCCTTGGCTCTGCCCACTTACCTGGCAAAGCAGCCCAGCCCAGCACGGTGCTGCAGACAGGAGGCTGCGGGGGAGAGCTCAGCCGTGCCTGGCAAGCAAGCCGGACATGGCCATGGAGGCTGCTGCTCCTCCTGCCTGTTTGTAGCCTCTCGGCTGCTTGCTTGGGATCGACAAATGCCTGCCTAATCCTCTTGGTGATGAGGCTGTGCAGGGGCTTAGCGTTTCTCCTGCTCTGCCTCCAGTCACTATGAGGACAGCTGCTGTTCAGCCACCCTGCATTTACTCTGTTCAGGATTCATCTTCAGCAAGCAAAGGACTTGAGACTTCATTTAACTATTTTCAGCTTTCATTAGCATTCAGGTAAGAGCTTGTGCAGCTCTCTGACTCCAATTTCAAGGCAAGTCACTGGCTATCTCGGGAATCTTTAGTCCCCCAGGCTGTTTAAGAAGAAAAAAAGACAGGAAATAAAAAAGGTTTAGGCACAACTGCCAGAGTCAGACTTCAGGCTCTGTCTCACACCACTTTGTAGGTGACAGTGCTCATGTCCCCAGACATGATCAGAGCACCTGTTACATTGGCACCACAGCTGCAGAGCTGTCACAAGCAGTTCTCGCTCTGGGACAAGCAAATCTGCTCCCTCTGCTGGAATAGACCCAGTGGGCACCGCAGCCTTTTAATCTCACCTCTTGTGGCAGCCAAAGAGCTGCTGCCCATCAGCAGGACACGGGAGGGAAGAGCTGCCAATCAGCAGATCTGGGTTCCTTTAACTACAAACAGTGTTTCCCATGTAGCCTTCTAGCCTTGCTCGCTCCTCAGGGCTCCTAGCATTAGAGCCTGTCCTAATGAGCAGTGGCTGTCCCCTTCTTTTAGGGACAAACACTGCTGGGAGGCTGGAAAGGTTGCGTTTTCACCTCGTCCCTGCAGCACCGATAGGTACCCCAGGGAAAGCAGAGCTGATTGACAGTTTGCCGTATAAAGTGCTCGTACATCTAGGTGTCCAAGGTACGTGAGCCCTTTTGCTGTTTCTCTGCAGGGAAATGTTTTGGCCAAAAACAGCTTTCCTTGAGGTCAAAGAGGTGGAGCAAGGACCCTCTTGAGTTCAGGCCCTCTTATAAGCCTTGCTTTGGAACAGCAGTATCAGTGTGAGAAAAGTGTTTTTTGTACCAAGGCCAAGTAGTCAGAAACCATCAGACAAGTCATCTTTCTCCTGTAACTATAGAAAAGTAAGGCCTTTTAGGAGTTTATGGCATTTCCACATCTTCCATCCCCCTGTATATAACTTCTTAAGAGGAACAACTTAAAACACAGAAAAGTAGGACAGCTTTGCTGCTCTCCCATTAAGCCATTACATCCCAACTTCCCCACAGATAAGCAGCAATCCTGACAGGACAGTACAAGGGATACCTCCAGAGGGTCATGAGACAAGGAACAGCTACTATGTGAAAATGGAAGAACTCCAGCAAAGTCCTCACGATCAGATGGAGCATAAAAAGCACTAGCAGTCAAAATTTTGACTGAACAAAAGATGAGAAGAGAGACAAATGTAACTTTTATTGTATATGTACAAATGACAGAAGTTTGTATTAAAAAGAGAATCCACCCAACCTCAAAGACAGCACACAGCAAGTTGGCTTTGAGCTCCTGCCTTCCCTGCATCTAAAAGCAGTGTGTAAACGTTAGGGGATGGTGTTCAAAATAAAAGTTAGAGAAAATGGTTAGCCACCTTGTTCTCTGCTTGTGTAAGAATCAAACTGAGATGTTCCACAAAATGAAGTACCTTCCTCTCTACATGGATTACAACAAACAAACCAAAAGCCAATTTGTTAACTACACACTTTGGTTGAAAACAAAACAAAAACAACCAAAAAAACCTCCCACCTACAACCAAAAAAAAACAAAACAAAATATAAACAACAAAAAAAACCATGAAGCTAAGTATCAGTAACAAAAAGTAATCTAAGTCTTACAACATGGATGGGACAAACTGAATCATACCCCAATTCCAGCAGAAAAGAAAATGCCTCTCCATGGTTTTACAGATGACAGGGGTGGCAGCAGCAAGATCAGCCAATTGTAGGAAGTTCCCAACTGAGCTGGAAGCACAGAATAGTCAGGAATTCAAGACTACTACTACTACACCTTTGTCTTCCTGTAAGTCAGGTGATTTAAAAATGATGCAAAGTACATGGTCCAAGACTTTCTCCCCCAATCTGAGTTCTTTAGAGTGAACCACTCCCTTCTGCATACACTTGGCCAAAGAGCTGCCATCGTGCTCATTCAGTTGACTGGCATTTTTCTTGGTGGGGATTCATGTAGACCTAAATCCCAGAGGCTTCATCACTGATGAGTCTAGTAGTCCTGCAGAGAAAGGAAAAGACGGGCACATTAAGACCTTTCTACTTCCAACTCTGCTTGCAGAGCTGGGATTCTTAGTTTCCTCTCATTTCTACATACCATTAGCTGAAGGCAAAACAGAAAAGAGATGATTTATTTTTTCTTGTAGCTGAACATTTAAAAGAAAGGACCCTTCAAAACCTTGGTTCAAGAACGCATCAACCAAAACCAGGTGCTTTTAATATTGCACTTCATGACAAGACAGAAGGACGCAAACCAGCCGTTTTCATAAGAGGTGCATGTGACTTGATTGTGACCTAGCTTCATAACAAGCCTGCCTGGACTTATTTATTGTTAAATCCACAAGACAACGATTACTTCATAATAAGAAAAACAACATCCTAAATTACAGCAGAAGGAGGCTTTTTACGATTAGGGATCAGTCAGCCACTCAAGTCTATGGATGAGCAATGAAAACAATGACAGAGCACTGATACTTACGGCTCTTGGCTTTTTGTTTAACTTGAGATCAATCCTGTGGTTGGAAAGATAAGAGAAATGTCCATTTCAATACATTAAACAAACACTAGAGTTCAAAGAACCAGCTACTGCATATGGCACAGGCTACAACAAAGACTATTTGGTTAATTCAATCCACATTCTCAATTCGGCTGAGCCAAATCACTGTCCCAATATTACTGGACAAAAGAGCAGCAAAGAGAGGGAGAGTGGATTCTTTATTCTTTGCCAAAATGCATAATCCGTTCCATTCAAAAAAAGAGTTAATAAAGGTTCATAATAAAAAGTCACAGGGAAGTTACGCAGCATAAAGAAATAAGGTTAAATACGCATGCTCTATGTTAATTTGTTAGATGTGTAACTATGCCATAGGTAATTACTCAGACATAGTGGTAATGGTTATTTACTTTGAATAGAGATAGGAGTTTAAGATGACAGGAATTACACGAGTCAAAGGTACTGAGTTTATTACATTTTCCAGAAAGAAATATCCAAGTCTACACTAAACTCCTTAAGAAGCAAAGCCAGAAGAATCAGTTTTTAAACTAAGTTTTAAAGTTAAAAAGTTTATCTATTTAAAAATGAAATAGAGAGGTAAAGAAGAGTGAAGTTAATTTAATTTTGCTGAAGTTATTAAATAAAATGTTACCTCCATCACGCTTTTCTGTTTTTAAAAAAAACTTCCCAGCCTAACCTAATATACATACCTACAATTAAACAGATAAACTATGGGTTAGAAAGGTCTCAAAAGGCACATTGGTGTCTACACACTAACAACACAGCACAAGTACTAATTCAAGTCAAACTTACTCAAAGTCATAATCAAACATGCCAGACGGGCTGAGGGGCAGCATTTGAAAGGAAGAAAGCAATAGAAATTAATATACTAATGAATTAAATAAATTAGTTGATTAGCCACCCTAGCGAGATTACTAAAAAAAAATAAAGAAAAAAATAAAGCCAGTGTTCAAATGCCATAAAGTTCTTAAGATATCTTAAACAGAATTGGGCACAAAAAGCACTCCAGATTTGACAATCCAGAGTCCCCCTCCCCAATTGGATTTCTGGGAAAAAGAGGTGTTAAAACAGAGGCAGAGTAGTTTTATGGAGGGAATATTAAGTGCTGAAAAAGGAAACTATCAGGTACTTAAGAGTGCGCGCTAGCTCACAGGCAAAGAAAAAAACTGATTTGCTTGCAAAAACAAACAAATGGGTGGTCAGAAAGCAGTGGCTTTGTCTAGATTACTAAGCAAAGCAAAGCTTGTTCAGGCAGAGAGGTGGCGACAACCATAAAATTATGTGTCCAGCTATGCATTCAAATGTTCTCAAAATGCACACACACACACACACATCCTCTTACACTCACTTCCTTTAGAGAGCTAAAACGGTAACACGGAGAATTGGCCGAATCTAATTACAGTTTGGTTACATTCCCACCCCTTGTCTCAGCATTCACCCTGACACCACAGCACTATCTCTAAAAGCAGTTCTGTCCCAGAGCTAATAGCTGTATCGGTCAGAGAGGACTCATCATCAACTCATCTGTAACTTAGAAGCTTCTCAGCATCAAATTTCTACGAGGTTGCAGTATTGTTTTCTCCTGAAACACTTTGTAGCCAGGAAAATTGCTGAATGCAGAAAATAATCATCTTGGCCTTTTTGTGGTCTGAGGGAAGAGAGGACAGCTTCAACAGCAACACTTCCATCTGATTCCCTCTTTTAACTGTTAGAAATTTAACCGCCTATTCACAGGAGTTCTGCCCAATCTGAATCCAGCTTTCCCTACTGCTCTTGATGGCAATTAAATTAGAAAAACCTAAGCTATGCAAGTGGAGTCAGTGCACCTCCAGGGTGTCTGTTCCCAGCACCGGCCAATTCTTCAGGAACAGGTGAGCAGAACTCAAATGTATGCTGGCAAATGAAAGAGCTTCTGAACAAGATCTGCCATAAAAAGGTTGGGACTGGTTTTTGTTTTGTTAAAACCTAGATATACTTGAAAATTGTTTGGTCTCTTCTGCTGAAATTTAGGGGATAGTCATTAACAGCAATCACAAGTTTAACAGAGTTTGTGCTACAGACAAATTGAATTATCTTCATTATCTGGCCATGCTAAGCATCACAGAATAGTCAATTACTAATTGCAAAAACCCTTCTGTAATTTAGATGTGACTGATGTATCTCTTAGGATGATAAGAAGTGCCATACCAGATCAGACCAGGGCTCCTCATGTCCAATATTCTGTCTCCGACAGTAGCCAGTACGAGCTGCTTCAGTGGAAGGAATGCAGAAGAAACCCCAAAGCAACACAACCTTTCAGTAGGGCAGTTTCTTCCTAACTCTTGGCACTAAAGTTTGGGTTATGTAATGGAGCAAAAGAATTTATATTATTTACGGCATTTGTACTGGACCCCACTGTATCTGCAGTGGATTGGTTTGTTGTCCATATAAGTGCAGAATATAATCATAAAATTTGTTTGAAATAGCAATTTTCTTATGCTGTACTTCAGTTCTACAGGTTGTTTCTCTGAACTGGTTTATAAACGTAGTTTCTTGTGTTACTGCTGACCTTCTTTCCAATTATCTACAGGCAAAAAAAAGACCTCTGAACTGCTTTTGATTCCTAGCTCATAAGGAACCAAAGAGGACATCCAATACTTGAGGATGTTTGCCTGACTCAGACTGCTGTAGGAGGAGAATCCTGATCTAAGAATTAAAGACATGCTAATGACTCAAAACCTAATGAAGAAGTAGTAGTTAAACAGTATTCAAGCACTACACCTACCTCCATATCTCGCAGACCAACCTTCCCCCAGCAATCCTTGGGAATCTTTACCACTTTTCTTTAAAACATTTCTCTTGCAATTGTATGGGAAGGTCCCTCAAAGAGGGAAATCCATCCACACACAATGCGAGCAAGCTCAAAGGTAGCAACACTTAATTTTTTAAAAACTCCTTTACTTAATTATTTAAAGCTTCTTTGCTTCCAATAATCTTTAGATATCAGTTCCTGCAATCATTTCCAGAGAAGTGTAGCTCTGCAGTTACGTCTCTTGTCTCTTTCTTTCCAAAAACATGGATTTCCACAGACTTTCTCCCCCGAGGGCACAGCACTATTGCACTCCACAGAAATCCTTGGGCTATACCAAGGGGGTTCTGAGGCACGGTAAGAAGCAGGGTATGTTGGCCCTGGGAGAGCATCACTATAAAGCAGTTAGATTATTTCTGATTTCTGAGCCCTCAGCCTATGCTGCATCATGCCGTAAAGGCCAGAATCGGTCATCTAAATTCAACCATACAGAGTTCAGCAACTGTGTTTCGCATGAATTTCAGGCCAGTTTAGTAACACTCTGAGGTTAAAAAAGGTTGAGAAAGCAACTCGTGCATGTCATAATCAAAAACTCTCAGCTTGGGACATGACAACAGGAAAGGTTTGGAGTGGAAATCGTGGCAAAGATACTCAGAGTGTCCACAACCCCCAAAACATTTTGTTGTTTTTTCCATCCTCCTTCTCCAAAGAAAGCACTGACATTCCTATCTTCCTCGGTTCTAGAGAAATCAAGAAGCACACACAGGAAGCCACAATGTAATCTTCCTCTAGTGGAGGGAAGAAAGCTTTACTCTCCTTGACAGAGAAAAGAATTGATAAGGCCTTGTCAAAAGCAGAGCTGTACCAGAGCTGCAATTAGTACCCTGTGCTGACTGCTTGTGTAGCTACCTCAGCATGTTCTCCTCCTTGACACAATGGGTGCAATGGGATCCTGATGAATACTACATGGTGCACACAACTTAAAAACAAGTGGAATTACCAAAACAAATGACCCGAGCTGTTCATTATTCTAACAAGTTACTAGTTCCTTTCACATATTAAAGTCTATTCAACAACAGCTAGCCATTCACAAGGCATTCCTAGAAGGCTGCTGGTATCACTAACCTGTGTCGATTTTTGTTCTTCCGTTTTTTGTGGCTGCTATGGTGGCTCCCAGAAGTGGAGGAAGCAGCTTTCTGGGGTTTCACCCCCTGCACGGATCCATCCAGCTCTTCAGCATCTTCCTGGCTGGGCTCATTCTCCTGATTGTGAAAGTCTGGAGAAGTGTCACTCTCTGTCCCACTGCCTGGCTCCCCTAGAGTGGGACAAACACAGAAGAGCCCAGTGGTTACCTCCCCACAGCTCACATCCCAGGCTGCTCCCGTGCAGCCCTGCGCAGAAGTCAAACACCCAGCAACAATACAGAAGGCAGCAGAGGTATACTGAGCCTTAGACCAGGAGATAAATAAGAGAACCTGAAAAATCGTTCTAAAGTACAACAAGCTACCTCGCCAGTGACTGAAGCATGCTAGAATTGCATCTGATTTGCTATTAATTACATAAATATTAAAAAAAAAAAAAATCAAACTAATCGTAAGTGGCAAATATCCTCAAAAAATTAGGGGAAGAAGTATGAAAATTAAAATTTCTAGTACCAAGCACTGGAAATGCAGCACTGCTTCTTCATCAGCACGTAACACATAAGTTACAGTGGCAGCAAGTCTAACTCAGGAGGAAAGGTCTAAACATTGAGAGCTCACAAGTAGTTTCCGAAAGTGGAGCTCCCAGCTCCTCCTAAAATCACTTGCAACTGACTGAAAGACACACAAACAGAAATGGATTGCTTCAGTTCTTCTAGCCTTTTTCTCCAAAGAGCACCAAATCCATATAAATATATTTTATGCACAGCAAACTCTCACAAAACATAAAAGTTCACGCAACAAATTGAGCTCAACTTTACTCCTGTTTCTTACAGTGTCACTGTTGAATTTACTTGAATTTGAACACTCAGGAGCTGGCCTGGGCGGACCAGCGTCAGACCCCTGACGGGGAGAGCTCCAGGGGGGCAGTGAGTAGGGCGGGAATCCAGAGAACCGAAGACAAAGCTCAGTTGCAGTGAGAACCCGAGCGCTTTCCAATTCTGCCAGTTCAGAGAGAAATGAAGAGGTGACTTACGCTTCTCAATGAGCTGGTCTTGAACTCCAGCTAATGCACTGACCGCCTAGAAAATTGAAAGGGACGTTAATGACAGCAGTAACTCACTCTCCACTTGTCACACGCTCAAAAAGCGCGGCAAACTGCCTCACAGAGAAAGACGCATCAGGTCTTTGCCTCAGAGAACTTGCAACCAAGCACCAGCACGGCAGAGCAGGAAGGAGTTAGGGCAAAAAGAAGATGAGAACGGCAACAAGTGCACAGCATGGGTGGTTGTTGGCTGTGGTTACCTTTCACCTCTCCAGGTGCTAGGAAAAGGGTTTCTGAAAGAGACTGCAAGGTGGGAATGAAGATGCTTGGGACGGGGAGGTAGGGAAGGTAGAGGATATTATACAGAAAGGTGGTCTCGCAGCGGTGAGCACCGCGGGACCTGCCAGGACCAACACTCACCGCCGCCGAGGTGACCGAGGACTTGCTGAAGAGCCTCTCGGCCTCCTTGAACTTGCGGTTCCTCCGGTCGTTTTTGCTGTTGGAGTTCCTAAAAACGGAGAAAACCAGCATCGCGGGGGGGGCCCGGCGGGGCGGGCCGGGGCCGGGGCCGGGGCAGAGGCCGGGCCGGGACTCACTTCTGGTTGGTGAGGTAGCGGTCCCAGCCGCGGATGATGTTGCCGTACATCTGCGTGTCCTCCAGGTAGCTGCCCTCGAAGGCGTAGATCTGCCGCTCCAGGTTGGCCAGCGTCTCCTGCCGGGCACAGCGCGGGGCATGGAGCGGGACCGGCCCCCGCGGCCTAGGCCCCGCCGCCCGCCTCCAGCCCCGCGGCCTAGGCCCGGCCCTGCCCGGCCCGGTGCCCCCCGGTCCCCTCCCGGCCCGGGAGCCGTCCCCGCCGCCTCACCGCCAGCTCCTGCTTGCGCTTCACCAGCTCGGCCAGCTCCCGCCGGGTGTCGGGGATCTGCGGGGGGCCGCCGGCCTTGGCGTGCAGCGCGGCCATGGCGGCCTGAGGCGGGCGGGCGGGCGGCGGCGGGGACGGAGGCTGCGGTGCCCGGTGGTGCCGCCGGGGGCAGCGCTGAGCCCGGCCGAGGCCACGGATCCGCCCCGGTTCCTGCTCCAGTCCCGGCCCCGGGTCCGCCCCCGGTGCCGGTTTCGGTCCCCGCCCGCTGCTCGCAACGGGAAAAAGCGGGGCCGGGTTCCCCCCGGTGCGACCCCGCCGGGATGGGGGTCCCCGCCCCGCCCCGCGGGTTATATTCGGGGTTTTCGTTTAAAAGAGGCTTCGTGAGGGTTTGCTGCACGGAAATGTGCGGGAAGGGTGTCTGCACTGTGCCCCGTGCTGCAGGGATGGGGTAGGGACAGGCAGGTGAAACCCCCTGACTGAGGGGTTTTCCCCATTACTGAGGGAAAAACAATAATCACAAAATACAGATGTCCGTACAGAGCAGCTTGAACGGCCTCCAGGGAGTTCTTAAAGGTTTGGTGCCACTCAGTGCGAACGTACAATGCTCGACCCGATTCTTTGACTGCAGCAGCAGCAGCTTGTTTGAAACCACAGATGAGCATTCTTCAGTAGACGCAGGCAAAGATCCTGGTCAGGATGAGCCGGGTTCACAGAAGAAGGGCGTTGAGAAAGCACAGAAATGATCCTGAACTTTCCTGCTCAGCCCACAGAGACCCCCAGCCAGCATGCCCGTGCATCAGCTGTGTAACATTGCTCAGCAATCTTCAGCGTGCACTGGTGTGTAAACATGCTGAGAACTCAGGTATCTTCAGAACATAAGGAAACTTTACACTGAAAGTAAGGCAATAAAATATGAGACCTGGCATTCAAATGCTGCACCGTTTGTAAAAGAGGGTTACTTTTGTGTTCATCACCACTTGGTGCATTGCAGCTCCTTGAATCCCATCATTCTGGAGGAAAACAGGCTGCTTATAAAACCAATTAGTAAAAATGGTACAGCAAAAATCAAGAGCATGGATGTGCTATTATAACATACTCAGGTTTGTAAAAATTAATTTGCAAAATAGATGCAGTAAAGTGTAGAGTATTTGGGGATTTCACTCGTCTCTTTTTGTGTTTCCAGCCCAAGGACTGAACAGGACTTGAGCCTGAAACCAGCCGAGGCCATTTCCTAGCAAGGTGTGAAAGGGTCACAAGTGGCAACCCAGCAGGGTCATGTAAAAAAAACTGAACCAATCTGAAAAAGTAAAAAAGTTTCATTTAAGCAAGACAATATCATCTCTCTTCTCTGTCTCAGCTGTAAGGATTCCATCTTCATGACTTCCCTTTGTGAAGAAATAACCCCAAGTGGATCATTTCAACATGTTCTAGAAGTAGCTGAGCATACTCTGCACACATTTTTGTCTGATTTGAACTTTTTAGTTGGGTTCAAGTCTCTAGTAAACTATGCTAGTTTATTTAAATGCTCTGAAATAAGTGCGACTTGATGGGCTGGTTTGCCCTTTCGTGCTACTGATATCCCTGGCTTAAACCCCAGCTGTTTCCTAGCAAGAGCCTGTCTGCATCCAAGGGCAAGCAGCCCGGACACAGCACTAAGCTACCTGCTGCACGCTCAGCTCAGAAAGGCCTGAGCAAAGAAAAGCGCTACAAGCCCTTACCGTCCTCCAACCTCACAGCACCTGCAGCACACAAATCACGCAAACTTTTCTTTTTAAAACTTCTTTCACGTTCTTAACATGGAAACGAGTACTTTGATAGCATGGGACGAAAGACACACAGGTAGCAGACCGCAATTGCTGTGGGTGCTGCAGGGTCAAAGTCAGAGGTGCTGGGGAAGTGGCAATCGGTGGTAGTGTGCCCACGGTGCACGCAGTCCGACAGAGCACACACACACACCCCGTGGTTCTTCAGGGTATTGACACAGGACCTGTAACTGAGGCAGCTGCAACCTTACCAGTCCTGAGGTAACGTGGCACCATCTATTCAGTCCTGCTTTTACTAAAAGATAATGCTGAAGTAACAAAAAAGTTGCATGAGTTACAACAGGATGGTATTTGTTAATTCTACACTTTCCAACCGCTGAACCACTTTGTTGAACGTCACAGCTGTGATAATTTATACCTTCAGCATCTCTCTCACCTTTCCAGGCTTGTCAAAACACAAAATGCACCTATTTCAAGGAATATAAAGGAAGAGAGGGACACTAGAAAAATCTCATAACTAAAAGGAATTAGGGCTAAATTTACAAATTCTTTATTTAAAAACCCCTGGAGTATATATAAAGGAGATCCTCCTAGTCAAAACTCATTCTGCCTACTGCTTGAAAACCTACGCCAATGCCCCATATTTACACCATCAATGTTCTAGCCTGTGTATACAGTATGCAGCCCCTGCATACACCAAGTATATACACAGCACGTAGGAATAGCATGTGTGACCACAGAACAAACATCCAGGCAAATTAGGAAACAGTGTGGAAAACATTACACTTCTTACATCGTAAAGCAAACCATGGGAAGTAGACATCCAAAAATATGCAAGACGCAAGTACTTGCAGTAAGTAGAATCGGTTTTTCTCTTCCTAAAGTATTGTTTTCATTTACAGGGTGGGGGTAGAAGAATATTTTAAACAAATGGCGGTTTAACTTTTTATATATATAAAAAAAAAAAACTTAAATAGTGCAAACTGGTTAAAACATGCCACCACAGAACAGGTACTATACGTAATACAAACAAAACCAAGAAGTTACTCGCGGGGCAGTGGTGCTGTCGGAGATAAAGGCCCTACCTTTAGGACTAGATATTCAACGCCCAGTAACAGTTTCAGCATCCTCTGCTGCAACACACGCTGGGCATACACCGACCCGGGCCTCAGCCCTCCCAAATCAAGTTACTGTAACCTAAAATTCGAGGAAGCGCTTCCTTCAGTTTCCATTTGCGTTATAATTTCCAGGGAGTCGTCTGGTAAAATGCCCACGGCTGAAAGTTATCGTAATGCAATCTAACTACCCAAAACATACAGACGCAAGGGGGGCTTTGCAACACTTGTGCCTTTTTAGTAGGAAGGCTGGTAAATTGTCCTGTCTAGAACTAACCTGGCAAGAGATTTGGCAAACTCTACCAAACAAGACACGTTACAAAGTGTATCGGGTCACCTCCTAACTAAGATCTCAGTTAAGTAGCATTTTCAAAGGGTTATGACAAAACAGGTAATAAAAATAGTTTTAAATATGCTCGCTGCGTTTTACATCGTTTTCTAAAAGAGAAGTCTTTTAACGTTTGCTGAATATTTCCAGCATCACAACATTCACATCCAGGTGCTCTTTTTGCTTGTCAGGGGGAAAAAAAAAAAAAAAAAAAAAAAAAAAGAAAACACAAAGCTGGATTTCCTGAAACGCAGAACTATCAAAGATGAATAATCAGCGAAGTCCCCCCAAAATAAAGCATGACAACTGATCAGCAACAGAAGGACTTTAAGGCAATAAGGGGCATCAGTGCTTTGATGCTCCCATGTTTACATCCCAACGTATGTTCTCTTGAAAAAGTTTCTCTCCCCTGCTCCCGCCCCCCCAGTTTCCTCCTCATCTGTTAACTGTCAGACTCTTCCTCCTTCTCCTCCTCATCATCATCGTCCTTTGTGTTGGCCTCAGATTTATCTGAAGATTCGTGGAGGAGAACGTACTCCCTGCTGCTGAACCCGAACTTCAGCACATCCTTCTCTTTCAGTTCGTAGTAACGCTGAGGTTCAATCCGCTGGTTGTTGAGGAAAGTGCCGTTGCCAGAGCCGAGGTCAATGATGTACGGCCTGACCCTCCGGCCGACCGTACCGTCGGCACGAGTGTACTCCACAAGCCTAGCGAGACAAAAAACACCATTCCAGTCACGGCAGCGAAACAGGAAATCCCCTGCTCCACACGCAGATGGATTTTGGAGCGCATCGGCCCCAGTGCAGTTAGGTGTTAACTGTACTGCAGAGATCTGAACGAGTAAAACGTGAGAAGCGAGAGACGGGATGAGAACGGGAAAATCCCCGAAACATTCCGACAGCCATCACCTCCTGCAACTTACTGCGATCTAAGGCAGTAACTCCTAACACACAACAGATGGCTCTTCCTTAAGAGAGCAGCTCTGTCTTCCAAAGCACGCAACCCCTGCTGCTTCAACAGGAGCTCAGCAGTCTCTGCTGTGAAAACCCAAATGCAAACCTCCCCTTGAAACGCTTTTACTGCCAATTACACCTGCTACTTATTCCAGCTCAGACGTACGCGCAGTTCTGCGTTTAACCCTGCTGGGTTGTTTGTCTGAGTAAAAGGCTGCTCGTGGTTAAATGAGAGGAACTGCAAATAGTTTTGATTGCTGCTAGGATGTTGTGCAGCAGTCATAAAAAAAAGAAACAGCTTACAACACACACGTACTTGTAAACCATGCGTAACTACTTATTTTTTTCCCCCCCATTTATTTTATTTTTTTCACAAATTACCGAATAACCCCGTGCCACCAGCAGGCACGCAGAGGAATACCTACCGGTACTGGAAGACAGCGTGCTGCTTTGAGCAGGACGGGTGGTCGATGGGAATATCTGCAATCCTGCGGTGCCTGCCCAGGAGGTAAGCGCTCTGCCTGTGAATGTACATGACCGGGAGGAACTCGTCGTTTTTAAAAGGGTAGAGGCGCCACCGCTTCTTCGGAATCCGAGCCTCGGGGGGCTCGCTGTACTTGATCACGACCCCTCGGAAGGTGTTGGTGTCCTCCAGAAGAGCCCCAGACAGTTCAAAGCTTGGTTTTTCTTTCTTTACAGCAGCTTTATCTTTTGGTTTGTTATCAGACTGCCCGAGTTCTGGATTCTGGTCAACGCCGCTCCCTTCGTTGTTTTGCCGGTGCTCTCGCCTTCTCTCGTTATAAAACTCTCTCTCCGCTTGCTGCTCGCGCATGTTCTGAGCATCCCTCTCTCGCTCGTGGCCTCGACCTCCAGGCCTTTCACTGGGATCTTTCCTTCTGTCTGCGTGATCTCTGTGTCTGTCTCTGTCACCGCTTCTGTCTCGCCTGTGTTCCTGCTCCGATGGGTATTTCTGCTTTCGCTCCTCATTTCCTCTACGAGGATGTTCGTCTCGCTCCTGTAAGGAAGAGCCGCTTAGGGTGAGGTGTTTAGAATTAGAACAGAGACGCAGCAAATCTACTTCGGCAAAGGTGACCGAGGCTGGGCTCGCAGGCAGGCAGGAACACTGAGCTACTTACAGCAAGACTCGAAGCGCGGAGCGGTGAGACGTTACCCTATGAGACTCTTTTAATTCCCAAGGCATTTTACAAGGATTTGAGGAAGAAAACCGCCGGACCAGAGGCTGGTTTCCGGACCTCCCCCAGCCGAGCCTCTCGGAAGCCGCAGGAGGAGCCCCGCTACGAGCCCCTCGGGCCGAGCCGAGCCGCGGGCAGCGCACAGGACCGTGCCCGTCCGTTAACGCCTCCCTTTACCTGCTTCACCTTCACCGCGCCGTGGTGCGGGCTGCGGCTCCGCCTGCCGCGCGGGGACCTGCTCCGGCGGCCGGCCCGGCTCCGCCGCTTGGGCGACCTTTAAGGCAAGGAGAGGAGGAGCAGTGAGAGGCGGGAACCGGGCCGGGCACAGCGCCGGGCCCGCGGCCACCGCCCGGGCCTACCTGCTGCTGCCCCCGCGGCCTCCCCGCCGCTCGTCGGCCGGCGGCGACTGGCTGCCCCCCCGCGCCGAGCGGGAAGCGGAGCGCCGCGGGCTGCGCTTCTCGACCTTCACCACCACCTCCCCGCCCCGCCGCCGCTGCTGCTGCTGCTGCTCGGCCCGGTGCTGCCGCTGCTCGCCCCGCCGCCGCTGCTCCGCCGCCTCCTCCATGGCCGCCGCCGCCGCCGCCGGCCGCCACCGCCGGAAGTGGGCGCCGCTTCCGGCCCTTCCCCGGAGTGCTTCCGCCGGGGCGTCCGGTTGCTCGGCGCGGCGCATGCGCTTTAGGGAACAAACGAGAGGCGGAGTCTCCATAGCAACAACGGCGCCAGCAGGGCGGTAGCGCTGTCGCCGTAGCGACAGCGCCACCCCTCCCATAGCAACAGCGCCGCCTCCATAGCAACAAGGGCGCCGCCATGATCCCGCCGCCGGACTCGCTGCTGCGCTACGAGCCGCCGGTGCTGGTCAGCCGCCGCGCCGAGAAGCGCTCCCCGGAGGTGAGCGGGGCCCGGGGGCACGGCCGGGGCCTGCCCGAGGCCTGTCCCGGCCCCACGTTGCTCTCTCCCGCCCCCCCCCCCTCCGCAGGCCCGCCCGCTGAAGGGGACCCCGCAGCCGCCGCCGCAGCCCGGCCCCGGCCCGCAGCCCCGGCCCCGGCCCGCTGCTGCCGCGGCCGCCGCCGAGTGCAGGCAGCCCCAGGAGCTGCTGAACGCCATCCTGCCGCCGCGGTGAGACCGGGGAGGGGGGGGGGGGGGGGGAAGCCGCCGAGAGGGCCCAGGTGGGCCTCCCGGCGGTCCCCATCCATCGCCGCCCTCCCGGTGCTTTTGGGTGCAGGGAGTGGGAAGAGGACAAGCAGCTGTGGGTGCAGCAGGTGTCCAGCGTGCCCAGCACCCGCCTGGACGTCGTGCACCTCCAGGAGCAGCTGGACCTGAGGCTGCAGCAGCGGCAGGCGCGGGAGACCGGCATCTGCCCCGTGCGCAGGGAGCTCTACTCGCAGTGCTTCGGTCAGTACCGGCGGTCACAAAAACACCGCTCCTCTGCCTCAGTCCTTGTCCGCCTCACTGCTGCTCTTTCCACATTTCGCACAGCCTTGAACCCCGCAAGAAGGGATACAAGGCCAGGGTTGCCTTTCCGGCAGCCACACTGCACCTGCCTTCCCTGCCCCTCATCAGTGCACTGCAGCTCAGACTGTGACTGTAACATTTACCTACCCACGCTGAGAGCTGTCAGAGATGTAGCATTTTGTGTCCCATTATCCACAAAAATGACATGTTGTGACAGTAATCTTACGTATATGTAAAAGATACAAAGAGGCTTAATCTTGGCTTAGTTGTTCATAACCTGAATAGTTAAACTAACCTAAAACACAGCTTAACTCTTAAATACTCTTATATCCTCTGCAAAAGTGTTAAATTCCCTTACTTCTCTGATCTTCCCAAATGCAAGAGACTGCTGTTTGAGCAGAATTCTTCTGGAGGCTCTTGCCTCTTCTGACAACTGCATAAAATCATTACAAGTTTTAAGGGGTTTGCTGTTATGCTTTCCGTGGGACAGAAACAGTCATTACCAGAGTTTCTATACACCACACTGCTGCATGTTAACGGATTTATTTGATAGCGCTTCACGCTGTAGCTGTAAAGTAACAAAACCAAAATTACGACCATCTCCTGTAAACCAACGTTGCTCTCGTAGTGCAAAGAACAGGTAAAAACCAAGAACTTCGGGACCCTGTGCATCTCCAGCATTCCCAGATAAATGTCAGGAAGTTACTCAATATTTTTGTACCTTTTCTTTAAAGATGAATTGATCCGTGAAATTACAATCAACTGTGCAGAGCGCGGACTATTGCTGCTTCGAGTCAGGGATGAAATCCAAATGACAATTGCTGCTTACCAGACGCTGTATGAGAGCAGCACTGCGTTTGGCATGCGGAAGGCGCTGCAAGCTGAGCAAGGCAAACATGACATGGAAAAGAGAGTAAGTCGGTCTGTTAAACCAATAATACTTTTCCACATGTGATATGGCATAAGAATGTTTTATATAAAAATCAATTATTTCTACTTCCACTGGGTGGCAGTAAAGATCATCAAAATAACTGTCGTGCTGCTTCCCTAAGGCTTAATTGCATTTCATAAGCTATTATACCTGTAGCGCTTTAAAGACTGTACAACATAGTGTAAAATTGAGAAATCAAATGAAAATTGACTGTTAACAAACAAACCTTGAGAGATCTGTACTATTTTCTAAGATTGCAGAGCTAGAAGGGGAAAAGCGGGAGCTGGAAAGACAGGTGAGCGAACAGAAAGCTAAATGTGAGGCTATTGAAAAGCGTGAAAACGAAAGGCGGCAGATAGAGGAAAAGAAACACACTGAAGAGGTTCAGTTCCTGAAGCGAACGAATCAACAGCTGAAGGTTAGCACAGAAATGCAATTCTAAATAGCAATGGTAAACTTTGGCATTTTTAATTAGAAAGATGTAAAACTAACTTTCTCCTTCCCGTTTATAGTAGTTACATTTATGATGCACTTGTATTAATGTCCCGCTTTCTTTAAATTCTCGAGGAAGTGGGAAGATAGCAAGGATTTATTGTACTTGTGCCTTCTTAATGGAACTATTTAGCAGCAGAGTTGAAGTGTGGTGGCAGCACCATCACATTTTCTTGGAACTTCCTATCTCCATCTAAGATAACAGAGCTATAGACAATGCAAAACAAAACCTAGGAAGGGCAAGCGCATATTGCTGACTGGATTTCTAGGCCTCTAAACGTCTGTTATGTCACATCTGAAGTGTAGCTACTATATTATAGGTAAAAGCACTCTTCTATTCACTTCTTGCTTGCTAACAGGCTCTCATGGAAAACACTGAAGCAATTTGTCCTATGGTGATTTGACTGGATCACTGAAATTGTTTTGGATCTGACAGGAGTAATTTTGTGCATGCTACTTTAATGAAAAGAGAGGTTCTGTTAATTGCTTTGCTTTTGGAAGGAATCATAAACAACTGTAAACGTTTCTGGCTAGAGCAAAAATACTTCCTTTACACCCAGCTGCTTTCCTTATCTCCACTATTCCTAGTTTTCCTTTCTAAACCATTAACATCCTCAGGCCATCTTGAAGTATTTTAGGGCACGAAATAGAGTAACTGTTAGAGCAAATGTGTGCTGCCACCGGACCCATGTTTCTTCCTTTAAGTACAAGTATTTTAACAGCTGTGTATATACCACTGTTGTAGTTTATTTTTATGGCAGCTCTAGGAAGAGGACAACCTAGGAGTCCTGGAAGCTTCACACACTACACGCTCCCCAAGCACGGGTAGCACTCTGATCAATCTCTTTAACTGGGCGTCAAGTTGTCTCAGTAACTGAAAAACTTGCTGTTCCCAGCTACTTTTGTCCCAGAGTCAGTTTGTGTTCCAAACCCTAGAGAGCCAAATATTTAATTTAGCTAACATAGTCCAGCCTGAAATCAGAGAATTCAGACCACTGTTTCAACAGCTTTTATTTAATTTCCTCTTCAATGCTTTACATTATAAAATGAGCCTTTCATTGTATGGAACCAAGGCCAGCTCTTTTCTTCTCAGAATGCAAAAAGTGTGTATGCCAAGAATGAAAAGCTAATTTATAAAACATGTAGTAAGGAATGGAATAGCTAGGGAAAAACCCTGGCCTGTTTCTCTTGAAGTATTGCAGCATCCCTCAGCTCCTCGCTTTGAATATCTAACAAATTTATCACTTTTCATCAACGTACGTTTATTTTTTAGATTGAACCTAATTTGACTTACTGTCTCATTTGTTTTTCAGGCTCAACTTGAAAGCATCATTGCACCGAATAAGTAGGTTTTTTTTTTTGGTGCCCTCCAGGCAGTGCTCTAAAGAGCTGTCAGAGCAAGAAGTTTGCAATTAGTGACAAAGATCTGTCTTCAAAAAAAACAATACTGAATTTTCACTTACCGGTAACTGAAGGCAGTGTAATTGTATTATTTGTCCCTTTTTCTCTTGAAGAGTTGAAATTCAAAAGCTCCATTAGTTACTGTGCCCTCTTTCAGTGCCACCTCAGCATGTAGCTCCTTGAATAGTGAACGTCTGGGACTTGCTTGTCGGTAATATGCTAATGACCTTCAAAGCAATAAACTACTAAATGCTTTTACAAACGAGCATCTCTGTAATGTTATTACTCTGAAAATGTTGTAGAAAACTTTGAAGTCATACACGAAGTGTCTACAACTAATGTGTCACATTCATTATTAATCAATTTTTAGATATCTCCTGGACAGAAGTGGTTTGGAGGGTATTTCCCTGAGTATGTGTCAGTTGGTGTTAACTGTACATCAAAATCCCTTTTCAGAAGTGGTGTAACCTAGGACGAACAATACCCAAGCTTTCCAAATGCTTACTTCTAATGAAACAAAGAGGTACGATGCCGTTCTAAGCACCACTACTCAGTGAAAGCAAACGAAAACTTGAGTTGAGGTACCTGTGTAACTCGTTGGTTATATATAGCAAGCTGACATAGGAAAAACCTCACTGTAGTCATTTGAGCAGCTCTGTAAAAGCTAGCTTCCAGAAAAGGAAAAAGAACGTTTCAGGATGTGTTTTGCAAATGCAATGTTTACTGGCCTTAGATGGTGATGTGGAAACACCACGATCTCCAGTTGCATAAAGAACTTTCAGATGATGCAGAAAAAGAGCGAGATGTTACTCCTGGGAACAAGACAGACAAGGCTAACAGCTTTGACTAGGAACTGCGAGTTTTATATTAAAAAAAGGCACTGCGTACTAGAGCTGTTTTATGTAAAATTTAATAGAATAAGCAGTTATTGCTTATGTTTATATTTTTTGTGCTTTGATCTTTGTGCCTCCAAGCCAGTTTTTTTCTTGTTCTTATTCTTATTTTTCACGTTGTGGGTTTCATAATACCGGACTCCGACTTTCTTGGAGCGCTGCTGCCTCTCAGCTCGTCTCCTCTGTAAATACACACAAAACATATTAGCAAGTCCACAGTATCCATAGCCTGAATTTGTTTGCATTCTTTCAAATGGTGTTTGCTTTGTATTCCAATACCTTAAGTGAAATAAATAACTTAATAGGAAACATTACTGATGTCCATGGTCACGTTAGAGAACTTTAACAGAAGATGTGACCAAACATGAACAGAATTCAGTCTTCCATTCCCCTTTGACAGTCCTAGCAGTGCTCTAAAAACCCCCTTGCTGTACAAGATTTGCTTACAAATCCTATTTAAAGTCCTACAAACGGTCTCTCTCTCTTAGTATTTAAGTTACACTGGAAGAATTGTTCAGACTTGATTAACAAGAAAAGGAAACAGCAGCAGCATTTCCCTTTGAAAACAGAACTGCCAATGACTTTTTGCCCATCTAGGTCCTCATTTTTGCACCTCAGCATTTAGATCCCTCCTCTCTTACCAGCACCAGTAGGCAAGCTAACACTGAAAGCAGAACAGTTCTCTACAAAGGATTCTCCCTTTCAACACTCTTTCTGTCATTGTCACCAGCTTGTCCCTCCTAGGGGCCCATGCTCAGCTGGAACACTATTGTCACATCTCGTGTCAGCAGCAGGTCACCGTCTTCACATTCCCCCCGCCTCACCTACAGGCCTTGCGCTCTCTTCCTGCTAATAGCGCCAGGTCTCAAACCTCTTATATTGATACTGAGCAAGCTACGTAGGAAAAAAGCCAGCTCTATTACTCCGCCTGTCTGTTATACTACAGGGGATCTCACTTACTTCTTTGGATGTAAGTTTCTTGCAAGGCTGTTCAGCCAAATGGTCATCGTCGTCTTCTTCTTCTGCTTTCCTTTTTCTTTTATTCTCCGTGCTGCCTGCAAACAGCAATGATCACATACTCAAGCGTCTTCCAAAACACTCATCTGCTCACAGAACTTAAGGCTGGAGTCACTGCCCCATCTACTTTGGCAAAGCAATCCTTTGGTCACGCTTTAATAGTTTTTACTAAAAACCCATGAATGTCCCTTACCAGAAAATCACTCCCTGTTACGCTGAAAAACCGCTCCTGATAAGCAGATTGCTTAAAGCAACATGTAAGTCTAGAAATATTTCATAGCCTTGTCGGAATAAGGTTCTCCCACATTATTTTGCCTTTAATCAAACTTGCTTTGGAAACTGAAGACACAGACTCTCAAAAGCGACCGCAGTAAAACCTATAGCCTGAAGTAGCTCTGTGCTTTTACAGTATCATAAAACACTTCCATCGCCGCCTGTGTAATGCTGTACCATGTGGAACGGATGTTGCTCAGACTGAAATCTGCCCACAGCAGCACCCTGCTCTGAACACAACATTTGTCTTCACTTTATCTTCGTTCACTAGTAGAGGACATCTTACTGCCCAGACCATCCAGTCCTACAGAAAAGCTAAAGCAAGGTCATGAGGCAGCCCTTACGTTCGCTATGGAAAGATTTAAATAAGTTAAGGGAAAGAACTTGCAGTCAGGAACTAATGAACACTCTCCCCTTATCTCCCCCCTCTTGCTTAGTGGATTTCCAAATGTGGAGTAGGAACATCTACTAATCTTGTTTTACCTCTGTCTTCATCTTCTTTGGGTTCTTCAAACTTCTGCATCGATTTTGCAAACACTTTTTCACTCAGCTGCTTAGGGATTCTACAAAAGATAAAACAGGGAATAGAGGAGTGTCATAATACAAAATGTAGCCACGCGCAAGGAGTGATCAATCTCCAGCAGGTCCCAGTGGTCTGACGTCAGCAAAGCCACAGTCTTCACATGGAAGAGAGATTCCAATAGTCTTATCTCTGGGGTTACTGGACTTGTGCTTGGCACAAAGAGACAAAAATTAACACTGACATCTTCGTCCTCACAAAGCTGGTAGATGAGCTCTGCTAAAACTGGGCCTGCTGTATGAGCTAGGATACTCTTGTACATGCACAGAGACCCGATTAACATATTCGGGTAGGACATCAGCCTTGGTATTGCTCAAGAAAGAGCTGAACATTAAGGAGAGATCGAAGAAAGAAATATTGCTACCCAGAATATCCACAGGTTTCTAAACCATACTGTAAGAGGCAGCTTTCCAAAAGTGAGAACATTTCTAGTTACGATGGCCAATAGGACTTGGAATATTCTTTCAAAAACAAACTGCTGCTCAGCCAAATTTCAAATATTTATGACTAAACTAGAGAAGCCATGGCAACAAGTCAAAAATGGAGTGAAACTGCAGCAGAAACACATTAACCCTCTTGTCCCCCTGTGAAAATACATGAGTCGCTGAGCATTCAGATACCTTATTGCTGAGAATCTCTTGGCTTTGGCTCTATCCAGAAATTTCTTGCATTTTGCAATCTTCTCCTCCAAAGCCTTAAGAACTGCCTTAGAGCTCTCCCTGGCACCTTGTGCAGCCACCTGTGATTCATTCTCTACCAAATCTTGATGTTGCTCATTTTCCTCTTCCTCCTCCTCCTCCGCAGGAGAATCACTGTCTGTTTCATCAAAGCCTGGCACATCTACAGGAACCAGGTCTTCTTCTGAGAACTGCGGTGCCACATTAATCCTCCCAAAGTTTTGCCGAACGTGTGACATGAGTTGCTTAATTTCATTGTCTGTATTATTCTTCTCTTCTACTGGCTCCACACTTGATGCTGCTAACTCAGAGATTTCCGGCTTGTCATTATCTTGGCTTGATGTCATCGCTCCTTCTCCTTCCGACGCAGGCGGCTACGAGAAAGGGTGTAACAGATAAAATAATATTATCCGCAGAGTCAGTCTGTCCAAACGATCTCTTTGGAAGAAACCTAAGACAATTAATTACTGGCATTTCTGCTAGTAGATGATTGCAAAACAGCTCAGACAGTTCTGTGGAAGAGCACTGCCACCTCATCCTCTCCACGTACTTCCCAACTTTAATTGAGTGTCACTTTAATCACTAGTCAGAGCCCAAAGACATGCCCTGCCCAAGGTACTCCAGGAAAAGCACCAGTGAATACCATTAGGAAAACTGAGTAATACGCAAGAAGAAAAGGCACGAGCGTCACATCCTCACCTGGGGACCTGTTTCTGCATTTGGTGGCTTCACAAAGAATGGAATTCTGCCCCTCTGCCAGTCATTGAGAACCATCTTGCTGACCGTTTGCACATCAGGCTCACCACCCTGAAAGAATCCAGTAACAGTTTCTGTCCGCGTCTGCAGGGCATACCACCTTTATATTACCTTTGCAAATGAAACATTCCTATTTCCCAGGTTCAGTGCAGAAACTGACCCACGCACTCTTCCAACCTGCAAATGCAGGAAGATCGCAGAATCCTAAAATCATTAGGGTTGGAAAAGCTCTCCAAGATTACCTGGTACAACCACACCCCTACCGCCACCATCACCCGCTAACCATGTCCCCAAGCCCCACGTCCAACCTCTCCTTGAACACCCCCAGGGACGGTGACTCCACCACCTCCCTGGGCAACCCGTCCCAACGCCCGACCGCTCTTTCTGAGGAGAAATGTCTCCTCATTTCCAGCCTGAACCTCCCCTGGCACAACCTGAGGCCATTCTCTCTTGTCCTAAAGTTGTCACACCTTTAGCAGTTTTCCAGTCCTAGAAGCAAGCTTCTCAAGAAAGTCTTCCGCATCTTTCCAGGAATCAATTTTGTACGTCTTTCTGATGTACTCTGGTTTGGCCCTTTCCAGCACCGCACTAATATGATCTTCAGGGCTTTTAATCTTTTCAACTTGAACCTGAAAATGAATGTCAAGAGTATTAACCCTTTGGAAAGCGTGCATTCACTTATTTCAACCCACCACAATGACAACAGCAAGAATTTTCCAGCGTTTAGCACAGATACATACCACTCCCTTCAGCACAATGTCTGTTTCTGAGTCTCCAGATGGATAAACTACACCTGGGCAGTCTATGAGAAAAATCCTCCTCATCAGGGTAATGTACTGCCACACCTGAAAAAGATTGGCAGTCATCTGTGTTACCTCCTTCCATGAACAGCCCTTTGTTCTGCTTTTAAATAGACAGTTCTAAAATATAGGAGTCATCTTAGAAACTTGGTATTAACGCACAGAAACAGAACTGAACTTGGCATTCTTGTTAGACAGCCAAGAAATTTTGCACCTTGCGCCTCTTTAATGCGGGAATCTCTTCCTACCTTAGTTTCACCTGCAATAGGAGCCACATTGCAGACCTTCTTAGACCGTAACGTATTGATCACTGAGCTTTTGCCAACGTTGGGATAACCAATGAAACCCACGCTGATCTGTTTCTTGTCAGAGTGTAACTGTTAAGAAACAACATTTCTTTTAATACTTAAAATAAAGCAAATACAAGCAGCAGCTGGGGACAGCATATAGCACTAATCTCAAGACAAGAAAAGCCATCTTGCTTTGGAAAATGAAGACACTTAAAATGAGAATATATTAACAGACTATGCATAGATGCATGATGTTAACAAGCCTGAAATATCTTCCCTTCTTCTACACATTCAAGTCAGACCTAGGAGTATCAATGGAATACTCTGTCTACAAGAAACTGAGGCCAAACAGTGACAGTTAAACCAACTCTTTGGGATCTCCTCAGTTTGATGTACATTTAGAACATGTTTGAAGGAGTATTTTCCATTTGCTCACCACAGAATGATGGCCACAAGAAAGTGTATTGAACCTCAAACACTAAAAATCCCACACTAAACAGGCATTCCCCACCCTCCTCCCCCCCAACAAAAACAAATCCCCAATACAAAGCCCCCAGATTGTTCTGTACCTTTCCAAACTGCCTTAAAAGCTGTATGAAGGCACCTTTGCCAAAAGGGTTTGTGAGGCTGGCGTGAAAAGCAAGTGTTGGATACTCCTGGGAAAGGACAGCAACCCAGCGCTTCTAAAGAGGAAAATACTGCTCAGTTAGGGATTCTGTGCTGCAGAGGCGGTGAAACAATCTGCTTATGAGAAGAACACAGCATCTTCGCTTGGGTCACAAATGCAGCTGTCTATGAAAATTGCTTTGTAGGAACCTTTGAAGCATTTCACCAACCCAATAGCTAAAAGCACTGGCTATTGTTTTTATAAAAAGACAATTTCCCAAAAACGCCTTCACTGCTAGCTAAAACTAATTAGTTTAACAATATAAACCAGACCAGCTGTGGTGGATATGGATCTTAAGCGGACTAACATTTAGCACACACTGGAGATACCAGCTGAACTGTTAAATCCAGACAGAGGAAGTAGAGAATTTGTGGCTGGTGACTGTTGCTCAACTGAGCCAAACTTGGAGGGGTTTAAATGGTAATTGTTACTTTTATAGCAAACAAGCAGAGAGTTCCCATTATCCCAGTTACATTACGCCCTCTGAGACCAGCCTGAGGACTGGTAACAGAATTAAAGCTGAGGCTACAAAAGGAACAAAGAAGGTCCAGAGCACAACAGGCAGGACTGTACTTACAGTAGCCCAGGTAGGAACAAGATCACATTTGTTCAGGACAAAAATGAGATGCTTCCAGTGTTTCTCTTTTTTCAGGAAAGATTCCACATGAGGGGAGCGAGTGCCCATGGGGTCTCTGGCATCAAGAACTTGAACAACAACATCTGATGAGTCTATCACCTAGAAAAAAAAAATCACGCAGAAGGAAAGTGTTAGACATAAACCTCCAAAATGAACGTTAGTAATTTTCTAATCTGCATCATTAATTTAAAAACCTTGTATCCTTCATGAACAATTGTCACTTTCCTGTGACAGAACCTCAGACTAATACCCATTAATCCTCCACTCTCTCTTCCCATACTCCCCTCCAAATTCAGGCTGGACAGCCCTGTAGCTTTTATGCACTATAGCTCCCTACGCACTAGAAAGATGTTTGCAGCACTTGGAAAAGTAAACACTGCAACCAAACGGGAAAATGAATTGCTTTAGCAGACAGAAACAATGTTCTCCATCCATTCTGCAGCAATTCAATTCCACCATTTCATAAAGGATCGGTGTATAAAAAGTGTTTTCTGGATCAATATGAAACACAACCAAGTAGGAACCTGCTGTTAGTCCACTAAGCATCTACAGCGGGGAGCTGTCAGTTTATGACTTGCTTTGAGCCAAGTGAATTTGTTTCACAGCTATTTCCTGCATTTTTGGCAGCACCTTACTGAAATCTGTTTTGCTCTATCATTCCCACTGCTTTTAGATCTAAGTGAGAAAGTTCTAAGCTACATTCAGAAATTCAGAACAAGAAATCAAGCAATTTCACATCTAACAGTCACTGAGAGCACAAACTGCTCTTACAACCCTGACTCATTCTCAGCTCCATTCCTCTAGCAGTCAAGGTGACTCATTGGAACATGAACGGCAGAGCACTCCAAAGAAGACCCTATCAACATGCCAGATGTTTCCAGTCTAATGAAACATAAGGGTATCTGACTGCTTTACTTGTGGTAAAACCCCAGGAATCCAAGCGAAGCTTACACCTTTGGCTCTGCCAGTCCATCTTTAGATCATGTACTTTACAGATGTTTGTCCCACTGGGACAAGAGCTCAAGGATCAAGCTCAGTCAAGCACAGATGTGAAAATGAATCCCTACTCTCTTCTACAGCTGTTTTTTTCTGTTCCAGTTGATGTACTGGATCAGTACCAGACCGATGTCAGAAAAGGGTGTATGGTGTCAAGTCACTAAGTACAGTTAGGCTAACAGGAAAATGAGGAAGCAAATTACATACTCAGGACATCTCCGCATGAACGAAGACAGTCTTAACGTTTCTAAGAAACTTTACAGCATATTCAGTTGTCATCAAAGCTTCCCTAACATGGCAAGATCTATAAATGAAGGGTTTTCAGAGCTTTTCTGATTACTGCTGTACAAGATTTCCAATGCTGTGCTGAAGCATTGGCCTTTGAAAAGACTGAAAGACAGAAAAAAAACTGCTGCAAATTATAAATGTTACTGACCTTGTAGAGCTCACCCCAGATTCTTTTGGACTGTCCTTTCTTATATATATCCTCTTGTGCTTCATCCCTGGAAGCGGATTACCACAGACATCAGCAACCACAATAACACGGTTATAGTGCTCTCTCCTCTAAAGCCATTTGGCTGTTCACAGACAAAAAAGGAGAGGAGGCCAAGCCCCCTGTTTAACCCAAAAACTGAGTTTGCAGATTTTCAGACATGCAACAGGAAATTAGTTACGAATGAATACAGAAGGGTCCCACGGGAGCAATAGTTCAGTTAAATATACTGGGGCAAAACAGAACTAAAACAAGTCCCAGCCAAATTCAACTGATTTCACTTTGCTTACTCATCAGACAGTAGCAGCACTGATGGAAGAACTAGATGCACGTTTTTTTTTTTTAAAGCCGACTTTCAAGGTATGTAAACAAAGAATAATTTCTCCTTTCCATTTACCTTACACCGGAGTCTTCTGTGACCAGGTCCCGGTCCTTGCCCTGATCGTAAGATTCCGATGAGGCCTCAGCATTCTCCAGCAGGGACTGCACATCGCTTGCAGAGAGATTCGGCCTTTTTCTTTGTGCTTTGGGGCCAAATGTTGTTTCAAACGTTTCTGTGTCAAGAATGTGAACTCTGGAGGTCTAAGGAAAGATGGGTTGGTAAAACGAAAACAAAAGCAAAAACTGTTTTCCATCTCTCGTGACACGCAGCGTACAAGACCTTAGTTCAATGCAACTCTGCAACCTGTGACGAGACTTAGAGGCACTTCCCTAACAGTGTTTGAGTTTTGCAGCTTAATCTCTGAGAAACGTAAGAGTGGATATTTAGTAAGCAACAAAACACACTGCACTTGCCAAAGAACTATGCTTCGGTTCTCTCTGCATAAATGATGTCAAAAGTAATTAAGGCTACAATGATGAAAATTTAGCTGCTATCTTTGATCATTTCTTATTTTTCTAACAAGTGCACAGATCTCGCCAAATTCACAGAATTTTGTCAGGGACAATTACAGTCAAAATCACAGATTTTAAAGCCTGTAGTGAATGCCAACTTTTATTGGAACAGCACACGATTCAGAGCTGAAAGAAGTCATTTGTTTTTATAACGCACATTTTAGTTTGCGGTAACCTTTTCTTCAATTTAGGAAACATTTTTATGACACAAACCTGGCAGATTTCCACACGAAAAAATACCCAACAATAACCCAAAATAATATTTCAGACTTTAGGAAAGAAGCCTGGTAATAACTAAAATTATGTACTTGAAACTTGATTCTACTTGAAAAGGCGTCTGCATGCGCAAGAATGTTCTTGGTTCAAGATAAAAAGCACATATTTGAGCTCAGAGTCATGGCACAAGAGCGGGCTAGCAGCATGATGCATCCTCAAAAAAAAAAGTCTATCTTTCACATGAGGAATTAGAAGCATTACAGCGATGTTTTCCAAAACATCCCTCCCCCAGTCATCTGCCCTAACTCCTTCCAATACTCCTACAAACGCACCAAATCTCCCACAGGTAAATAATATTCACGACATCTGTGCGCACAGCCCAGCCTTCACAAGGTGCAGAGGAACGATACCTACGTGAGGTTTAATCCGATCATGGAAAAGGGACATCGGTAGCTTGGTTTGCTTCATCACCACTCTGTACGGATCTTTCATGACGGTTTCCATTTCCTCTTGAAATTTCTGTAGGGATGACTGCTTGATCACACGAGTATTTCCTGCAGGTAAAAATCAAGGTTCCCCACGTTAACTGCTTCAGAGGCACAGGGAATATTAATAAAATATTAACACTCCATCCGGAATCAAAATAGTAGTGACAAGAAGTAGAAGACTTTACTTGAGACAACCCCAACATTTGGCATACATAAGCCAATCCCTTTCTTTTCCGTAATCTAAGGAAACTTTTACAAGTATCCCTAGGATACTTAACACACCCAAGCTACAATGTAGGTACACATGGATAAATCCCACAAAATAACCAAAGGAGACAAAAACCCACACTTGTCAGCAGTGTATGGGAAGCAAACACCCCACGTACAGGTACAGGCAAGGTGTGAGCCAATGCCCTTGCCTACAGCAGCAGTTTTTTTGCCTTCTTTTCCAGCATCTGTCCCACACAGCACCGAGATGACAATTCCTAAACACTCACACTCTAAAAACACAAAGTCCAACAGCTTCTGAGCCTGTTGAGTCTGAAAGTAGAAAAAAAAACACTTACCAAACCATTTAATATTTGGTTCCACTCTTGCAACTGTGCCTGGTGCCACCGTTGACTGATACTGCAGGGGTTTAATCACTTTGCCACGTTTGTTTCTAAGTGAAAAATGAGAAGGCATGTAAATTCACAGTGACGCATACACCCCTCTAGCACTTTTGCTTACTAGAGTAGAAGTGGATCCATAAAATCCAGAAAGACCCTTCCTTTCGAACTGGTACCCCGGGGTACCTTGACGTCAGACTGGAAGGTTCCCCTGTCGCTGCAGTTCAAAGGCCACAAATGATCCTGTCCTGATATTTTTCTGTGTCAAACCACATGGCAATGTCTCTGAAAATCACCTCGCTAAGAGTTTCTGTAATTTGAACTCTGTACTTTTCCACAAGAGTACAAGTAACTACACGTATTTATAAGATTGGCCTGGGGACAAGTTAAGAACAAGGGATAAAAGTTAGCATGCGATACGCAGAGCAAAATAGAATGCCAATTCCCTACAAAACATCTCAAAACTCCTCATTCTCACTCCAGCTTGACTAAACTCTTCACGAAGGCTGCACATGAATGCCATACTGGGGTGCAAAAAGCACTAAAGTATGATTTCCTAACAAAAAACACTTTCTTCTCTTGTGCTCGCATGCGACTTTCTAATCAGCTGAACCCATCAGCTTGCAGTGAACGCTGATTGTAAGATAAAGCTCCCCATTGAAACCTGGCTTAAGTTGAGTAGTTTTTAAGATACATATTCCCCAGTCCTCTCTCAAAACAAAGAGGAATCTGGCAAAACAAGACAAAGCTGCTAATCTGAACCAGAACCTTAAGTAACCCCGACGGCATCCACAGCATGGCAGAGGCGTGTGTTTATAAGGTGGGACTGCGTTGCAGCCACAGGTTCTCACGTAGAGGGAAGGAATCCCTTAGGAAGAGAGCCTTGGGGACTTCAGGCTCCTCAGATGTTCTGAGGTGAGCTTTTGAGTTGGACGTGGTGGAAATCTGGGCTTTTTGGGGTTCGTGACATTCCAGCGAGATCATATCAGCTGTTCCACGCCACGCGTCTTCCAGCTGAGCCGCACTCCCTGATAGCATCGCTGGCCTGGTTGGACCTCGAGATAAAGCTTCCCGGCTCCTGACTCGGAGCAAAGGAGGGGCTCTGCTCCAACCGGCGGGCCCTCTGTCACCAGACGAGGCACCAGCACCTCTCTGCGCAGCTCCCGGCCCGCACCACCGGACAGACAGCGGGGCCCGGCGGCTCAGCGCCACGCACCGGTAGCACCGATGTGACCGGGCCCTGCTCACCTCCGCTCCTTCTGCCGGTACATGTTGAGGCGCCGGATGGTGGCTCGGTCCCGCATGTTGTTGCCTCCCGCGCCAGCAACGCGATCTGGGGAGAGAAGGCAGCGTTAGGCCCGGCCCGGCCCGGTCCGGTACAGTAGGGTAAGGCCGGGCCCGGCCCGGTAAGGCCCGACCCGTCCCGGTAAAGCCCTGCCCGCGTCCCCAGACGTACCGGGGTTGGTGCTGGCGCGGGAGGGGTTGATGGTGCTGCGGCCCTTGTACCGTGGCTTCACCATGGCGCCGCCGTGCCGGGGCCGCTCTCGCCGCCCGCTCCGCCACACGCACCGGGCCGGAAGAGCTGCCACAGCCACTTCCGGCGTGAGGGGGGCAGCGGCGTGACGTCATTCCGCCGGCTCCAGTTCCCTACTGCGCAGGCGCCTGCTCGTTGCCTTGACAACCACTCGCGGCCTCCCCCCCTCCCCTCCCGGCTGCAGTTGCCATGGCAACGCGTGGCGCGGCCCGGCCTGGCCCGGCCCGGCCCGGCCCGCTGCGGCCTACCCCCGGCCCCGCCGCCCCCTCGGCCCCGGCCGGTTTCCGCCAGGCTCCGCCGGTGCCTGGGAGCCCGGCCCGCAGTGCCCGAGAAGGGCAAGAGCTCCGCGTTGTCCCTCTGTTGTGCCGGCCTCCGTTGTCTGCCCCGGGCAGCGAGGCGGACTGCAGGCGTTCAAAGGCGTTGTAATAAAAAGGGCGCTGGCACAAGAATCCTCATTGTTGTGTTGGTTCTTTTTTTTCGAAATGGTGTTGTTCGCAGAAACATAATCAGAATCATTTGGGAGCTTGGCATTAGTACTTATTTCCATTTGCAGATGAATGCATGTGGTCAGCAAACTGGTTCCTTGGTGCTGGTGGGAGCGCTGGCGCTTGGGTGCGGGCTGGCAGGCAGCGGGGTTGGGTTGGAAGGGTGTTTATAGGCACACGGGGCTCCTTGTCCTGGCTTCCTGGCACCCGCTTTTAAAATTTAGGAATAACAACACTCCCTTTTTTGTTTGCATGTAAAGAGTTGCATGGACGGCGCAATAACTTAAATCAAATTTAGGCAAATTATAGGTCTGAAGGCTAAGCCTACATTCATGTTACTGCCAGTTTTTACTAGAAGTTGGAAAGATCCTCACCTAGGAGGAATTAACAAAACTCCAGTGAAATTGTGTTAATTTGTACCAGACACTGGGCTGGGACCAGGCTGCTCAGCACACTGGGGAGCCATTCACCAAAATGAAGGCCTGGCCCATCATTTCTAAATGATTATTAGCGGCAGAGTATTCATGGCTATTTCAATTTCCTTCCAGTTCTGCTAATGCTCTTCTAAATCCAGAGCAATAACAGAGTCTCTGAGATTCTGTTCTTTTAATGATTTTCAGCATTTTGCTTTCAGGTAGTGCATAGTCCCTGCTGCACATAGTCGTAATTAGTCAAGACTTGTGAGATGTTTTGTAAGATGGCAGTCTTGCATTTTCAGTCTGTTTTGTTTAAGCCTACGATTTCTGGTGTTGGTTTTTTTGTTTGTTTTTTGTTTGTTGGTTTTTTATTACTTTTCTCTCCTCCTCTTAATAGAATTATCTATGCCTTAGGCATTTAAAAAATACACAGTGATGTGGGCATAAAAAATTAATTCCAAATTGTAGATAATTGTTTAAGCTATCAGACTTGAGGCTTATGTAGAAGAGTTTTTCTCAGGACAAGTGTGTTTTCTATTAGAGTTGATATTAATCTGTCAGAAGATCCTTTTGATTTTCAAATTTTTAGACTAAATAGTTGAGTAATACTCGCCCTGTTCTCCCCCACTCTTTCTTCCTTCTCCTTAAGAAAACACTCTTTTTATTGTTAGCAAAATATCTTGGAATGCATCTAGAAAATTGCTGTCTCTTTCTTTGTAAGAATAGAAAAAGTGTTAGACATTAGGTTATGTCATGGAGAACTTTTGTTGGTAATACATCTGAGTTAATCATTGGATCTCCACTTTGAAATCTGTGATGCTGAAGTCTCAGCACCGCTTTGTTCCCAGCATCACTTATGGTGAGCCCTGTCATCCAAATCAGAGTGAGCTATAGCCCTGAATTTTCTGTCATTAGGAAAGATTACACCGATAACATATGGGAATTGTATTCAAATTAGAATAATTTTTTTTTTCAGCTGCGCTCACCTCTCTCAAGTTTTTTCTGGACCAAACTTACATTACTGAGGCTAACTGTTAGCATTTAACTTGCAGCATCTCTGTAGCTGTGGTTGTTGGAATTGCTTATCTGCTAACATACGAGTCAGCTTAGTTTACTCCACTAAACTAATTTTATTTTTCTGCATGATTCACCAGCTTTTCATTTGCCATTGATGCATGCTTTCATTTCTTTCCTTTTTTTTTCTTTTTTTTCTTTTTTTCTTCTTTTAAATTTTCTGCAGTGGGATGCTGTCTATACGGTGTACCGAGCAGGACAGGGGGCTCGGTGATGTATGCCAGGCCCGGCAGAGCTGCCAAACGGCCTTAGTTTCATAGACAAGACTAGCCTGACCATTGTTGAATTTAAATCATTTGGAATTTTCTGTGGCCTCTTACTTGTCAAAATCCCAGTGAATGTGGTTATGTGATGCCATCAGAATGACTCATTGCCATAATTGCATATGTTCTAAGGGGTTATTCCCATTGTATTATTAAAAACTAGTGATGTTTGATTTTTGGCAGGGACTGTCTTCCTTGTATGATCTACAGATTTTGTCAATTAAATGAAAGGAAAATAGATTTCCAAGACTTAAGAACAAGACTGGACTTGTACTCAGAGCACTTTTTTAGTGTGTTATTGAGCTACTTTGCGTTATTTAATTGGATAAGGGCAACACCAGCCATCTTACTCTCCATGTTGCAGTGATTCCCTGCAGAGTACAAGGACAGAAGTGAGTTTCATATCTTTCAAAATTATCCAGAGCACTGCCAGAAGATACCGTAGATTATTTATCACTGCAATCATTTTCCCAACTCAGTTTCTCAGGAGTTAGTTTTCAGGAGTTAGTTTATACAGGAGTGGGAGGCAAGGCTCCTTGGCAAAAGGCTCCAGGTTTGATGTCTCCTTAACCGAAAAAAACAAGAGTGATCTCAGATATCGTTGCCTTGGATTTAAGAGATCTAAAACGGCAACTACAAGCAATAGGAGAAAGCCAGAGGGAGGAGAGAGGAGAACACTGAAGTCAAGCAAAAAAGTCAAAAAGTTGAAAAAGGACTTTGAGAGCCAAGACAGTTCTGTGCCCCCGAATCAATCCCTCAGAGCAAAAGTCATGCTGAATCCTGTGCAGTTCTCGCAGACACACAGAGCTTTCTGCATTACTGTCTGACCTTAGGCTGCAGATCTCTCTCAGGAATTAAGTGTTTACTAGCAATCTGGAAGTTAAAGCATTTGCATGTAACTAATTTACTTTTGCTCTTTGATTTTAATGGTGAAGAAAAGTGGCTTCTTTTCTGGAAAGCTGCACATGCTGCGCCATACGTTTTAGCCTTGTAAGTCTCTAGATTTGGCCTTTTTGCAAGCTGCCTCAGCAGTAATGGCAAACGAGGTCTTAACCCAACATTTTTGCTTGTGCTGTAAATAGCTATAGTATCTACCTCATTGCCTCTTTTTTCCTCCAAGAAAGATCCTGCTGTTCTTCAAAAATTATGGAGATTCTGGCATGCACCTCCAGCTACACTATGATTTGGCATTCGGTTGGGTATAATATGCTATTATGTGTATAAATGCCATCAGTGTGATTTATTTATGGTGACTGGTTATACAGAGCTGATATTTCTGTCATTTTAATAGAGATTTTATTTGTTTTGTTTTGTTTTGTTTTTAAATTGTTATGCCTAACATCTCATCCTGTGAAGACTATTGACTTAGTAAAATCTGTAAGTAAATACATATAGAAAAGGGCCCTTCTGGTGGTTTAAGACAATGTAATCCAAATAACAATATTAGTAATAACCATTTTCACTTTCCTACTATATTTCCTTTAATCGAAGCTTTCTTCTGTGTGAGAAATCAATTTAACATAAACATGAACTAAAAGTCTACACATCGCCTTCATCTCCATGGGGATATAAAGCTAGTAAATTATTGTTTGAGGAATATGTGTGCACACATTTAACTTGACTGTAGCTGATGAGAAACACAGATTTATCTTGCACAGAAAGGATAAAAATGTAATGCAACCAACCTGTGTGAAATTTGTCTGCCTCAGCTCCTAAATCTCAGCAAATGAGATAGAAATTAAACAGTTCCAAACAGTAAGCTGTTAATGCATTATTCCTTGCACTTTGTTCCCCTTTACCTAGGAATATTTATCCAAAAGCTAAGTAAACTACCTAGAAACCATCCTGCAAATTTTGAGTTGGTCTGTCCAGTGAATAAACATTGGTTGGCTCATGAGTATACATGAAGACCTTTTCTATTCAAAGGAGTTTCCTACAAAGGATCTGCCTCGCTGTCTATACATCTAGCAACTACTTTTCCAGTTCAGCAAATAGGTCGTCAAAGTACAGAACATGAATACATGCAGAATCCACAGCACTAACATTTCCGTGCCGTGACTCACGGAGGTCCATTTGGCTTCTGGATGGTAGTGGGTGGCCAAATTACTTCAGGAGAGACTTAGTCGCACATTCTAGATATTTTTGACCAGTTGGAATTTGACTCTGTTTTTGGTGAATAAACAAACAAAGCTTGTTCAGCAAACCCATTTCTTTATTTATTTGTTTAAAGAAGCATATTTTACAGTGATGCCACGGAGAGAACACCACAACAGATTTTATTTGGTGGGCTGAAAGAGAGCATTCATGTGCATGTGAGTTGAGATGATATCAATCTATCTAAGGAGATCTCCATTTTGGACTGTCGAGCTCAGCGTGCAAAACACGTTGGTCAAAGGCAAAAGGTTTCTAAATTCTGAAATGAACCAGCTGTCTGAGAGTGGGCATAAGCACTATTCTTGAGCTGATTAAAGAAAGGAAATTGATCTTTTTTTTTATAATTTCCTTCTAATTTTTCTAAAACAGTTTCATTTTTAATCATCCATAATGAAAAATCATGGATTTTCTTAATACACATTTTAAACTTTCATTTGCCTTCCTCCCTTTTTCTTCCCATTTCACTATGAAAAAGGAAGAAAGAAGGGAAAAGAGTGCAACAGAAATAAGTTCTTCAGTTTTTCTAAAAAAAACTCTAGAAAAGTCTACAAGATATGTTGTGTTGATTTATTATATGCTGTTTAGTTTTGAAATATTTGCACTAATATTGCCATGAGTTAGGGAATCCAGTCAGTTAACAGAGCCTTAGCGTCTAAAACCTTACTAATGCACTCTCTCTTCTCTTTAATCCTTGTTGAGAACTGGATTGAGATACTGAAGCAGGAGGGAAGAAAGAGTGGTTTATGAATTAGCAAGCTGAGGTTCATGAAAGGGTTACTGATTATTGCTGCTAAAAAGCGGAAGGGAAAAATGATTCTGCTTACATGCAGTGCCATGTCACAAACAAAATACTTATCTCACAGGCTAGCTGAGGCTAGAAAGCAAAGTGAGATCTGATCTTTCAACTGGGAGGCCTTCAGGAGTCGTCTGAACATGATCCATAAACAACTCAAAGGATGACTTTAAGAACCTCGTTCTCTCTCTGCTTGGTATGCTGGTCGTTTATCATTGTGCTGAAATGGAATCCCCTTTAAAAGATATAACGGCTTCTTGTTTACTTAAACACAAAGTGGATGATGGGCTGAAAGGTTTTGCTGCCAGCAGAGCAGTCACGGAGAGCTTGGTACAGCCCTGGGGCTGAAACAACTATGCAGCTCCCACGTCCTGACCTCTGCCAAAGCAGCCGCAGTGCAACGGGGCAAGAGGAGCCTCGGCTGTCCCCACCAGAGCTGCGCCGCCCGCATCCCCTCGTGGAAGAGCACCGGCACCCCGCCGGGGAGGCACCCAGAACCACGTGCCAGGGGCTTTCCACCACAGGCAACCCCTGCGAGGCAGAGGCAGTGGTACAAAAGCAAGGGCAGCGCTACTTGGGTTGGACAGCTTTAGCTTTGGGGTTGGCTTTTCCCTGCCCCTTGTCTTACTGGGGGAGTCGGGAGCTTCAGCGGTGCAGCACTGCACATCGCTGGGGACCTCCCCGGCTCCATCCCTTGGGACCAGAGGGGTTTTGCTGAACTGTAGAGGAATTAAATATCTGCCCCTATTTATATCGAGGAAGCACGATTTAAAATATAAGGGAAACTGAGCGAGGTGCCATGTTATGTCAAGGGCAAGGCTCTCCATGCCGAGAAGGGCAGTGTGAAGCATGCGCCCGCTCCGGTCTCACCACGTCTCCATCCAGCACCGTCCTCCTCCTGGCTCCTCTGCCCAGGTGCCAATTCCTGCAGAGCAGGAGCGTTTTTGCTCAATCCAGGACATTCCCGTTGGTGACGCGGAGACCAGTGCTTTCTACCAAACTTAAACGTTTGCTTTTCTTCATGGGGCCTGAACCGTGCCATCCCCCTCCCGCCTTCATTCCCTCTTAGTGTGTGTTGGGGCAGTGCTGGGCCGAACGGACAGGCCTGGCCTGGAGTCTGGTAGCTGTGACCGTATGAACAAAGTCACAACGTTTCGGCAACCTGCGGTGTGTTGTAACCTCTCATTTTCTTGAGCTGGGTCCTTTAACGGGAACTTCCTCGGGGGGTGGCGGGGAGCAGCGTGGGTCCTGTGCGGGCAGCGGGGCTGAGCTCAGGCTGCAACGCAGCTGGCAGCATTTTCTGGGGTTTTCTTACAGCTTTTGTGTGTTTCTCTTCCACAAGTGAGTCTCGTCCTGTGGGACACCAGCCTCCATAGGGGCCAAGGCATGAACCACACACTCAGGAAGCTGGTTGTCATCTTTTTTTTTTTTTTTTTGTTTAATTTGAAATAACTCTTTGAAGCAGATTCAGGGCAGATACCACTGACCTCTTACCACAAATGTTTAACATGTATTATTCTCAATGATAAAGTCATACAGCTTAAAACACAAAATAAAGGGGAGGGGAAGAGAAAGAGGCCACTGCCTTTGTGTGAGTCCAGTTCCCTGGTCTGGAAGAGCAGAAATTCAGTCCCAGCTGTGTCCGCCAGGCTGCCACCGTGCTGTGCCGGGGCCAGGCGGCTGGCTCGGCGTGGAGGCACTGTGTCATAAGGTCCTGTGCCCTTGTCCTTTGCTCTGGTTCATCCTCACCTCTTGTCCCTGCAGCGTCCCACTGCCACGGAGGGGTGCCGTCCGCGTCCTGGGGGTGCAGCCTCCTTAAGTATCGTGTATGTGGCTTCTGTCGGGTCTAGTCTAGGAGTATATGTCTGTCTTTCGGAACATGTGTAATGTTGTGTAGCAGTGCTCTGGTTCAATAAAGCTTTCATATACATAGCAGCAATGAAGTCTTGCCATCAGGTGACGGAAAGGGGCAGCTATTGGGTAGGGCTGGCAGATGTGGCGGGGACCACGGCCCCTCTCTGTTTGCTCTTCCTCTTCTTGGTGCCAGACTTAGCATCTTTGGTGTCTTTCCGATTTCTGTTCCCATTGGTATTATCTTGCTTTCCTTGCTCTTCTTTTTTCTTCCTTTTCCCTGCAGTAAAGCAAAGGGCAGGGGTGAGGTTCCCGGCAGGACGAGCATGCCCAGCAGGGTCCTGAGGGCTCCCGGCATGGCTTGAGGGGCAGCTGAGCCCCTTCCAACCACAGAGGTGCCCACCTGCCAGCCTGCTCTTTGTACTGCGAGCTGTTCCTAAATACACACAGGGAAGGGGGATCAAACCTGGATTTAGCTTTGCAGTTTCCAGCCTCTGGCAGGAGATTTGACACTTGCATCTCCCTGCTGCTGCAGCCTGTTCCCCTTTGCTAACGCACCTTGCTGCCTGCACCACTTGCAGCCAGGCGGGGCTCATCCCCCCCTCCCTGCTCGCTGGTCCCGTGCTGTTACTCACTGCTCAGAACCGGTTCCCCTCCAAGCAGTCAGCCTAGCCACAATCTTGTCCATCCCGTAAGGGGATGACCAAGCCACCATTCATCCTGTGGACACAGCAATTCCTGGGAAAAGCACAGACCTAAGCATTCCTACAAAGGAGATGACAACTCCCATCTGCGCAGCACACAGAGCTTGCTCAGCCACCTTGTTTGCTCTTTGCCCAAAGGAGCTAAAACACCCGAAGCCTGCAGGACAGGCAGCAAGCTGTGCTGGGGATCTGTGCCA